>NC_134485.1:280122911-280467911 GCF_040206685.1 Ascaphus truei
GAGTTGAAAAGCCTCAGAGACCCTAGGTGTTAGGGTGGCCAGGATATTGTTAATTGTCAGATACCAGTGGGAAGCATGGGCACTTCACACTTGGTAGCCAAACCCCAGACCTACTGTCACCAGGTAAAGGGTTGGGTATGCTAAGCAGCTCAAGTGTGAGGTTAGCACATGCTCTGTACAAACCGGAAAGCAACTTCTGCCCTCTTTGCAAGGTACTGGCAAGGTGGGGAAAACTATTCCCACGAGAGGTTTGGGTGTATATGTTAGGATAGGACCCTTAACCCTATACAAATTCCTGCAGCCCTGTCCTAGTCAGATTCAACTAAGCTTTTCCAAGAAACATCAAAGTTACAGCGTCAGTGGTTCCGGAGTGTGAGGGGTTAACCTACATTGTAACGAAGATGTGCATCTTTTCCAGAATTTGTTTGATCTAAGGATTCCCGAACGAATCCTGTAAGGACTTTACGAAAGAATTCCTTTTGGCGGAGATAGCGGGCTTACAACAGGACTCAAACCGTGCACCCACTTGCTTGCGTGCAAGGGTGCCCAGAGACATTGATGCGTTCTGTGGAAATTTTATTTCGTTTCCCCATCCCAGAAAGTGTATAGTGACTGCAATTGTGAAGTATTGTGTGTTTGTCTTAAAAGGAAATAAATTACAATTTATTTTACTCATCTTTTGTGCTCAGTCCAGAATCCCGGTATAATTTGTTGGTAAACCCTGGTCTACCATGACAGTCAGGACTCCGCACAGACCCATAGGCACCAAGCTTGGTAGCTACCTGGTCTCTAGAAATCCATGACTTGGAAATTCTACAGTTCATTCACAGGTTATCAGTACATAAACCTATTAAATATAACTCTTTAATATAATATACTGTGTCCTGTCTTTTGTGTGATAAAGTATATAAGCCAGTGTTCTGGTGTGAGGGATGGAGTGAGAGTATTTATTGCCTTCATTCACTAGCCTCATTCTTGGCACACTTTAGAAATAAGTTTTAAAACCTTTTTACACACAAGAAATCACTCTCAGTTTTATCATTTAGCTGGAGCACCCCCTGAACTCCTACTGTATACCAGGTCCAGGCTACCTGAACATGTATCTAGGCACCTCTCCTTATACTAGGAACCCCTCTATATACTAGGGACCCTGTATATGATTGCAGGTATACATTAACCCATTCATGTCAGTTTACCTTGTCTGGAAGATGCTGCAGCAGGAATCCTGGCGGTGAGTCGTAAGAATGTTTTGAGAGTCAGTTTGACCGGAGCAATGTGCCTGGCTGGATCCGAGAATCTCACTCTATTCCCGGATCCAACTGTGGCGATAGGGTTTAATAAAGGCATTATACCCGGCTGAATAACCCTAAATCGCATTGGGACTCAAGGGGTTAACTGTATGTGCACCACACTGATATGTTTTCCCCTACACCCTCTTTATTGTCCCCATTTTGCACCTCAATCCCTAGCTGCAGTAATAGAAATGAATGTGAGCTGTGCCAATTGGTTTTTCGACACAAGAGGGAGCTACGAGTGCTAAACCAAGCTCTGATTGAAGAAGTGTGGCTGTGTATGGGTGGCCGCTTTGAAACATAGATATCACATTCCAAGCTCGACCTCGTAACTGCAAGGTTAAGTGGTTAAGTGGTTTGCGGTCTAGCTGAAGTGGTTTGCTGTCAAAATGTATCAGCTACCTTGTTAGCTTCTTAACTTGAAAGGGGGAAATTAAATTGACGTGAGAAGTGGGTTGAACTGCAGACTATATCATAGCCCGTTCAATTAAGTAAGCTAACTCGCTCTAGGAGTGAGCTTGCACTCTAATTTTTGGAGTGCAGCTAAGAATAAAGAAACCATACACACACATATGAAGTTTATAGTAGTGGCACAAGCAGAACATACTTTATTAATAAACTGTGTTATACTGATGGTTTTAAATGTAAAGCCGGGAATTTTTTTCTGTTAGCCTGGGAATAAATCCTTTGACATGCAAGTATGTTAAGGATGAATGAACTGAGGGATTTTTAAATTCTGTACTTCAAAGGGCCCCTGCAGAGTGGGTGCCTCAATGTCTATGAGAAGTCCGGAGTTGAAAATCTTCAGCCATCCTAGGTATTAGGATGGCTGGGATATTGTGAGTGCCAGATACCGGTGTAAAATATGCGTACTTCACACTTGGTGGCCAAACTCCAGACTCAGTGTCGCCAGGTAAGGGGAGGGTCCCGATATGCTAAGGAGCCTAGGTGTGAAGTTAGCGCCTGCTCCGTGCAAACCGGGACGCAACTTCTGCCCTTTCTGCAAACTACTGGCAAGTCGGGGATAGGTGGGAGAAATGTTCCCACGGGCGGGATTGGTTATGCATGTATGGTAAAGGCAAATAAAAATGCCTGCTGGCCAGTCCCTAGCAGATTAACCTGATTTAACAATGATTGAACCAATTTCCAGCGTCAGAGGTTCTGGAGAGTGAGCGGTTAATAATATCATAACTGTAATAGATCGGGGGACTCGCAGTTCCCAGTGTGTCCCCGTCACCCCAGGTTCCACAGTGCCTAGTCCCTCCGCTCCCCTACGTCCCCAATCTCTATCTTCCTTGTGGATTCTTTTCCAGGAAGTTCTCTTCGGCCGAGAGAAATTATGATGTCGGGAATCGTGAACTTCTGGCCAACAAGCTGGCCCTCCAAGAATGGAAACATCTCCTCGAGGGTACCAGGGAGCCAGTAGCCATCCTCACCGACCACAAAAACTTATTATACATTGAGGGAGTTCAATTTCTTATATTCCTGGCAACAAAAATATCAAGGCTGACGGCCTGTCTCGTCAGTTCTCCACAGAGAACGAATCTAATGAATCTCCGGAGCCGATTCTTCCCGCTAAGTGTATTATTTCTGCCAACAACTTTGATGTCTTGGATGAAATCAATAAAGCCCAGGGTCATATTCCTAAGAGATTTACGGTGCCAGAAGGACGGTTGTATGCTGCCCCGCGTTTTCACCACAAAATACTTCTGTGGGGACATTCCTCTAGATCTGCTGGTCATCCAGGCTTCAAGAGGATGGTAGACCTTATCAAGCGGACCTTTTGGTGGCCTAAGATGAACAAGGACATTTTTGACTTCACGAGAGCATGTCCAGTCTATGTCCAGAGCAAATCCGCCCAACACAAACCTTCTGGTCTCCTCATGCCTCTTCATTTCAGAACAACCTTGGAAACACATTTCCATGGACTTTATTGTGGAACTTCCTAATTCCAAAGGGATGAATATAATCCTTGTTGTAGTAGACAGGTTTTCCAAGCATACACACTTTATACCCCTCAAGGGTCTCCCCAATTCAGCCAACTTGACCGACGTTTTTTCTAAGGAAATTTTCAGATTACATGGTGTTCCTATTTCGATTGTTTCGGACAGAGGTTCTCAATTCATTTCTAAGTTTTGGCGAGCTTTTTTCTCAGAGACTTGGCATTTCCCTTCTATTTTCCTCGGGTTATCACCCACAAACCAACGGGCAGACGGAGAGAATGAATCAGATGCTGGAACAGTATCTCCGATGCTTCGTGTCTGAGTCACAGGACAATTGGGTGGACCTGTTACCCTGGGCTGGTTTTGCCATTAACTCATTAAGAAACGAATACACGCAAGTGTCTCCTTTTTTCATTAACTATGGATTCCATCCCAGCAGTCTTCCCCTCTCCTCCTTCCCCTCTGGTGTTCCCGCAGCGGATTCTCACATTTTCAATCTTCAAAATTCTTGGAAAAAGATCTTAAAAATTTTGCAAGGTTTCGTTCAAAGACAGAAAACGCAAGCTGATTGGCGATGTCAAGTAGTCCCAGTATTCAAACCTGGAGACAGAGTTTGGCTATCTTCCAAGAATATCAAGCTCAAGCCTCCTTCCCAGAAACTGGCCCGAGGTTCTCGGGTCCTTTCAAGGTCCTTGAAAGGATCAACCCAGTCGCAGACCGACTTGCACTTCCCCCTACTATGAAAATCCCTTCTGTTTTCCACGTGTGACTCCTTAAACCCCTGATCCAAAATGCCCATTTTCCAGATTGCCCTCAGAGACCTAACCCGGTGATCATACAAGGACAGCAAGTATACGAAGTCCAGTCCATACTCGATTCTCGTTGGTCCAGGGGCAGACTCCAGTTTCTCGTACACTGGAAAGGATATGGCCCGGAGGAACATTCCTGGATAAAATCCCATCATGTCCATGCCCCAGCACTCCTCAGACTGTTCCGTCGGAAGTTCCCTCATAGACCTTGTGAGGATCGTCCGGAGTCCGATCCTCAAGGGAGGGATAATGTAACGGATCTGGGGACTCGCAGTTCCCAGTGTGTCCCTGTCACCCCAGGTTCCACAGTGCCTAGTCCCTCCGCTCCCCTACGTCCCAAATCTCTACCTTCCTCCCTCAGCCATTCCTCCATGGCATGGCCCGCACGCCCTGGCTCACACTCTGCGCACGCGCACGGTCCACTTACACAGCGCGTGCGTTCATGATCGCAGGTTCCCTATCGTGGCTCACACGCTCCTCGGCGTGCCTCTGTCATCACTGTCCGTTCCCTACCTGGTTCCTCTGCTCCTTCTTCCCCTCTGTCTCCTCTCCCGTGCGCCTCCTCCGCTGGTCTTCCCCCGCGCTCTGGTGCACGTGCGGTGTGCACGCGTGGCAGGGTTGCAGAAGGCGCACACACCCGCTCCGGTTGCTTGCTGCCCCCATGCTCTGAATCCGCTCCCCGTCGGTTGCAAGCTATAACTCTTGATTACCTCCTTGTTACGCCCCTGCTCTCACTGACCTATCCCTGCAGGTACCCACTCAAACCTCTGCTCCTCCCTGCATCCCTATTGGCCTTCCTTCCCATATATCCCGACTCTGTCCTCTCAGTCCTTGCTCTGCATAGCTTTCCTGTAGCTCCTGTGTGTGCAGTGTCTATGCCTAGCTTCCTTGTTTTTTTCAGCCCTGGTTCCTGTCCCTGCCCTTGTTTGGATTCCTTTGGCTTGAACTTGAACTCTGCTTTGGACCTTGACTACTCTACTCTCTCCTGCCCTTGAACCCTGGCTTTCGGACATCACTATGCTGCTCTCTCCAACCCCTGAACTCTGGCACTTGGACACTACCCTCCGACCTCTGGCACCCCGGACTCAGCAAGTATTACGTTAACCCTTACTGTCCAGGCCCTGCAATGCTACTAACACACTTCGGTGCACGCCCTCACTGCTGTGGGTGCGTGTTATACCCTTACCCACCTCAGTACTGGGGACTGGCTAGGTCTGCAGGCATACAGGCATTACAGTAACCAAGGATCAAACCCCTCTTCTGGAATTCATTAGAGTTAAGGGTTCCTGACCGAATCCTGTAAGGACTGAACAAACTTTTACCTGTTGGCGGAAATATAGGGGTGGCAACTTGTGCACCTTGCCAGGAATTGCTACATGGATCCTGTCGCGCACTCACTTGCATGCGTCCAGGGGTGTCCAGAGACTTTGTTTAGTTCCAAGGACAAGTGTATATTGTGACAATTTTGTGTGTTTGTCTGAAAAGAAATACATTACAATTTATTTTACTCAAATTGTGTGCTCAGTGCAGAATCCCGGTATTAATTTGTGCATAAGTCTTGATCTCCTGTGACTAGCTTATTTACTGGTTGCAGCGGTGGGATGATGACTGAGCATCTTGGTATAGTCTCCTGCGGGATTCTTTAACATTGTGAGGAAACTCATAGATTGCGAGCTCTCCAGACAAGTGGTAACTCACACACACTTCCCAAGAGCACAAAATAATTCACCTTGCCCTTTGCCCATACCCCTGTGCTACACATCCCAACATGAGTAACCACTCAGGAAGGTTCCGATCCTGGGACCGAGCTTTGATTGTAAAGAGATGTGAGGGCTATGGAAAGCTGCAACTGGAGGAGGACTTGGTGAGTCATGAAGCCAGAATGGCTCCAATGGAGGGGCCTGGCCCCTTGGCTGTCGTGGCAGCGGAAATCAATCAGAGGTCGATCCAGCTCCGGCACTGCAATGACATGGAGAGGGAGCAAGTGACCACCTGAATAATGGTGGCTTGGTGCCAGCAGGTGCGGAGGAGGTAGTCATTGCGGCTACTGGACTTACCGCTGGGCTAACAGCGCTCCTGACTGCATGAGAACAGAAGGCTACCGCAGAGAAGCGAATACAGATGCTGGCCGCAGTGCCCCACATTCCTACCTTGTCAACGGGGAAGGACACAGAGCGCAATAACTTCCTCTCCAGGGTGGAAATATCACATGGGATCTCAGACCGATATAGGCAGCATATGTAGAGAAAAAATGAAAAAATATAATGCAACACAGTTTAATTAATATAAAACACTCGAGCAAGGAGGCTCCAATACACTCACATGCTCCAGAACAAAATATAGCAGTTTAACCACTCTGGGTTCAGATGCAGTAAGATAGGCTCCAGTCAGCTGTAGCACGTCCTCTACTTCCGCATTCGAGCGGCGTCTGACGTCACGGACCGGCTCCCTCAGCTATCCAGCAGTAGGGGAAGAATCATCTGGTTCCGTGGTAGTCAGCGGCAACGCAAGGTGTATAGGCGGGAAGGCGCAGCAACAGCACAGCTGATATCAAGGCAAAAAGTCCATAGGGAGAACTGACTGCTTCAACAGAGTCTGAGCGCACAGGAAACCCTACGTGTTTCATCCGAGGGTTCGGACTTCTTCAGGGGTGTCAATGGGGAGCAGGATATTCCCCGGGTGGACCACCACAGCTTCAGCAAGTTCGTGGATGGCACGGATGAATAGATGCATTTCTAAATGCATCTCCGGTACAGGGTCCAACGTCAGAACATGGTGCTGAGGCTGCGTCCATTGCAATCCAGGAAAGCCAAATGAACTGTGCAGGGTATTCCATGCATAGATGCCGATGTCTACGGTCATGTGAAATTTATGCTGCTCACCTAGTATGCCCTCACTCCAGAACCATACCGGGGCAAGTGCCGGACTGGGGAGAAGTACCCTCGGGAATCCTATGTGGACTATGGCACCCGCATGGCTTTGCAGGGGACCCAGTGGGTGGAAGTGTATGGGGTTACCAAGTTCCACACACTACTGGACTGGATGTTCCAGGAGCAGCTACTGCAGCAGCTTCCCTAGGACATGAGGGCATGGGTCTTTGACCACAAACCAAAGAGCCATGTGGATGCTGCGAGGATGGCGGATGAGTATGTGGCCAGCAGGGCTTTAATGAATAAGAAAGCGGCTCCCAAAGATGTGGCTGTCACTGGAGGGGGTGGTTAGCCCGGTAATAAAGGGGTTACCCCCAGCTGGCCACCCCTACCATCGTGTGGGAGGCGAGGGGTTAACTATAATAATGCTTAAATGTGTCTACATTCCCCTGCCTCAGTACAATATGTATTCCCCTTTGGTTTTAATGTATGTTCCTGGTTACATGTGTTCCTGTTCCTACAGTGATTGCACCAAACATATACACTGGGATCAGGTCGGGAGGGGAAGGGTTATCTGTGTTTGTATGTTTATAGCCCTTAGTTCCACTTCCCGTCTTTTCACCCCCCATTTTCCGGCACTGTCCATAGGTCGCCATTGGAGCTCTATAGAAGTCAACGGAGATTGCGAGGTTTTTGACCCTATACCTAGGAAGACAAGCAGATGGCGCCCGAGAGGATGAGTGGAGCTTCCCCATTGAAATGAATGGCGTAATGCATTTCAATGGGAAATACCTTGAGTACGCTTTCAAGAATGAGGTGGTACATTATAACCGTGTTGGCTGCCTGCCAAACCGCAGTATCCGAATACCCCTACTATTTCAATGAAAAGAGCTTTTGATCACTAAATAGCCGTGGGAACTCGGTTACGGCCAAGTTCACCATCAATTAAAGTTGGTAACTCCGGTTCAGCTAGCAATTAAATTATTTTTGCCCCTAGCTCGTGGGGACACCCTCACTCGACCCCAACAGGGTCCGACGGGCAATGGCTGTGAGAAAGGGTCATGCCCGCCACGAGGGTTGTCGCCATTGACTACAATGGTGGAGAAAAGCCGCTAAGTTAAAACGGCTAAGTGTTAAATTGTAGAAACTTGAAATCCGTATCTCTTGTTCGGTGAGGGCTAGAGGACTGGGATTCGGCCACCATGTAGTCACCCCTCCGGCATGGTTGCATGGCCATTCCCAGCCCTCTCAGGCTAACCGAACGGAGTATGGTTAACTGTGTAAAGTCTGGTTGCTGCCATTGACTCCAATGGCAGAGTGAAATGCACTGATTTCCCATTGACTCCAATGGCGGAGAAAAACCCATTGTTCCCTATGGGGAATTAAAGGTGAAAGTCGTAACTCCGTTTCGGTGGGTCGTACGAAGCTGAGATTTGACCATCATGTAAAGTCACCTCCGGCATGAGGACTGTCACGGGAGCTTGTGCAGGGTTATAATATAACACCAAAAATCACTGGGTTGAATTGAATGCGACCATGATATGATAAATAAAATGTATTCCTTAGAGATAAGGTGAACACACAGGATTGTACAAATAACCCACAGAATATGGACACTTACGTGGGAAGGGGTCAATGAAGTAATCAGGACAGGATTAGCAATTCATCAGGCATCAGGTATCATTCAGATGTAGTCACGAACAACACGAAGAGCAAACAACATTGGGCATAGAGCTGACAATCAGTTATAAAGGATTTTGGCCTTATCCTTAACATTGGGTCACAGACATTGGTTCATAATTTTCTGCACCCAATTACCTTGTGCCAGCTAACGTGGGAAGCACTTTGGTACCTGGCCCCAGGTAACTGGCACATGCGCACAATCCTCTGGTCAGAGTCCCATTTCCTGCACCCCACACTGAAAAGTTGACGTCCCCTAGTCTGCAATTTGGGATTTTAGCCCGGGAATCTTCGACCAGAGGTGTGAAACACAACACTTTACACAAGTACCCATGTCGTGCTCTCCTCCGCCCTTGCATACTTAATCAGGGTGGGGGAGCCTTTGTTCAATGGGTTTCCCTCAGACATCCTGATGCCCTGTGGCCATTAAAATTCCTTCTGGGCCAGTGGCTTTCGCAGGCTTAGAAATATCAGGGACGCAGAGTAACATTTTAATATTATACATATATTAATATAATCCGTTCTGTGGGTCTGAGCTGGCTGCAATTTGCTAGGTCCTCATGCCGCAGGACACTCGCCATAGTGGCCAAATTTCAGCCTTCCACGACCCCAGAACCGGAGATAACAAAACCAAGTTAAAATCACCTATTAACTTTAATGCAGGATTCTCCGCAATAGGCTAAAATAAATCACTGGAAATCACTGCATTTCACTCTTCTATTGGAATCAATGGGGCCGGCGCCACCATAGGATTCAATGGAGGTACTCCGCCATTGAAGTCAATGGCGAAACTACGTTTTTCATAGTTAACCCTACTCCGTTCTTTTGAGGGGAGAGGGCTGGAAATTGCCATGCAATCATACCAGAAGCACGACTACCCGGTGGCCAAATCCCAGTCCTCTAGCCCTCCCCGAACCGGATATCTGAGTTTTACCTTTTCGCACTTTCGGACATGGGGGGCTATGCACTAAGCTCCGATAAGTCACTTTTAGAGCGCAAAGTGCTCTTCGATCATGATTTTTGTCTCAACCAGATGCACTAAGCAACGCAAACAGGCACATTGTGCTCTAAAAATGACTTTTTCAGGGATTTTTTCTAAATCCAACTTTGCTCGATCGCAGCCCTGTTTGCGTGAAATTCTGCCCTTAAGCGGGATGCACTAAGCAACAAAACCTTAGCAAACGCGAAAGTTGCGTTGATCAGAACACGTCAGGTCAGAGTAGACGCAAAGAAATCTGGACTTAGAAAAAATTCTGGCTTTTTATTTTTGCATGCGCAAAACACATACAGCAGGCCGGCGGGTGTCCCCGGCTCACCCCGTGGGGTTCCCGACGGAGCCTGGGGGTCGCGTGGGTGTCCCCGGCTGACACCGCGGGAGTCCGGGGGTCTCCGGCTCACCAAGCGGAGATCCCCGCGGGAGTGCAGGGGCCCCTGCGGGAGTCCTGGGGTACCCGCAACCGTCCCGGGGTCCCCGCGGGAGTCCCGGGGTACCCGCGGGCCTGCGGTACCAATGTTGCACCTCCAAAAATAAAAAACAACAATTCTAACTAAATACACCCCCTAACACATACAGTACAGTAATGGCCAAAATTATTATTATCCAAATATGGATAATAATGCATTTGGCCATTTTAAATAAATATAAAATTCAATAAATACAGTCAAAACATATTATACTTACCTTTTACAGGCACCCACGATGAAGGCCGTCTTCATCCTCATCTTTATTCTGCCCATGACCCTACGGTGCTGCAAAACATGCACAACAATTACAATAGCCAATGTAATGTCCCCTAACCCATGAATCACCATAGCGGTTATTACCCGCTACAGTCATTAAGGAGTTAACCCACCCTCACACACCACTCGGGAGGCCTACATACCCTCCCACACTAACCCCCCACCCCGTGAGGCCTAACCACCCTTACCCACTACCCAGCCGGGAGGCCTACCCACATACCGTTGGGGCCAATACCCCCTCCCCCCACCCCCAGTACCCACAATAAAAACATTGCACAGCCCCACAATAAACATCATTCTATTTATTAAATACATAACCCACGCCCTGTGCCCCCCACATAAATACATGATTTATTCTTTAACATACAGGGTTCATACCCCAGGCCCACGTGATTCCCCGGTGGGCCTGACGGGTCACCTCACAGACCTACAGGTTACCAGCAACTTGTTTCATACAGGTTCTGGAGGCCTGTTGGTGGGTCCCACCAGGCACCATGGCCCACCAGGTGGTCTCCGCGGGTCACCGTGGGCCACAATTGGGTCCTCACGGTAGGCCCGCGGATGTCTGGGGGCCCCGGGTCAGACCCACAGGTGTCTGTGGGGCCTCATGTTGTTCCCATGGGGGTCTGGTGACCCACGGGTTGTCCCTACGGGTCCGCGGTACCCCCACAGATGTGTGGCCACCGGTTCTTCCCCGCAGGTGACCCCCATGGACCATGCAGCCTGGTACCCATGAGAAACCCAAGGATACCACAGGTGGTCACCAGAGGTCTCTCGCAGACCTGAGGAACCAACCCTGAATGTAAAAAAAATAAACCGGACCTAAACATTCAATACATACATGCACCCCCCCCCCCAACACATACAGTACAATAATGTGCAAAATAACTATTATCCAGATATGGATAATATATTATTTGCCCATTATGAAACACATAAAACATGCATAAATCAAAACATGAATTCTTAATCTTAAAATCACCACATTGCATGTTATAATAAATCCGGCATTGATTGTAAATATAAACCAACAAACCAGCAGCTACACAAATGTATATGAAATGTCACACAATTGCATTGAGTGGGTACATGATGCAATTAATCTGTGCATCATGTAACACTATGCAAAATATATGTAACAATAAAATACACTATGAACAATGTCCCCTAACCACCAATGCCATCATGAAAATCAAATAGAAACTAAGCAACATCAATACAATTAGCATCAATCAATTAATCCATTTCCTCAAACAATTACAATACAATACAAATCAATGATACAATTCCCTATTCAATTCCTAAAGCCAAACCATTGCCAAAAGAATTCTAATTTAAAGTAACCACCATCATTCTAATCTAACTACCAGAAATTAGCCATTACAAATAACCTGTAACTAAATACAAATTACATTATTCACAACAATGACAAAATAAAGCTGATAAATACATTAGCCATACATGAAAAGAACATAAACATCAGCAAAACAATCAATTATTATCCCTATATGTCTATCCATATAGATAGATATACATAAAATACAGGGGCAATAATAGAGCATAAAATACAATGCATTTACATACAAAAATCACATACAATACACCCATTCAGTGTCCGTGAATGTATGTACAGCAGCGGCAGCTCTTATTCGAGCAAAAGCCGCTGGCTGTATGTGGCTGGGAAGCGGGTAGCCGCGGCGCGTGGCGGCGCACTGTGACGTCACAGTCACAGGCGCGCCCGGCTTCCCCGGCTTCCCCGGCTTCCCCAGGCTTCCCCGACACCCCTGGAGATGAAATTAAGGTAAGCGGGGGTTCGGGGAAGCAGAGTGGCAGAGCAGATGGGGTACAGGGGTCCGGAAGGGTGTGTAAATTGCGCGCGATGGAGGAGGGGGGGTGAGTGGGGAAACGCGGCGGCGCGCGTGCATTACTGGCGGCAGCTGGGGCAGATCCCGGCATGCCGCCGGTATTTAGTGCAATAAGATATGTCGCTACTGTATATACATAGACCAAACATTTTGTGTTTTGGGAAACATTTGACCAAAATGTGACGTCATAGGCCTATAAAAGCCTATGTCGCCTCATTTTGAAGTCAGTTGCCGAGGAGGGAACACCTCCCCTCCTAAGAAGAAAAGAAGGGCGTGGCGGAAGAAGACGGATGAAGACGGAAGAAGACGGAGAAGACTCCAAAGAAGAAAAGAAGACCCCAAGACAGACGAGAAGGATTACAAATAGAAGAAAGAAGACACAGACGTGGATTGTAAGGGTTTATAATTTTATGGTTACCTGTGGATTGGTTCCAGTGCTTCCGGTTCGCCTGGATTTCGGTGAGTGGGCATCTAATGGTGAGTAAACAAAAGAAAAGTTTATTATTTTTACTTTTACAGGTTTTTTGGATTTTCGATTCATGTCTTTTATTTTTTCAGTCCCATTTAATGCCCGTGAATGTATCTATGTACCTATGGATATACATACATTCACAGACACTGAATGGGTGTATTCTGTGTGATTTTTGGATGTAAATGCATTGTATTTTATGCTCTATTATTGCCCCTGTATGTTATGTTTATCTATCTATATGGATAGACATACAGGGATAATAATTGATTGTTTTGCTAATGTTTATGTTCTTTTCATGTATGGCTAATGTATTTATCAGCTTTATTTTGTCATTGTTGTGAATAATGTAATTTGTATTTAGTTACAGGTTATTAGTAATGGCTTTTTTCTGGTAGTTAGATTAGAATGATGGTGGTTTCTTTAAATTAGAATTCTTTTGGCAATGGTTTGGCTTTAGGAATTCAATAGGGAATTGTATAATTGATTTGTATTGTATTGTAATTGTTTGAGGAAATGGATTAATTGATTGATGCTAATTGTATTGATGTTGCTTAGTTTGTATTTGATTTTCATGATGGCATTGGTGTTTAGGGGACATTGTTCATAGTGTATTTTATTGTTACATATATTTTGCATAGTGTTACATGATGCACAGATTAATTGCATCATGTACCCACTCAATGCAATTGTGTGACATTTCATATACATTTGTGTAGCTGCTGGTTTGTTGGTTTATATTTACAATCGATGCTGGATTTATTGTAACATGCAATGTGGTGATTTTAAGATTAAGAATTCATGTTTTGATTTATGCATGTTTTATGTGTTTCATAATGGGCAAATAATATATTATCCATATCTGGATAATAGTTATTTTGCACATTATTGTATTGTATGTGTTGGGAGGGGGGGGGGGGATTGATGTATTGAAGGTATAGGTCCGGTTTATTTTTTTTTACATACAGGGTTGGTTCCTCAGGTCTGGGAGAGACCTCTGGAGACCACCTGAGGTATCCTCTGGCTTCTCACGGGTACCAGGCTGCGTGGTCCACAGGGGACACCTGCAGGGAAGAACCGGTGGCCACAGATCTGTGGGGGCACTGCAGACCTGTAGGGACCACCCGTGTGTCGCCAGAGCCCCGTGGGAAGCACCGGAGGCCCCTCAGACACCTGTAGGTCTGACCCGGGGCCCCCAGACATCCACGGGCCTACTGTGGGGACCCAATTTTGGCCCACAGTGAACTGCAGAGACCACCTGGTGGGTGTAGAGGGAGAGGAGGATTGGCCCGGTATAAAAGGGGTTGCACCCCATATAGCCACCCCAGACCTCACCAGGGAGGCAAGGGGTTAACTGGACCTCGGTCCAGGAATGTGGTTTACACCTTGTAATATCATACAAATGTATGTTCCCCTGTCCCCATGTTTCATTATAATGTCAGTGTCTGCACACACACTGAGATCCATCCGGGAGGGAAAGGGTTAATAGTTGTATAGTGACTATAGCCCTTTGTTTATTTTTTCTCACCTTTTCAGGCACCATTTTGCAGGTTCCCATAGGCCGCCATTGGAGCTACATTACTTTCAATTGCGGATTTAGCTGTTTTGGACCTTTTTCCCTCGAAGATTAGCAGATTGTGTCCGAGAGGAGGAGCAGCAGTTTCCCATTGTAAGTCAATGGGCTCATTGACTTCAATGGAGATTCCTCGACGGCACTTTACAGGAACGAGCTGGCAGCCGTCCAAACCGCGAAACCTCAAAGCGGATACATTGTCTGAAAGAGAGCTTTCATCACTGATTAGTCAAGGTCAACGTCAAGTGGCGTGGGAATCTTAGGTTCTAGGCCACCCAGAAATAAAAAAAAATTGCCCCTAGTTCCTAGGCCCCCCCTCACTCGACCACCACCGGGTCCCAGAATCCAGGACCCCCGGAAAGGGTCGTGCTGGCAGAGCGGGTTGCGCCATAGTTTCCAATGGCGGCGGCAGAAGCAGCACGAGAAAACTGCTAAGTCCGAAACCCTACAAATCATAGCCCATATCTCCGGTTCTGGAGGGTCCGGAGGGCCATGGTTTGGGGTGACTGTAGTCACTGCTCCGGCATGGCTGCAAAACCATTCCTGACCCTCTCTGACCAACCCAACGGAGTATGGACCACCCTAAAGGTTTGGGAGTTTTTCCCATAGGCTTCAATGGCGGCCGGTCCCCATTGACTGGCTATGGCGGAGAAACCCCATAGGCTTCAACAGCGGCGATGCCCCGTTGAAAGTCTGGGGCGGCAGACTCCCATAGCCGCCAGTGGTGGCGGGTTACCGTTGAAATTCTATGGCGGCGGGGCCCGTTGTTTTCAATGTTGATTTAGTGGAAAACTGTGATTTATTTTACAGCGGAGAATTTTGTGTTAAAGTATGAAACGGTTTAAGTGGTATTTGTGTATCTCCAGTTCTGAAGGGTACAGCGGGCTGAAACTTGGACCCTATAGTGTCCCAGTTCCGGCAGTAAGGTCTGGAAAGTTTGGAACCACTGGACCTAACGGAACCGGATATTTTAATATGTGTGTGTTTTAACTTTAATACTGTATTCCAAAGTGGGGATAAAAACCTGCGAAGATTCCTTCACACAAAGGAATGCAAATGGTCAGGGGGGCGACCCAAAGTCTAGGAACCAAGTACTGATCAAAAGACTCCGCCACTCTAACTGTTTACATGAGGGTGGAGAAGCATCAAACTGGAGTGGTTTGTAAGTGCTATATCTTACACTTACAAACAATGAAGATTCTGCCAGATACTTCATCAGGTAGACTGGCCGGTGACCCTTATTAGATGTGGGGGGCATGAGTTAAAACTGTGTTTCCACGTTAGGGATTGGATACAGATAATTATTCACCAATAGTCTGTATCCAATGTTAAGAATAGGGTTACAAAGGTATATAAACGGTGTTAACCCTACAGTTCTTGTTCTTCTGATTTCATCTGGAATGTCACCCGATTGCTGGAGAATTGCTATCTGATACTTCTTCATCCCCCAACCCTAAGTAAGTGTTACCTTCTTGCCTGTTAATTGTACTATATTGCTGTGTTCACCTATTTAAGGAATAAATATATTTTATTATATCTAAGCCTCGTTCAGTTCAAACCCAGATATTTGGTGTTTATTATATCTTGTCATACGTTACCGTGACAGTGGGCCATGGCGCCTGGCGGGACCCACCAACAGGCCTCCAGACCCTGTATGAAACAAGCTGCTGGTAACCTGTAGGTCTGTGAGGTGACCCGTCAGGCCCACCGGGGACTCACGTGGGCCTGGGGTATGAACCCTGTATGTAAAAGAATAAATCATGTATTTATGGGGGGCACAGGGGTGGGTTATGTATTTAATAAATATAATGATGTTTATTGTTGGGCAGTGTATTGTTTTGATTGTGGGTACTGGGGGTGGGGGGATGGGGTATTGGCCCCAAGGGTATGTGGGTAGGCCTCCCGGCTGGGTAGTGGGTGAAGGTGGTTAGGCCTCACGGGGTGGGGGGTTAGTGGGGGAGGGTATGTAGGCCTCCCGAGTGGTGGGTGAGGGTGGGTTAACCCCTTAATGACTGTAGCGGTTAATTATTGCTATGTTGATTAAGGGGTTAGGGGACATTACATTGACTATTGTGATTGTTGTGCATGTTTTGCAGCACCAGAGGGGCATGGGCAGGATGAAGATGAGGATGAAGATGGCCTTCATCGTGGGTGCCTGTAAAAGGTAAGTGTCATATATATTGACTGTATTTATTGTAATTTAAATGTATTTAAAATGGGCAAATACATTATTATCCATATGTGGATAATAGTAATTTTGCCCATTACAGTACTGTATGTGTTAGGGGGCGGGGGGATGTGTGTTGTTTATTGGGGGCAATTGTCCCCAATAAACATGCTAATGTGCCTTAACCCCTTCATTTCCTTAGCGGCTATCCTCTAAGGTAATGAAGCTACATTAATGTAAATTTTAATAATAGTGTGCGGGAGCAGGGGGTCCTCTGAGCTGAACCTTATTGATTTCTGCCTCAGAGACTCCCTGCTTCCCGAGTTACAGGCCCTGGTTTGGGGCATCGGTGCCAGTGTGGACGCCCTCTTTATAGAGCCCACGTCGCGTTTTGGACGCTATAAAGATGGCAGCGACACTGGCACCCAATGCCCCATACCGGGGCCTGTAACTCGGGAAGCAGGGGGTCTCAGAGGCAGAAATCAATGCGGTTCAGCTCAGGGGACCCCCTGCTCCTGCACACTATTATTAAAATGAATGAATTATTGTTTATTGTTATGTGTGTTTTAATACTAGTGTAGATGTGCAGGGTGTCTCCTGAGCTGAACCGTATTGGTTTCAGCCTCGGGGACCCCCTACTTCAGGAGATATAAGCCCCTTTATGAGGTGCCGGTATCCAATGCAGAATTTAAATGTCCCGGTCACGTGACGTGGGAGCTTTAAATTGAAGGGGATACCGGCACCCCATAACGGGGCCTATATCTCCTGATGTAGGGGGCCTCTGACCTGAAACCAATGCTGTTCAGGTCCTGAGACCCCCTGCTCATGTACACTATGAATAAAATTGTATTTAAAAGATTTTTTAATGTTGCCGATGTTTGTGCCGAGAGAGCGGTGTATCTCTCTCTGCTGCAGACATATCTCGGCAGGGGATGGCTACTCGGCAGCTTCTCGCCAGGTAGACTGTCTCGCCACCGGTTTCTCGCCATGTTTGGCAATGTTGCTCTCGCTGTGATTCGCCAGGGATTCGGCCCTTCCTGCATACAGCGAGGACAACACGCCAAAAATATGGCAAATTCAAACCCCTGGCGATTGCAATTTTCCGCCGCTTACTGCATGATCCCCTATGTATTAATAACTTCCTCCTAATGTTCCCAAAATGCTCAAAAATACGCATCCTGAGAGGTCTTATAGTCATGCCCACATATTGGAGGCCACAAGGGCACTCCAATAGGTAGACAACAAAACTAGTCCTGCAGTTCACAAAATGTTTCATTTAAAAAATGTCTCCAGTTTTATTAGATTTAAAATCTGTTTTGTTATTAGAGGCAAAAGAGCAGGCCTTACAATTTGTGCATTTATAAAAGCCTTTTGGTTTTGTTAACCACCCATCTTGTGATTTAGTTTTGAAAGCACTCAGAGCTAACTTATTTTTTAGATAGGGAGCCCTTTTAAAAATCACCGTAGGTCTATCTTCAAGCTCACTTCCCAGCACTGGATCTTCTTTTAAGATGCCACTATTTGTTGATAATACCTTTAATTTCTATAGCTTTTCTATTATATGATGTAATAAATGCTGTCTGGAAACCCGTTTCATTATTTTGTAGTAGAATAGTAGTTTTGTTGTCTACCTATTGGAGTGCCCTTGTGGCCTCCAATATGTGGGCAAGACTATAAGACCTCTCAGGACGCGTATTCTTGAGCATTTGGGGAACATTAGGAGGAAGTTATTAACACATAGGGCATCATGCAGTAAGCAGCGAAAAAATGCATTAGCCAGTTTAGCAATTAGCCATGTTTTTGGCGTGTTAAACTCGCTGTATGCTGTAAGGGGCGAATCCCTGGCGAATGAATGAGCCACCACCAGTTGATAAAATGGCTAGTGGTGGCGAGACGGCTGCCTGGCGAGAAGCTGCCGAGAAGCCGTCCCCTGCCGAGATGTGTTTGCAGCAGAGAGAGATCCGCTGCTCTCTCGGCGCAAACATCGGCACATTAAAAATTATTTTTAAAACCCTTTTTATTCATAGTGTACATGTGCAGGGGGTCTCCGGAGCTGAACCGCATTGGTTTCAGGTCCGGGGACCCCCTGCTTCCCGAGATACAGGCCCCTTTATGAGGTGCCGGTATCCCTCTGCATTTAAAGGTCCCAATCACGTGACCGCAGAATGTAAACAAAGCAGAGGGATACCGGCACCCCCTAAAGGGGCCTGTATCTCGGGAAGCAGGGGTCCCCGGACCTAAAACCAAAGCGGTTCAGCTCCGGAGACCCTCTGCACATCTACACTATGAATAAAACACACATATCAATAAAGACTCGTTCCTTACCTTTGCGGCTATGTGCTACAGTAACGAAGCAGCATGAATATATTTTTAATAATACTGTACAGTGAGCAGGGGGTCCCCTGAGCTGAACCGCATAGGTTTGTGGACCAGGGACCCCCTGCTTCCCGAGTTACAGGCCCCGGTATGTGTGATCGGGTGGGTAGTGTCGACGCCATGTTTATAGCGTCCCATACGCTACGTGCCCGCAATAAACATGGCTTCAACACTGTAACCGATGCCCCAAACCGGGGCCTGTAACTCGGGAAGCAGGGGGCCTCTGAGCCACAAATCAATGCGGTTCAGCTCGGGACCCCCTGCTCCTGCACAATATTATTAAAATACATTAATGCTGCTTCATTACCATAGCGGATAGCGGCTAATGCAATGAAGGGGTTAACGCATAATAGTATGTTTATTGTGGACAATTGCCCCCAATAAACATAGCAATACACAACATACAATACAGTAATGGGCAACATTACTATTATCCACAAATGGATAATAGTGCAGTTGTCCATTTAAAATACATACAGAACAATAAATACATTAAATACATATAGCACTCACCCATATCCGGCTGCCACGATGAAGGCCATCCTCATCTTCATCCTGCTAATGCCCCATCCGCTTCTGCAAAACAGACACAAGAATGAAAACATCCAATGTAATGTCCCCTAACCCCTTAATCACCATAGCGGTTATTAACCGCTACAGTCATTAAGGGGTTAACCCACCCTCACCCACCTACCCTACCCCACTACCCCCCCACCCCATGAGGCCTAACCACCCTCACCCACTACCCACAAGGGAGGCCTACCCACAAGGGAGGCCTACCCACATACCCTTGGGGCTAATACCCCCTCCCCCCACCCCAACACATACAGTACAATAATGTGCCAAATAACTATTATCCACATAGGGATAATAAATTATTTGGCACTTATTAAACACATTAAATACCAGAGTAAAATAAAGAAAATTCTACTAACCTCATCAATAAGAAGGCCCCGTCGTCAGCATCATCCTTGTGGTCCGTTGCCAAAATAATACATAGCCAATACATTGCAATGACATTCACATATCAATGAACCCCTTCATCACCTTATAGAATACTAACTGCAAAGGTAATGAAGGGGTTAAGCCATCCTGCCCACATACCAGCCCTTCACACATTCCTTTGTACAGTGGCTTCATCATGAAAAAAAACAATAAAAATAAAAGAAACAAAAAAATATATATATATACTGTATATACTGTACATATTTGTACACATATATATATATATATATATATATATATATATATATATATATATATATATATATATATATATACACATGATGAACCAATATACAAATAAATGTCTCCGAGTTAACAAAAACATGCTCCAATAAAAATACTACTTATCCATAACATCCTCAATGAAATACAATGCTATTTTGTAAACAAATCAAATTTAATCATTCAATCTAAAACATCAAATGCCAATCCAAAGCCTCAAATGCCACTTAAAACATTGCATTTACATTGTATACATGCTGCATAAAATGTAAGATACATGTAGACGCTGCAAATCAATGTTAACAATACAATATTCCAACTAAAATAGCATTATATCAAAAGAAGTATACTGTTGCGGCACACTTTATTCTAACAAATCACCGGTTTGTCCCTGGCTTGTTCCTGGAATGCGACTCTGTTCACCCGGAGCATGCCGCGTTCCCAGCCAGGGGTCATGCCCGGCTGACGCGCGGTTGATGTGTTAATTGATAATGGTTCAGGATTTACTAGGCTGTAATGCTTCGCGTGTTCGCCAGATGGCATAAATTCATGAATTGTAATGCAGTATATATATATATATATGTATATATATACTGTATAACAACAAACCCTATAACCCCTAACATACAGTACTGTACACATACAGTACTGTATATGCACATCAATGATACTATAGGCCGGCGGGGGCGAGATGTGTTTGCAGCAGAGAGAGAACCGCTGCTCTCTCTGCGCAAACATCGGCAGCTTAAAAATTATTTAAAATAAATTTTTATTCATAGTGTAGATGTGCAGGGGGTCTCCGGAGCTGAACCGCGTTGGTTTCAGGTCCGGTGACCCCCTGCTTCCCGAGATACAGCCCCATTTATGAGGTGCCGGTATCCCTACTCTGATTAGTTCTAGTACAGGCTTTCAATGACGTCATATCCATTCTTCCCCAAGCCTCTGTCACATATATATATTTCTTTAGTTAGTGTGGGGCTGTTGTTTATGTTTTCTTTTTATTGTGGGTAGCGGGGGTGGGTGAAGGGGGTATTAGCTCCAACGCTGGTTTGTTTAGGGCTTGCGGGAGGGTAGCGGGAGGGTTTAACCCCTTCATGACCGTAGCGGTATTAACTGCTACGGTCTTGAAGGGGTTAAGCGCACCTGCAACCCCCCGCAAGCCCTAAACAAACAACAAGGGCCAAATACCCCCTTCACCCACCCCCACTACCCACAATAAACCTGGCACGGCTGTTTAACCCCTTCATTGCCTTAACGGTTAGCCGCTAGGGTAATGAAGTGGCCTTTAAATGCATTTTTCCTGCCTCGGATGCATGCCGGGGGGTCCGATGCTGGTATTAATGGTATCAGCTCCAGAGACCCCCGGCATCAATCACAGCCAGGAAAAAGACCTGACATTTTTCTAAGTGCCGATCCGCCACTCATCAGCAGCCTCTCACCATCAACTTGCCAACTTTTTCTTGCGTGGCTGATTCACCAGAAAAATGCCATTCTAGAGTGGCGAATAGCTCCGCTAAGCTACTCGCCACTACTAGAATACAGCGTGGCGGAAAATGTTTCTATTTCAGGCGGAAAGTGCCTTCTCGCCTCGCCACCAACGGAAAAAAAAAACTGGCGTTTTTTTTATTCTCGCCACTTTCTCGCCCCTTACTGAATAGGGGTAGCCATTTTTGGCGGGAAAGTGGCGAGAATTGCCTTTCCGCTGCTTACTGCATGATGCCCATAGTGTGCCAAACAGGGCCATCTTAACAACATTAGGGGCCCCCGGGCAAAGCAGTGCACGGGGCCCTGCCTACACAATCATTCACATGAATAAAAATGTAAATTAACAATTTGTTAACGAATAGTTAATATCCCCTGAATATCTACTTTACAATTTTTTCTGACATCTTACTGTTACAGTGTTATTCATAAAACAATCTTTTATATAACTTTTAGAATACCTCACAAGAGAAACATCACTTTGCAAGCTATAAGTGAAAAAACTCAACCTGTACCTCCTTTTTTATCTGAAGAAATATCACAATAAAGACAGTCACTGGTATATACTTCTAATCTATGCAGACTGTCGCTCCCAGCCTCCCACGTGCTCACTAGCAGCAGCAGGCACCGGAAGTGCTGCACTGCTAGGCTGCGAGCGGTTGTGACGCGAGCCGGGGTGCCGGGCGGGTGGAGAGCGAGCGGAGCCAGGGTTCCACTTCTGGGTGGGGGAGAGCGAGTGGTGCCGGGCGGGGGGAGATCAAGCCGGGTTGCCGGGCACCACGGCGGGGGGAGAACGAGCCCTCCTTGCTTAGAACGGAGATTTAAAATTTTTAGCATTGGTGGATAGGGTTGCCAGATGGCTTGTCCAAAAATACTGGACACAATGTTAAAAGTTGTGATGCCCCCAATAAATATAAATATATATAAACACGCTCCCTAATACAGTACATATAAAATATAGCCCCACCTCCCCAATACATATAAATTATAGCCCCACCACACCCATACATATAAAATATACCCCTACCACACCCTTACATATAAAATATACCCCTACCACACCCATATATATATATATATTAAATATCCCACCAACTCCCCTATAAGTATAAAATGTCCCCCACCTCCCCAATACATATAAAGTATCCCCCCACCTCCCCAATTCATATAAAATATACCCCACAACCCCAATACATATAAAATATACCCCTACCACCCCCATACATATAAAATATACCCCACCTCCCCAATACATATAAAATATACCCCACCACCCCAATACATATAAAATATACCCCCACCACCTCAATACATATAAAATATACCCCCACCACCCCAATACATCTATAGTATACCCACACCACCTCAATACATATAAAATATACCCCGCCACCGCAATACATATAAAATATACACCCACCACCCCAATACATATAAAATATACCCCACCACCCCTATACATATATATTAAATATACTCCTACCACCCCAATACATATAAAATATACCCCACCAACCCCATATATATTAAATATACTCCTATCTCCCCAATACATATAAAATATACCCCCACAACCCCCATATATATTAAATATATTCCTACCTCCCCAATACATATAAAATATACCCCCCACATTGTACTTTACCTATCTCCTGCAGGACACAGGCAGCACAGGAATATGTCTCAGGCTCGCCAGGGTGTGGGCTCCGCCCCCGCTGTCCTCTGACTGGCTGTCCTCTACTCCAATCGGGGACAGCACACCGGTCCTCCTTGATCTGCCTAACCATCATCCCGGCCCTCCCTCTCTCTGCCTCCGCCCGCCCTCTCAGCACTTAACGCTTGCCTGTCCTCGCCACTGACCATGCCAGCCCTCGCGCTTCCACTGCCCCAACAATTTTATACCGGAGGACAGGCAGCAGAATTACCGGCCTGTCCGGGTAAAAACCGGACACCTGGCAACCCTATGGTGGGCATGCATGGGCCGGCGTGTGGGGCCCCCTCTGCTGTGGGGCCTCCAGGCAACTGCCCAGCATGCCCATATGTTAAGACGGCCCTGGTGCCAAAACATTTCTTGAAAGCACACAATGCAAACCCTGCAGGCTTAACATATATAGCTATTGAGTGTGTATACCCACATTGGAGAGGTGGTGATAGGGACAGGAGATTAATTCAGCGAGAGAGCTATTGGATTTTTAAATTGAAGACTTTGGAGCCTGATGGTCTTAATATTGATATTGATATTTCTGCCTTTTTATACAGTAGGATTTTTTATTTTTATTTTTAATAAGAATACTGCTATAGATTTTATTGGTTTTTGATAGACATTTGTATATGTACTGGCATTTTTATCATTTTTTTCATCAGGCTTTTTTATCCAAATGACTCCTGGAATATGTTGTGTTTTATATATTTATTTAACGTCACATATTGAGTTTTGTGTTAAATTCCTTTTCCCTGCATTGGTTTACTGTGCCCTATCTCCCATCCCCACCCCCCTCCCTGCAGATGTTTTTCCAATGTATTTTAGTTGCTTGTGCTAGATTTTAATTGCAATTTTCTTTGTTTTTTAGGGTTGTGTTTGTATTATGGATTTGTAATGCTTGTATTGTATGTAGATTTGAGAGCCGTTTACTATATAGGGAATTTTTCTTTACTTGTTTATATATTGCTTTTGTGTTATTTGTTTATTAAAGGTAGTAGGTTCTATAGAGCAGCACAAGTATTTACACTGTGAAATTAGACCCGCCCCACATGAAACTGATAGGTCTAACATCGAGCAAAACACATAACTATTGGTGAGAGACGATGCAGGCAGCCGATTGGTTTTATTACATCATGGACGATTCCTGATTGGACGTGCCTCCGCATATGTTGCAGTCAACCTATGGCAGATATCAAAGACTCCTGACGAAGTCGCCAGTGAAACGCGGAAGTGCCCACGCATTGGGTCTTGATTCCTATGCCATTAGTAGCCTGCTGTGTCCGTCACGTTGAGCGGAAGACTGCGTGAGGGATCAATCCCGGAAGTCCTGTGGTGTCTTGCAGTGGAGGAATCGCCGGCTCAGCCTTAACCCCTGCTGCAGTTCACACTTACAGGTTTTCATCTCCCACAACGGACACTGTTCTGTGTTTTATATACACTGCCTGATTTGGGAGCTTTCTTGTAAGTTTCCTTTGCATCTGATATCCCATGGTGTTTGCTTGATGAATATATCTGATGTTTCTCATATTCCTGTAGCATCTCCATTCATTGGGTGCCTCTCATTAGCCTCATGGGCTTGAGTCTTTCATATGCTGTCTTATATGCTGTTTAATGATAATCATTACCTTACTTAACAGAGTTGCACTATTATCTGTGTGTGTTCTTTTCCCACATGTTCTCACTGGTGTTCTGCGCTCCCTGACTTTTCGACATGATAATCAGGAATCCTACTGGATTCCTGGGGACATGAAGACACAGACCATTGAACAAAGTCCTCCCTAGGAAGCGGTTTTCAGCTCATTGCCAGATCTCCCTGCTTCAGCACAGACCAGAACAGTAAGACCGGGCAGGGGGAAATCACATTCCAGGATTCCCCGGTATATGCCCAAAATCCAAAACTCAGTAAAGGGATTCAGTGTATCTCCCACCAGGTATAAGGTAGTGAGAGAAAAAAGTGTTTTTAAACTCAGCGCTTGAGTAATAAAAGCGGCGGTGTGCTAACTTCTGCTAGGAAGCTCCCAGCGCGCTGCAACTTGCTGTGCGCATAGTTCAGGGAGAGACATGAAAGAATATATCTAATGAAGTGTACAGAGTACACAAAAAGGTCCCAAATGACGGCGCACCGCAGACCAGAATTGAATTATATCATGGTCCAAATGTGCGACTAAACAAACATTTAAAATAATTTTATTATTACAAACATATGGATAAAAACGTGAATCCTAAATCCTAAATCTCTAGAGTGAGAGATATAATGACCCCTAACTAGAGCCTGTGTATATTATGTATACTGGTGAAGGAACCAATCAGATCATGGTGCAGTGAATAAGTACTTCTGCTGCAATGTACAAATAGTAACCTTTCAGTGGTATATCTTAGGTCAAATAAGGGGGGGGGAAATAGGTATAAACCACATAGAAGTGGTAAGTGACTCCTAAGTGGAATAGTATACTGATATACAGTGGTTGACAAATCACCAAAAAATCTACTCGCCACACAAAAAAATCTACTCGCCACCTAGTACCAAACATGTGCTGCTTGGGCCAATATTTACTCGCCCGGGGGTTAAATCCACTCGCCCGGGGCGAGCAAATGTATAGGTTTGTCGAACACTGCTGAAATACACAGAACAAAATCCTCTTGATACTATTCCACTTAGGAGTCACTTACCGCTTCTATGTGGTTTATACCTATTGGCCCCCCCATATTTGACCTAAGGTATACCACTGAAAGGTTACTATCTGTACATTGCAGCAGAAGTACTTATTCACTGCACCATGATCTGATTGGTTCCTTCACCAGTATACATTATATACACAGGCTATATACACAGGCTCTAGTTAGGGGTCATTATATCTCTCACTCTAGAGATTTAGGATTTAGGATTCACGTTTTTATCCATATGTTTGTAATAATAAAATTATTTTAAATGTTTGTTTAGTCGCACATTTGGACCATGATATAATTCAATTCTGGTCTGCGGTGCGCCATCATTTGGGACCTTTTTGTGTACTCTGTACACTTCATTAGATATATTCTACCTATTCCCTGGCAGCACGCGACCTCACTATGGGGTTTTGAGCGAGGTAACACACATCTCTACAGAAACATGAAAGACACTGACAAAGTGAGAATATGGTGCAAGGAGGGGGGGAGGTCTGACATAACAGCACTGGGATCTAAGCAGCCATTTTAAGTCAGCATCCATCTTAGGTGCCTGATATTGTCTATTGTCTGTATGAAAGTTGTATGGATGTTATGTTAAAGACATTTTTTTCTTTTTCTGCTCCTAAAGTTTCAAATGATATTAAGCTGTTCAGCTAACAACAAAAACATTGAAGAGGAGAGAAAAGTGCCAATGTTATGAAAATAAAAGATAGATAACACACGTCTCGCATTCCGAGGGAGGTGCCCATGAAGTCTCGTATGTAGAGTAAAGGTCACCGGCCTGTATAAGGAATATTAGCTGAGTCATTTAATTTTTAATATGAATCTCATAGTAATGCTATTAGTATTTTGGGTATAAACTGGCGACACACTTTATTCGAGCTCGGCTAGTCCCACGAATTCGGGTATACTCGGGTGTATTGAGGTTTGTGACTGTTTTCTGCCCGAGTGCATTGCATTATTTTCCAGGCAGGGATTGAAGCATTTTATTCCCGCTGGCTGCAATACTGCACAGTATATATATATACTGCATTACAATTCATGAATTTATGCCATCTGGTGGACACGCGAAGCATTGCAGCCTATTAAATCCTAATCATTATCATTTAACAGATCAGCCGCCCTTCAGCCAGGCATGAACCATGGCTGGGAAGGCAAACGCAACGGGGCTTGTCAGAGGTGAGGAGCGGCGCATTCCAGGTATCTGCCAGGTACAAACTGGGCATTTGCTCGAATAAAGTGTGTCGCAGCAGTAAATAGGGCCTGTATGCCAGTATTTCGTTGGGAGAGTTTTATTTTGAAACTCTCTCCTGTGTGTACACACGTACACTGAAATAAACTTATTTGTTATCCTGCAAATGATCCTCAGATGATGTGTATTATTTATTCACACTTTTCACAGATGGCGCTCCGAATAGGAACACAAATATACCGGAAGCTGAGCACCTGAAAAAAACACTCCTCGGTCACTCAAATCTGAGCGCTCATAAGAATCAAGGTAAAAGGCACCTTTTGAGGAAAGCCTGAGTTTAAAAAGTTGTTTTGAGTGATGTGTAGAGATATGTGTTTTGGAGAGTGTCTCAATCTGGGTTGACGGGGTTACCTCGAAGTTTCAAATAAGTTTATTTGTCTGTTCCTGTATCCATTTTAAAGTGTTATAGTAGTTAAGTTTTACTGGGACTAAGGTGAGAGTCCCGTTAAATGTTTTGGTGTTTTGGTGATGAAGGTGAGTGTTTGTATGCTTAAGGGATTGTTTTCAGGCCGTCCTGGGTTGTGATAAATATTTTTTGTTGTCTGAGCAGGAAGGGTCCCTGATTGTACATTTGCTCTGTCTTGTCATTAACATACCAAGTGAGTTTATTTATGGATATCTGTTTAGAAGGTCTTATCTGTATCCATGTTATAAAAGTATAAGGTTTATCAGGACTGGGTTGGACCCGCTGAAGTAATTCAAGTGTTTTCTTGGGTATAGTTATGGTGAAAAAAAATGATTGGGGAACAGTCTTGTGACAGGTCCTTATTTGCATATTTACACTATTCAGAACAATAACATGCCAAAAGAGTTGTATGCAATCAGCTTGCGCTGATTATTGTATCAGGAGTATTGTACAGGTCAATTAAATGTGATTACTGTAGCAGGAGAATAATGGGAAATCAAAGTTCTCAAAATTTGTCATTAGAGGTTGTGTGTCTGCAGACAAAAATAATAAAGAATGGATACAGAGAACAAGAAAAGACAATATAAATATGTTTTTTTGGGCAATGAAAATACACATGCAAGTTCAAGTGAAAAAACACATGCAAGTCCCAGTGAAAAACACGCCACCCCAATGAAAAAAGTTTGTTTGCAATAAATTACTATGGAATGAAGCGTGAACCTATGGCAGCCGCACCGGTTTTCTTATTCATAAGAATGCGATCGCAAGGGCTCATAGTGGAACCTTCTAACTTTCAGTAATCCCTGTGTGTCTGTGGCAGTATAAATCTTTGGATTTTATGAGGTTTTTGTTTCTAAAGTCAAGCATGGCAGGACCGGCTGACTGGAAGCGGCAGAAATCACGTGTGCACGTATGAGCTTTTCCTTCCATTTCCCCACAAGCAATAAGTGGTTATAAATCATTTTCTGATATAAACTCAAGTTTCGGTGCCGGCAAGTAAAATTGTTGTGCCCCTAATGGAGAGTTGCCAGATGGATTTGATACCCTATTGAATTTTTCCTGAATGATTACCTTTGTGAAAGATAAACCATGCTTAGTATCACATGTGTACAAAAATCACCATCCAAGAACTTGCAAGTACTTACAAAAACATGAATATTATTTGCTCACAATGAAATCAAATGTCTGCAAGAAAGAGAATCAGAATCGCAGCAGCACAGATCGTGCCCCCACCTTTTTCTCCAGCTAGAGGAATGTGCAAAGATAAAAAAGTTAACTCAAAAGCTCCGGAGCATCAGAGTAGTTTTAAAATCAGGTTATTTATGAGAATAAAGAAAGAGAAGGGAACTTTTATTAATAGAGTGGCAGGATGAAATTGTTTGGTAATAGGTGAGAAATGTTTTCTTTTATTTGTTTGTTATTTTTGTGATGTTGTTTGGCTGTGTATGAGAGGAGTTTTTGTATTGTGTGTTCTGTATTGTGTGTAACCAGTAAAAACACATTTCAATTTTATTTCTATAGGATTAGGATATGTTTGGGAATATTTTGTTTTTAAATATGCGGGTAAAAGCTCACAAGCATTGTTTGAATTATATATTGTATTGTATGTTTTTATGTATATAGAGCCATTAATATGCAAAGCGCTTCACAGGAGTGGTGCACGTCATAATCATATAAGTAGCAAATGGTAAAGGTAAGAGGTCATGAAATAAGTGATCCAGACATAAAAGTAACATTAAGGAAGAGAAGTCCCTGCACTGAGGAGCTTACAATCTAATTGGTAGGTAGGGAGAGCATACAGAGACAGTAGGATTTGATTAGAAGCCAGGAGAGGAATTTCAGGAGGGGAAACACAGAATCAGAGTTTAAAGAGTAGAGTGATTCTGGCAGCAGCGTTTAGGATAGATTGTAGGGAAGACAGGTGAGAGGCAGGAAGGCTGGATAGCAGGGGATTACAGTTATCAAGATGGGAGATAATGAGGGCCTGAATCAGAGGTTTTACAGTTGTTCAACAGAGGAACAGGTGTATCTTTGTGATATTGTGGAGGAAAAATCGACAGGTTATAGAAATGTTTTGAATGAGAGAGGAGAATATGAGAGAGGAGCAGGGAGTGACACCTAAGCAGCGTGCTTGGGCTACTGGATGGAAGATTCAAGAGTAATGTGGAAGGAGATAATAGGGTCAGGTTTGGGAGGAAGTATGAGGAGCTCTGTTTTTGCCATGTTAAGTCTAAGGCAAAGGAGGGCCTTTCAGGGATGAAATAACAGAACGACATTCAGAAACTGTGGTTTGTACAGCAGGTGTAAGGTCAGGGGTTGAAAAGTAAATGTGGGTGTCGTCAGCATAGAGGTGATATTTAAACCCAAGAGATGTTATTAGGACACCTAGAGAGAGTGTAAAGAGAAGTGTGGTCCACAGAGGCAAGTGCTTCAGAGAGGTGGAGTAATATGAGCAGAGTGTAATGACCTCTGTCTTTGGCAACATATAGGTCATTAGTTATTTTAGGGAGAATTGTCTCCGTGGAGGGAGCAGTGTAAAAGTCAGATTCTAGAGGGTTAAGGAGAGAATGGATGTTGAGAAAAATGGAATAAGCAAGAGAATACAAGATAAATTCAGTAGTTAGAAAGACAGGTAGAGTCAAGCTTTTTTTTATTGAGTCATGGTATAACTATTACATGTTTGAAGGAGAATGGAAAGGTAGCAGAGTAGAGGGAGAAGAGGAGATCAACAGTGATGGTGGCATTCTCTTCTGATATGGTGGAAAAAGAGTCAAGGAAAGCAGGAAGAGAGTAGGAAGCAAAGTAGGATAGGAGGAAACAGAGGGAATGTTCTGATGTATGGATTTCACCTTTTCCTTAAAATAGTCAGCAAAAGTCCTGAGATGAGAAGAAGGAAAAGTCAGTGTGGGTTAGACTTGTGAGTGTTGATTAATGGAGAGAAGTAGGTTTGTTTAGCTTGAGAAAGGGCAGAATTGAAACAGGATAGCATACATTTGTAGTGAAGGAAGTCTGTGAAAGTATGAGAGTTCAAACAGAAGGCATTAAAAAAGAACTGAGTGGAGGGAGATAGCATGAGCGTGTGGGAGCTATTTGTGTGTTAAGAAGTTATATAACCTCAGCTATATAAAAGTCCCGCTATTTAATTCTTGAGAGGCCATAAAAAATATAGTTCTTAGGGCTCTGGATAAAGCTCCATGTATCTAACTTTAAGCAAAAGTTCCAATCCAATAATTATTATTTTTCAGGAAGAAGCTGGTGTGCCGTTATCTTATCTGTTCAGGGTCAATTATCGAAATGCCCAGAAACAAGATGGCTTTTTGCCCGGAACAAGCTTTGAACATATATTTTTTTCTCTTAGTCAAATGCTGAGTGTCTTTAATACAGTAATATAAAGCTGACCGTGTGCTCAGCACGGTGCAAAGAGATTATATAAAGCAAGACATTAGTGTGAAGTCTTATACAAAATCATTTGTCTATTTACTGAATATGTGATGTATGTTATAACTTTTAACCATTTATTTTTTTCAAAGGTATCCATAAGCAGTGGCTATTGTCAAAATTGCTGTGTAATCTAGAATGGGTTTGCCAGGAAGTGATGAATTGGGAGTCACCTCTCATTTGTGGGTGTGTCTTGTGCATAGGGTTAAATACAGGGGATACATAGTTGCAAAAGCAGTTACATAAGTGAACAGGGTATACATTATATGCAAGGCATTTCAAATTTTTAGCACAATAGTTACAGTGGAGTGTTTGGGTAAAAGCCAGATTGGGATTGGCTAGGGAAATTTGTATGGGGAAAATAGCTGCTTAATTGGGAGTGAATATTTTTTTTCCATGACTGTGGATAGTATTGGGAGAACAGAGATTGGCCTGTAGTTTGAGACAGTGTTTTTTTGCCCCCACTTTTGAAGATTGGGACAAACTCTGGCAGTTTTCCAGGTCTTAGGGATATGGCCTGCAGACAGGATAGAATTAACAATGGAAACAATTAGTTTGGCAATTCGTGGGGCACCAAGTCTGAGGAACTTAGATTGTATCAAAGTCAGGTTCACATTGGCTACTTAGTTTTAATTTGAGGAACATTAATAGGGAATACCTCTATCTATATGCGGATGCTAAGACAGGAGTAAACACATTGATACAAGATTTTATTCATAGGTATAAATGATCTCCCTATGAGACACTTATGGGATGACTTATGACTATCAGCAGTCCAAAGGAACGAATTAAGGACCATGTTATTGGTAATAAAACAATAAGTCTTGTATGCAACTAATACATTTTTTGAGTCTCTCTAGGCAAAGTTGAAAGTGCACCTACTCGAGATGGGGTTAATAGTCACATATTTCCTACGCAAGCATGCTCTTCATCCCAGATGAAAAGGCCTATACTAACCACCAATACAGCAATTAAAGTGGCAGAGTTCTTTTCCTGGACCCAAAGCACGTAAAGCTCATTCCAGCTCCACCAAAGATCAAAGTCACCTAAAGCACAGCCGCATCAAGTTAATGTCTTGCCGAGTAAAAACTCTAACCGTTAACCAACGAGGAAAATAAGACACCAGGCTAAGGCCCGGTTTTATCAGAACATTTCATTTGTTCAAAGACTCAATATTTTTACTTTTAGAGTGTGTTTAAGTTAGAAATTTAAGATGTATGTGTAGCAGGCTTCCCCCTAGCCCCCTTACCACCGTGGTAGCCATTACAGGATCGCGCGTGCGCAGTAAAGATAGCGCACGCGGTCCCAATGCTACAGAGGTCCTGAGTGGACTACAATTCCCAGCAGCCTCTGGGGATTGCCCTTTCACCCACATCACGTGCAGCCAGCCAGCAAATAGGGTTTTGCAGCTTCTCCTGTGGAGGAAGGCTACAATGTTGCGGTGACCACGTTGTAGTTGGAGCTGAGAGCAGGAAGGGGAAGGAAGGGTGTAGGGAGCAAGTGGCTCCTACACCAGGTAAGGTAGTTCCCCAGATCCCAGGCAGGCCCCAATCCCCACCAGGGTAGTGGGTAGGTACTGAGGGATGGCCCCTAAGGTAGGAACCCTGCCCTTAGGTGTGAGTGTGTGTGCAGTCTTGTCAGTGTCATGGCTGTCAGTGCTGTGAGTGTTGACAAGTAGGCACAGTGTATGTGTGCAGCATGGTTGCTGCAGGTACCGGTTGAGTGCAGTGCGGTTGCTGCAGGTACCGGTTGAGTGCAGTGCGGTTGCTGCAGGTACTGTGTGAGTGCAGTGTGTTTGCTGCAGGTTTAGGTTGAGTTAGTCAGAGGGGTTCCGGGAGGTGAAGGGAGAGGTAGTGCGGGTGCAGGGGGTCAGTGACCCACCTGCATAGGACAGGCTACCCCTACCCCATAGGCCCCTGAAGTCACTGAAGGTTGCTGTGCTGCAGGGATGCCCATAGTGGTAGCGAGCATCACCCTTAATGTGTAGACAGCTAGGGATGAAGGGATGAGCGTGCGGAGCAGGCTTGCTGGCGAGTCGTCTGGGACCAGATGGCTGGACATTGAGACCCAGGAGGCAGACCGCTAATTCATCCGACCCTTTGCGAAGATGTACCGGTCACCGCCGTGACCGGAAGGTACTATAATAACAAGTGCACCAACACCGGTCAACAGGCGCTGATCCCGCCTTAGGCTAAACTCTTTAGGAACACTGAGCAAGTGGTTAAAGAACTGAGCCTATACCTATAGTACTATATATGGACACGGTGTGTGGGGCACGCAGTGAGGGGACGGAGACGTTACTCCTGATGAGAGTGGCCAAGCCACTAAGGTTATATGAGCGTTAGAGTATAAGTGTGTAAGATATATGTTATGTTCAGTAAAGCCCTTTGCTTTTTCACATCCATTGTATATGTTCATTTGTATGTGTCCTGCGTGGAACAACTTCCGCTCTGCTGGGAGCCATCGCAGGGTGAGGCGCTGCACCATATAGTAGTAGTAAGAGTAATTCACCCCAGGTTACCAGTGGTGGAAGCTTAGCCCTCCTGGTTGCCAAACAGGTACAGCACCACACTGATAAGTAGTCAGATACACCTACCCACCTCAATCTCACTTAGGGTGGGGTTAAGAGGGCTACGTATGTACCATTGGGCCTTGATGGGAGGATTGGTTTCCTGGAAGCGTGGCTTGTGAAAGCTCTTGTATGTGCTTTGGCAGTACTCATCACTCTCTATGTATGTGTCATGTGCAGCAAAACTTTGATCCAGAAGTGTGTTGCACCTCCACCGAAAGGAGGGGGTCACCCAGGGGCGTGTGTCAGCCACAAGGAAAGGATCATAAGTCAGCCATTTTGACCATCGCAGACATTGTCTGTTCTGATATTCTGAGTGAATGATGTATAAAGTGCGTGCAGGGGTGAGGATCACGCATTCGCTTCCACTGATATCAACCCCTGTCAATTCTCAGTAATAGAATGTTGTGATGATTCTGAAAATATATGATGATAGAGATAGATGCCATTTTCTTTATCTAGAAACTGCATACCCAAAGAAAGGTTGCTTGCATAAAACAAGGTTTTTAGTATTATGTGTATAATTTCTGTATTTTCCCATTTTTTAAGGGAACCTCTTTAAAGGGTGTATCACTCACTAGGGACAAGAATCAATTTATGGATCAAGTGTCTCCACCAACCAATGAAACCTGTGTAAAAATGTATGTTCAGTCAGATAACAATTTACAGGAAGGATGTGGCTTTAATTTTGCAGTTTTTAAATGTTATCATTAAACCAAGAACAGGTTCAGATTAGGCTTATGGCCTTACAAAACAGAATTGCTTCAGACTATGTTTTAGCTTCAAAAGGAGGGGTATGTGCTTTGATTCAAGAACAATGCTGTATTTTCATTCAAGATCAGTGTAGCAATGTACAGCATGAACTAGATGAAATACAAGAGATTCAAAATAAGGCTTACAAAGGGAAGTGACAGAATATCACCCCTTGGGGTTAGGTGGATGGCTTAGATCACTTGGAGCGAAATTTTTGAATGCGGTAATGTGTGTGCTTGTGATACTCGTTGTCATCTATGTGTGTGTCACGTTTGTCAAAGGCATGATCCACAAATGTGCTACCCCCTCTGCAGACATAATGCCATTGTTTGCAGAACCAATTTACAGCAGTCCCTTGAAGAACGAATATGCCAATTACAGTGTTCTAACTCTGGAAAAGAATTTGGCCGCAGCGCCTTACGAGACTATGACAGTGAAGGGCATGCGCCCTTGTCCTCTGAGTTATACCAATGAGCACTATCAGATGATGGAGCACCCCAGTAAACAATACAAATCTGTCTATGCGTCCCTGGACTAACATCACAACCTTAATTCACAAAAGCTATGTTTTAAGAATAAAAAAGGAGGGAGTGATAAAGTGAGAATATGGTGCAAGGAAGGGGGGAGGTCTGACATAACAGCACTGGGATCTAAGCAGCCATTTTAAGTCAGCATCCATCTTAGGTGCCTGATATTGTCTATTGTCTGTATGAAAGTTGTATGGATGTTATGTTAAAGACATTTTTTTCTTTTGCTGCTCCTAAAGTTTCAAATGATATTAAGCTGTTCAGCTAACTACAAAAATCTAGAAGAGGGGAGAAAAGTGCCAATGTTATGAAAATAAAAGATAGATAACACATGTCTCGCATTCTGAGGGAGGTGCCCATGAAGTCCCGTATGTAGAGTAAAGGTCACCGGCCTGTATAAGGAATATTAAATGAGTCATTTCATTTTTACTATGAATCTCATAGTAATGCTATTAACTCAATGTGTTCATATTCATATTTTGTTTATCTTATATGCTTACGTAGTGACGCACACGCAACCTTGTATAGGGGGCGTGGGCTTAGTATTTTGGGTATAAATAGGGCCTGTATGCCAGTATTTCGTTGGGAGAGTTTTATTTTGAAACTCTCTCCTGTGTGTGCACACATACACTGAAATAAACTTATTTGTTATCCTGCAAATGATCCTCAGATGATGTGTCTTATTTATTCACACTTTTCACAACACCCATAATGTAATTTTTATATGTTTGTATAAAAATTGATTCATTAAAGTCTCCCTCAAATTGTGTATCAAATATGTTAGGCACATTTGGGATTTGATTCAGACCACCGGGGACCGGGAATTACTCATTTATTGTAGCCCCCACTTTATATGCATCTAGTGACTCACTAAATGAGCTGAGGAGGTGCAGATCCGGACTTCTAAGACATCCCGCTGTCTTGATGCCACAATGTCTGTAAAAGCCCGGCTCAGTGTCCCCAAGGTGTTAGTTGGGGAGGGGTTCCTCAAGTACCCCCATCCTAGTGTAAAGCCCAGGCAGTTTGTAGAATGGTGGCCAGCCCAGAGATAGTGTCGCCAGGTAGAGGAGCTGGGTCTCATATGCTAGAGGGGCAAGGTGTTAGGTTGGTGCATGCTCTTAGCAGAATGAGAAGCCCCCTATGCCAGGTTTGTAATATTGGCAACTCCAGGATAGGTGGGAAAAATGATTCTCATGGAGAGATTGGCTGCTCTGCTTAGGTATTGGGTTTTGAACTCTATAAGAATACCTGCATCACATCAGGAATCAGTTCTTCAGATACATAAAGCTTCATAAGAAACCTCTAAGATTTCGTAAGCTAAAATGATTCCAAGAGCCATTACCGTAGTGGCAGAATGAAGGAAGCCGTTCCATTGGAGTACACAGCGGTGGCAACTTGCAGCGCTGACCTAGGATAGTTCCAAGCCGTTCGTGAGCAACTCCCGCTTCTGGGAAATTGCTCCTAAAGACTGTTTTTCAAGATTAATTTCTGGAAACCAATAATTTTGTTTGCCCCAATCCCAGAAAGTGTATTTTGAGTGTAATTGTGTAACATTGTGTGTATATCATTTCATGGAATAAATTGCAAAATATTTTACCTCCTTGCTTTGCTCAATCATACGATCCCAGTATTAAAAGGTGTTTAAAGACCAGGGGCCTCATGCAGTAAGCACCGATAAGCCGTTTATCGCAATTTTTTCGCCAAATTTGCCCCCCCGATTCAGTAAGCGCCGATAAGTGGGAAAAATCGGCAATTTTTGTTGCCGATAAAATCTTATCGGCAGCCAGGTGCCGATAAGCCACTTATCGGCACTTTTTGAACTCGGCTGAATTCAGGTAGCCCCGATCAGCTTTTCGCTGCTGATCGGCACTCCAGAATGGAGAATTTTTCGGCAATTCGTCCCGCCAGCTAAAGTTGGCAAGTTGGTAGTGGAAAAGCATTGGCAAGGGCGACACTTAGAAAAAATCAGCCCTTTTTCCTGTCTCCGGAGCTGATACCAGCACCAGAGCCCCCCGGCATGCATCCGAGGCAGGAAAAATCCATGTAAAACCCACTTCATTACCTTAGCGGCTAAACGCTAAGGCAATGAAGGGGTTAACCCACCGTACCAGCTTTATTGTGGGTAGCGGGGGTGGGTGAAGGGTGTATTTGGCCCTTCTTGTTTGTTTAGGGCTTGCGGGGGGGTTGCGGGTGCACTTAACTCCTTCACAACCGTAGCAGCTAATACCGCTACGGTCATGAAGGGGTTAAGCCCTCCCGCTACCCACCCGCAAGCCCTAAACAACCACCATTGTGGCTAATACCCACTTCACCCACACCCGCTACCCACAATAAAAAATAATCACACACACCAGCCCCACACTAAATAAATAAATAAATATATCTACATAAATTAATAAATAAATGAATATTAAAAAAAATATATATATATATATATATATATATATATATATATATATATATATATATATATATATATATATAACAACAACAAACCCTAACATACACATATATGCATATCAATGATACTATAGGCCGGCGGGGGCCCTCGGCTGTTACCCGCAGTCCTGCAATACCAATTATGTGCCCCCCAAATTAATTTCAAAACACATACATACTTAGAAAGCAATAACCCCCCCCTTAACACATACAGTATAGTAATGGCCACAATTACTATTATCCACAAATGGATAATAGTGAATGTGCCCATTTTAAATACATAAACACAAATAAATACATTAAATACATATAGTACTCACCCATGTCCGGCTGCCACGATGAAGGCCATCCTCATCTTCATCCTGCCCATGCCCCATCCGCTGCAGTAAAACAGACACAAGAATGAAAACATCCAATGTAATGTCCCCTAACCCCTTAATCACCTTAGCGGTTATTAACCACTACAGTCATTAAGGGGTTAACCCACCCTCACCCACCACTCGGGAGGACTACATACCCTCCCACACTAACCCCCCACCCCGTGACGCCTAACCACCCTCACCCACTACCCACAAGGGAGGCCTACCCACATACCGTTGGGGCCAATACCCCCTCCCCCCACCCCCAGTACCCACAATAAAAACAATACACAGCCCCACAATAAACATTATTCTATTTATTAAATACATTACCCACCCCCTGTGCCCCCCACATAAATACATGATTTATCCTTTTACATACAGGGTTCATACCCCAGCTCCACGCGAGTCCCCGGCGGCTGGCGGGTCACCTGACAGACCTACATGGTACCAGCAACTTGTTTCACACAGGTTCTGGAGGCCTGTTGGTGGGTCCTGCCAAGCGCCATGGCCCCCAGGTGGTCTCCTTGGGTCACCGTGGGCCACAATTTGGTCACCACGGTAGGCCCGAGGATGTCTGGGAGCCCCGGGTCAGACCCACAGGTGTCTGCAGGGCCTCGGGTGTTCCCACGGGGGTCTGGGGAACTCACGAGTGCAGACTATGGGTCTGCGGTGCCCCCACAGATGTAATGCCACTGCTTCATTCCCGCAGGTGTCACACGTGGAACCACCAGCCTTATACCCGTGAGATACCCGAAGAGACCGCAGGTGGTCTCCAGAGGTCTCACGCAGAACCAAGGAACCAACCCTGAATGTAAAAAAAATAAACCTGGCCTATACATTCAATACATACACCCCACCCCCCCAACACCTACAGTACAATAATGTGCAAAATAACTATTATCCAGATATGGATAATAGATTATTTGCCCATTATTAAACACATTAACTAGCATATTAAAATATATAAAGTACTACTGACCTCATCAATAAGAAGCCCCCGTCGTCAGCAACATCCTTGTCTTTCGTTGCCCACCAAATACATAGCCAATACAAAGCCAATGCATTGCAATTACATTCAAAGATCAATTAACCCCTTTAAAACCTTATCGGATAATAACCGCAAAGGTAATTAAGGGGTTAAGCCACACTAGCCCGATACCCACCCTTCACCCATTCATTTGTACAGTGGCTTCATCATGCAACTATATATATATACAGAGAGAGAGATACATATATATATATATATATATATATATATATATATATATATATATATATATATATATATATATATATATATATATACACACACACACACACACACACATGATGAAACAATATACAAATAAATGTAAAAGGGTTATCAAAAACATGCTGTACTACAAATACCACTTCTCCATACAGACACACTATAATAAAATCCATTACCTTTAATAATCCAATCTGATCTTCCAATCAAAATCCTCAAATGCCAATCAAAAACCTCAAATTACAATCAAAACATTGCATTTAAATTGTATATATGATGCATACAATCTATGCACCATATACATTCTGCAAATGAATGTTAACAATAACATATTCAAAACAAAATACCAAAACATCCAAACAAGTATACTATTTAAACCAATCCAGTAAACATAAATCAATTAGCATTCATTAATTACATCCCTAAACCATTTACATTCCATCCCTAACAATTAAACAATTAACTAATTCAAGCGTTGAACAGAACAAGTTATCCTGTGAAAAATAAAAGTACACTGGCGACACACTTTATTCGAGCTCGGCTAGTCCCACGAATTCGGGTATACCCGGGTGTATTGAGGTTTGTGACTGTTTTCTGCCCGAGTGCATTGGGTTATTTTCCAGGCAGGGATTGAAGCATTTTATTCCCACTGGCTGCAATACTGCACAGTATATATATATATACTGCATTACAATTCATGAATTTATGCCATCTGGTAGACACGCGAAGCATTGCAGCCTATTAAATCCTAATCATTATCATTTAACAGATCAGCCGCCCGTCAGCCAGGCATGAACCCAGGCTGGGAAGGCAAATGCAACGGGGCTTGTCAGAGGTGAGGAGCGGCGCATTCCAGGTATCTTCCAGGTACATACTGGGTATTTGCTCGAATAAAGTGTGTCGGTGCAGTACCAACAAGAATACAATATACAAAAGCAAGCCTCACCCTGACCTAAAGTACACCATACAATAGCAACAACTACATTTATCTAATTTTACAATACATTATACACACATTTATGCATAGCAGCATAGCCAAAATTATTTAAAACACAGCAAATCAAGCTTTTAAAACAACATAATTTCTTACCCTGTATGTATATATCGATCTAGACATACATACATACATACATACATACATACATACATACATACATACATACAGTGGCAAGAAATGATATACCAAAAATAAATAAATACACATGTTAAAAAAGCTTTTAAAAAAATTAACAAGTTAAATAAAATACATTTCTTTAGTTCACTTACCATTACTTGACCCACTCACCGACTCCCGTTGAACAGCTTACTCTCGTACCAATCCACCAGGCACAGGAACCCATAAAATAATAAACATTAAAATAAAAATCCAAAACAATCCACGGGTCTTCTATTTGTAATCTATCTTCATCTGTATTCTTCTTTCTTCTATCTGCGGCTCTCTTCCGGGGTCTTCATGTCTTCTATGGACACGCCCTGGCCTTCTTCTTCTGTAGGAGATCCTTCTTCCTCTGCGTCATGCTTCAAAATGAGACGGCATAGGCTTTTAAAGGCCTATAACGCCACATTTTCGTCATGGTTCCCACGGCCCTGATTGGGCCGTGAAAACCATGTGTTTTGGCCAAGAAAAAAAAATGACGATGGCACTTAAAGGCAATGAAAGCACAGCCAATCAGAATTGCTTTGCTTCAATTGCCTTTAAGATGACGTCATTAAAAGAAACATGGCCGTCCTCACATGGTACGGTAGCCAATGAGAACGTGGGAACTCCATCCCAACTCTGATTGGCTCTAGTATACCATGTGACAGAGGCTTGGGGGAGAACGGATGTGACGTCATTGAAAGCCTGTCACATGGTACTAGAGCCAATCAGAGTAGGGATAGACTTCCCACATTCTGATTGGCTACCGTAACATGTGAGGACGGCCATGTTTCTTTTAATGACGTCATCTTAAAGGCAATTGAAGCAAAGCCATTCTGATTGGCTGTGCTTTCATTGCATTTAAGTGACGTCATCATTTTTTTTTTCTCGGCCAAAACACATGGTTTTCACGGCCCAATCAGTGCCGTAGGAACCATGATGAAAATGTGACATCATAGGCCTTTAAAAGCCTATGTCGTCTCATTTTGAAGCCAGACGCCGAGAAGGAAGGACCTCCTACAGAAGAAGGCCAGGGCGTGGCCGTAGAAGACAAGATGACCCCGGAAGAGAGGCGCAGAGAGAAGAAAGAAGAATACAGATGAAGATGGATTACAAATAGAAGACCCGTGGATTGTTTTGGATTTTTATTTTAATGTTTATTCTTTTATGGTTTGTTATTTTATGGGTTCCTGTGCCTGGTGGATTGGTTCGAGAGTAAGCTGTTCAACGGGAGTCGGTGAGTGGGTCAAGTAATGGTAAGTGAACTAAAGAAATGTATTTTATTTAATTTGTTAATTTTGGGGGAGAGTGGACAGGAGGGGGGTGACAGTGGACAGGGGGGGTGACAGTGGACAGGGGGGGGGGGGACAGTGGACAGGAGGGGGGGTGACAGTGGACAGGAGCGGGGGTGAAAGTGGACAGGAGGGGGGGGACAGTGGACAGGAGGGGGGGTGACAGTGGACAGGAGGGGGGGTGACAGTGGACAGGAGGGGGGGGAGAGTGGACAGGAGGGGGGTGATAGTGGATAGGAGGGGGGGGCAGTGGACAGGAGGGGGGTGATAGTGGATAGGAGGGGGGGGCAGTGGACAGGAGGGGGGTTGGTTTGCTTTAAATTGACGGGTCCCTCCTCTCCACTCCCCCTGTATCTTTCTCCGCTTCTGACCCCCCGCCCCCCCACCCCCATGTGTAGCTCCGGTCCCCACTCTACAGTGTCTGAGACACAGTGTAACACACACACAAATGCACACACACACAGACACACACACATTATCCCACACACACACTGTCACGCTGTGACACACACACAAACACACACACTCACCTCTCCTTCTGGCTGCCGCCATCTTAGTTAGTCCACGAGGGAGGAAGGGGGTCCTTCCGTCCGCTGCCATCTTAGTTTCCGCATGGCAGCGGTAGGCTGCCCTGGCCAATGCCTGTCCCCGCACCAGGGAGGTGAGCGGGAGGGAGGTGAGCGGGAGGTGAGTGGAGGGAGCGGGAGGTGAGTGGAGGCAGTGGCAGGCTGTCCTGCCCACTGCCTGTCCCTGCGCCGGGGAGGTGAGTGGAGCGGGAGGTGAGTGTAGGGAGCGGGAGGTGAGTGTAGGGAGCGGGAGGTGAGTGGAGGCAGCGGCAGGCTGCCCTGCCCACTGCCTGTCCCCGCGCCGGGGAGGTGAGTGGAGCGGGAGGTGAGTGGAGGGAGCGGGAGGTGAGTGGAGGCAGCAGAAGGCTGCCCTGCCCACTGCCTGTCCCTGCGCCGGGGAGGTGAGTGGAGGCAGCGGCAGGCTGCCCTGCCCACTGCCTGTCCCCGCACTGGGGAGGGAGTTGAGAGGGAGGGAGGTGAGTGGAGAGGGAGGTGAGTGGAGCGGGAGGTGGAGGGAGGTGAGTGGAGAGGAAGGTGAGTGGAGAGGGAGGTGAGTGTGATGGGGGGGAGAGGACAGAGAGAGAGGTGTGTGTGTGTGTGTGTGTGTGTGTGTGTGTGTGTGTGTGTGTGTGTGTGTGTGTGTGTGTGTTGTGTGTGTGTGTGTGTCTCTGTGTGTCCTTTGGCCCGTAACTCCGCCTCAGGCCAATGAGAGGTGTGCGGGGGCGGCCCAAGGGACCAATGAGATTTCCCCTAGGGACACCGGACATCCAGACATCCAGACATCCAGACAGGCATACAGTGCTTTCAATTTTATATATTAAGATGTAAATGCAATGTTTTGATTGTAATTTGAGGTTTTTGATTGGCATTTGAGGATTTTGATTTGAAGATCTGATTGGATTATTAAAGGAAATGGATTTTATTGTAGTGTGTCTGTATGGAGAAGTTGTATTTGTAGTACAGCATGTTTTTGATAACCCTTCTACATTTATTTGTATATTGGTTCATCATGTGTGTCTCTCTCTCTCTCTCTCTCTCTCTCTCTCTCTCTCTCTCTCTCATCTGATAAGGTGTTTAAGGGGTTAATTGATATCTGAATGTAATTGCAATGTATTGGCTTTGTATTGGCTATGTATTTTGTGGGCAACGAAAGACAAGGAAGTTGCTGGCGATGGGGGCTTCTTATTGATGAGGTCAGTAGTACTTTATTTATTATTTATTACTTTAGTACTTTATTTATATATATTTATTATTTAATAATGTGTTTAATAATGGGCAAATAATCTATTATCCCTATCTGGATAATAGTTATTTTGCACATTATTGTACTGTAGGTGGTGGGGGGGAGGGAGGGAATGTACTGCTGCGGCCGAGTTTATTCGAGCATTTGCCCGTTCTCGGCCGCAGCAGTTACCTGGTGCGCGCCGGAGGGTGCTGGGCGCGCGCCGAAGCAGCGGAGGAGAGGCCCGCCGATCGCGGCTTCCCCCTCTCCTCTCCGGGTCCGCTGGGTCCCCCGGAACCTCCTGCCGCCGTCCCCCACATCGCGGGACACCAGGGCTCCCTCGGGGAGCCCTGGACGCGCGTGCAGGGGGCGCAGGCACCCGATGACGCGTGACCGCGCATCGGTGACGCGCGGCACGCCGAGGGGATGCCACTTGCAAGCCGGGAAATCTCCCGGCTTGCGGAACTGGCCACACTTCAATAAAGTGTGTCGCCAGTGTATTGAATGTATAGGCCAGGTTTAATTTTTTTACATTCAGGGTTGGTTCCTTGGTTCTGCGTTAGACCTCTGGAGACCACCGGTCTCCTCGGGTATCTCACGGGTATCAGGCTGGTGGTTCCACGTGTGACACCTGCGGGGATGAAGCAGTGGCCTCACATCTGTGGTGGCACCGCGGACCCGTAGTCTGTGGGGATGAAGCGGTGGTCCCACATCCGTGGGGGCACCACGGACCCATAGGTGTGGGGATGAAGCGATGGTCCCACATCCATGGGGGCACCGCGGACCCGTATTGAGCACTCGTGAGTTCCCCAGACCCCCATGGGAACCACCCGAGGCCCCGCAGACACCTGTGGGTCTGACCCAGGGCTCCCAGACATCCGCGGGCCTACCGTGGGGACCCAATTGTGGCCCACGGTGACCCAAGGAGATCACCTGGGGGCCATGGCGCATGGCGTGACCCACCAACAGGCCTCCAGAACCTGTGTGAAACAAGTTGCTGGTACCATGTTGGTCTGTCAGGTGCCCCGCCAGCCCGCCGGGGACTCGCGTTGGGCTGGGGTATGAACCCTGTATGTAAAAGGATAAATCATGTATTTATGGGGGGGCACAGGGGGTGGGTAATGTATTTAATAAATAGAATAATGTTTATTGTGGGGCTGTGTATTGTTTTTATTGTGGGTACTGGGGGTGGGGGAGGGGGTATTGGCCCCAACGGTATGTGGGTAGGCCTCCCTTGTGGGTAGTGGGTGAGGGTGGTTAGGCGTCACGGGGTGGGGGGTTAGTGTGGGAGGGTATGTAGTCCTCCCGAGTGGTGGGTGAGGGTGGGTTAACCCCTTAATGACTGTAGTGGTTAATAACCGCTAAGGTGATTAAGGGGTTAGGGGACATTACATTGGATGTTTTCATTCTTGTGTCTGTTTTTTCAGCAGAGGATGGGGCATGGCCAGGATGAAGATGAGGATGGCCTTCATCGTGGCAGCCGGAAATGGGTGAGTGCTATATGTATTTAATGTATTTATTGTTTTTATGTATTTTAAATACACAGGGGGTGTACTCTACTGTATGTTGTTTATTGCAATGTTTATTGGGGGCAAATGTCCCCAATAAACATGCTATTCTGCCTTAATCCCTTCATTGCCTTAGCGGCTATACGCTATGGTAATGAAGCAGCATTTATGTGTTTTAATAATATTGTTCAGAAGCAGGGGGTCCCCTGAGCTGAACCGCATTGATTTGTGGCTCAGAGACCCCCTGCTTCCCGAGTTACAGGCCCCGGTTTGGGGCATCGGATACAGATTCGCCGCCATATTTATAGCGTACACGGCGTGAATGGGACGCTATAAAGATGGCGGCTACACTGCCACCCGATGACACATACAAGGGCCTGTAACTCGGGAAGCAGGGGTCCCTGGTCCACAAAGCAACGCGGTTCAGCTCAGGGGACCCCCTGCTCACAGTACACTATTATTAAAATTACATTCATGCTGCTTCGTTACCGTAGCACATAGCCGCAAAAGTAAGGAACGAGTGTTTATTGATATGTGTGTTTTATTGATAGTGTAGATGTGCAGAGGGTCTCCGGAGCTGAACCGCTTTGGTTTTAGTTCCGGGGACCCCCTACTTCCCGAGACACAGGCCCCTTTAGGGGGTGCCAGTATCCCTCTGCTTTGTTTACATTCTGCGGTCACGTGATCGGGACCTTAAAATGCAGAGGGATACCGGCACCTCATAAAGGGGCCTGTATCTCGGGAAGCAGGGGGTCCCCGGACCTGAAACCAATGCGGTTCAGCTCTGGAGACCCCCTGCACATGTACACTATGAGTAAAATTTGTTTATAAATAATTTATATTTTGCCGATGTTTGCGCTGAGAGAGTTGCTGGTCTCTCTCTGCTGCAAACACATATCGGCATAAACAGCTTATCGGTAGGTTATCGGGAGTCAGGCTGTTTCGGCACAGGCTCATCGGCAGTTTTGCTTTCGCAGAGATTTGGCAGGGATCGGCATGGATTCGACCCTTACTGAATACTGCGAGGGCAAATCAGCCAAAATAAGGCCTATCGGCAAACCTTGGCGATTGCACTTTTTCAGCGCTTACTGCATAGAGCCCCAGGTCTCCTATGACAGTTATTTAATGTACTTATCTTGCCCCTTAGAATAAAAAAAATAGTGTTAAAAATCATGATTTTCTTCATCTTTAGACTGCACTGAAATCTGAATAGAATGGAAAATGGGAGAGCTCAATTTGAACCTAATATGTACTTAATATTTCACAAATATCTGCTGAATAAAGGATCAAACAGATTTGAAGAAAAAAAACAGCATTAAAATAGACAAGGCAAGATCTCTTAAAAATTAGTTTGTACGGCTGCTTTAAAATGTAAATATAAGGTTAAATGGTAATCTCATGCATTATGCATTGTGTTCTTTTTGCATTTTCAAACACTCATGTACTGTATTAGTTTCCTGTTAAAAACTCCCTTGAGAAAGGTCCTGTTGTTAGGACCGACATCGGTTGATTGTGCCTTTTAAATATATCGTTTTGGACTTTACCATGAGTGCTGTCTCTTTTCTTGCTGCGTGGTCCTGGATCTCCTGGTCTGCCTGGTAAGGAACTCTGTTACCTATCCAATACCTATGGGATAAGCACCTATCTTTTATCTTTATGTGTGTGCCATCTGTATATATTTATATAAATAGTGCAAAAGTGCATGTGTTATTCTCAAAAGAAATTAGAGGTTGGATGATTTTATAGCCAAAAGGAAAAAATGATTGAAAGGTAATATAGAATGGATAGTGACACACTGTAAATGGATGTTTTAACAGGGACATTTCCTTTAGAAATGTTTAACAGTTTGTAAGTGTAACAAGGCTAAAATTAGACTGAAATGTGTATTAATATGAGTGCAATTAGAAACATCTGGCGTAATTTACAAATCCCTTCAGAGATCTCTAATGGGGACTTAAGAAATTGATTGCTTTTAATCAGGAGAATGTGTAACCAAGACGCACACACTTGGAAAATGTTTCTATTAATCAGATGTTAAAGAATATCCATGAACGATTAAGGGCTTTAATTTGAAAGAAGTAGGGTAGCTTGATTTAGGTCACTGGAAAAATTAATCTCAGAATGATTACCTAAAGAAATGCAGAATCATTACTGATAGCAAGCACAGCAACCTTTTCAACATTAGGGAAAAATCTTTTTGTAGATCAGTGAAAGTAAATCAATAAAAAAGAGCATATCAATTAAGCTGACTACCTGGTCAAACCCAAAGCCGTTCTAGAGTTTGTAATGAAAAGCGATGGTGCAGAGGGTGCGATGGTGAGGGGGCAACCAGGCTCACCAATAAAGGTTAAGCCCATTTGGTTACCTCGGATCCATGTGTTGGGATTCAACAGTGTAAGATCTTGAGCCTAACTGTTGTATATGCATACTATGTAATTATGCGACAATAAATAATTTTTCTGTTTTTACCTTTCCAGGGATGCAGCAAGCAGGGATTGCTAGGGTATGAGTTTTAGGGGGGGGGGGGTTGTGTCAACAGATACTTTATCCTGTATATACTTACTTATTGATCCAAAGGAAGGCAAACAAAAAACCTCAGATATCCAGTGATATCTCATAAGGGGAAAATAAATTCCTTCCTGACTCCAAGAATTGGCAATCGGATTAATCCCTGTATCAACATCCTTCCCATGTATACTTATTTGGTACTTTATATCCCTGTATACCTTTCCTTTCTAAAAATATGTCCAACCTTTTCTTGAACAAATCTATTGTATCTGCCATCACAGTCTCCATGGGTAATGAATTCCACAATTTAACTGCCCTTACTGTAAAGAACCCTTACCTTTGTTGCTGGTGAAATCTCCTTTCCTCCAACCTAAAGGGATGGCCCCGAGTCCTTTGTACTGCCCGTGAAGTTGAATAAGTGAAATAGACCGCTATCACCTTGAATAATTTGAACAATGTAATTGTAAATGACAGGTGCTGTAAGGGTAGTAAGTATAATAGTATCGGTGGTGATCAAAGTGTTTGATCAAAAAAGAAACCCTTCTAGGTAGCACTCTCTTGTCATGTGTGTAGTGTCATGTTTCATGGACTTAATTGGTCCAACAGTTAGATACTGTATGTCTGAGTAGTGCCCAGATTCACAGGGGAAATCAAAAATAATAAAATTTTATTAAATCTACATAGATATTAAAAACACATATACATTATTAAAAATCCCTATTGTGTGGAATGGTGATACTGTTTTTGTCATAAGTCCAAAGGTATATTACCATATGTAAAACAAAACAAATATCTTGACTTTCTGAATCACAGCTTTCAATACGGTCTCTTGACCAAAACCAATGGGTGTCGCAGGTGTGTACACATGTATCAATCACAGCATGATCACTCGGAGGTGAAGCATAATCTATATATGTACTGCAGGGTTAATGCAAGGAGTATATATAGGTAAAGTGTGGAACAGGTGGTACATCAAATCAGGAAAGTAACCATACAGATATATATTCAAGTTGATGTCATATTATACAGCTAGTGCATATATATCAAGGTTGTATATTTGTCTCTCCTATACTCCGTTTATGCAATAAGCCCTCAGGTTCTCCCAACAAAAGCAGGGCTGTGTATTATCATTCAGTGGATTGAAACGATATCATGCAGTTAAATACACGCTGTTGGAGGGTACTCCGTGGTCATGAGGTAAGGTACTATAATTCACTATAGTGATCCTCAATACCCATAGATATAGCTCCTGTACGGTGCCAGAGAGTATTGCTCTAATGTGGTTAGTATATCTTAACCCATGTTGGCCTCGTCATACGAGGAAGCTGGCTATCGTGTGTGCTGCATAGGTTGATACAAGCCTGCTGCTGGTGCCGGTTACAGAAAGTCGCCACCCATTGACGTCACGACTGTGACGCCTCACGTCCCGACGCACGTTTCATGTGACTAGCATGCTAGAAGCGTGCTAGTCACGTGAAACGTGCGTCGGGACGTGAGGCGTCACAGTCGTGACGTCAATGGGTGGCGACTTTCTGTAACCGGCACCAGCAGCAGGCTTGTATCAACCTATGCAGCACACACGATAGCCAGCTTCCTCGTATGACGAGGCCAACACGGGTTAAGATATACTAACCACATTAGAGCAATACTCTCTGGCACCGTACAGGAGCTATATCTATGGGTATTGAGGATCACTATAGTGAATTACATTACCTTACCTCATGACCACGGAGTACCCTCCAACAGCGTGTATTTAACTGCATGATACCGTTTCAATCCACTGAATGATAATACACAGCCCTGCTTTTGTTGGGAGAACCTGAGGGCTTATTGCATAAACGGAGTATAGGAGAGACAAATATACAACCTTGATATATATGCACTAGCTGTATAATATGACATCAACTTGAATACATATCTGTATGGTTACTTTCCTGATTTGATGTACCACCTATTTCACACTTTACCTATATATACTCCTTGCATTAACCCTGCAGTACATATATAGATTATGCTTCACCTCCGAGTGATCATGCTGTGATTGATACATGTGTACACACCTGCGACACCCATTGGTTTTGGTCAAGAGACCGTATTGAAAGCTGTGATTCAGAAAGTCAAGATATTTGTTTTGTTTTACATATGGTAATATACCTTTGGACTTATGACAAAAACAGTATCACCATTCCACACAATAGGGATTTTTAATAATGTATATGTGTTTTTAATATCTATGTAGATTTAATAAAATTTTATTATTTTTGATTTCCCCTGTGAATCTGGGCACTACTCAGACATACAGTATCTAACTGTTGGACCAATTAAGTCCATGAAACATGACACTACACACATGACAAGAGAGTGCTACCTAGAAGGGTTTCTTTTTTGATCAAACACTTTGATCACCACCGATACTACTGCCCGTGAAGAACATTTGGGCAGGAGGGCTAGGCTCAAGTACCCACGTCCTGGGATGAATGGAAGTCATCCAGACTACCATTTGCCCCAACAGACTTGGAAGAGCCTAACCCAGTGGGTGGCTTCTGACTAGCAAGTGCGTAAAGTGACAAACTTGCGCATGCCCTTGGCTGATTCAGAATCCCTGCTTGCCGGCTTCAGAAGACTGGCATCACTCTTATTGGCTGGTAAGAAAGTTCTGAGAATTGAACGTAGTGGTCACGGCTGGGATTTTAAGCTGATTTGAGCTCCAGGACATATGGAGCTATGTCCTGGTCAAGCAGAATCAAGTCCTCCGGAGAGCAGGGAGTAGTGGCGCCTGGAATTGCATGCCGATTTGGGTTCCAGGGCGTTTTGGGCTAAGTCACGGTCAACTAAAACTCTTGTTTGACATACCATTTAGCTAGAAAGTCTAGCTATTTACCCCAGTGCCCAAGTAAGATTGTCTCTTCTTACAGTATATATGGGCGACAGGTAGCCCTTTTTGGAATTTAAAGGTGGAATTCTCAGGGGTATGGGACAGAGCTGAAATGGGAGGACCTGGGTTAGGTTCAATATCACCTGCTAAAGAGAGTAATAGTATGAGTAGAAATTTGGGTAGTTGTTTGCAAACTGTAAATTTGTGATGTTTACCATTAGAGTGAGCGGTGGTTGGTGTGCTTGTTTTTAGAGTTCTCCACCAACATTCAGTAGATAGTGCAAGGCTTTTGAATAGTCCATGGTGTATGGTGATGTTGAGTGTGGACCACGAGAGAAGAGTTTGTAGTGGATAGAGGGAGTAACATCTCCATGAGGCCATGAGAAAGAAAAAAGTTAAAATACATAGCAGGTTCATTATGCCAGAGGTAGGCAGTGCAGCATGGAGCTGTTGTGAGCAAAGTGAGTGTGTGCAGACTATACAGCAGGGGTGTGCCTGTTCCTTGTCAAAAGTTTTGCTGCATTGCAATGCTAGAGTCAATACAGGATTTCAGTGGACTGAGTGGGTGCGGGAGGTATTTTTGTGCAGTCAGTTTTGGGAGAGGCTGCAGTGAAATAAGTTGTAAAGGGGTGGGGGAATACAATATGCAGGCTAACAAGCATGGGATCATAGTGTGGTCATATAAGCTTACTGTTTGTTGCCTTGAGTAAGAGAGTTTGCAGAAAGATGCAGTCCCCAGTCACCTCTAGTCAAACTATAGTATAACTTTATATTGTAACTTAAAATGATCACTTTAAATGCATCACTCTTAAGATGCCAGTGCTATCCCTGCCAATGCAGGGGGGATATTTGTTTTATACATCTAAAGCAGTCACATGACCCTCTCCCCTCCCAAATAAATCAGCTTGTTCCAGTTGGTCAATTAGCAGCACACAGTTAAGAGGGAAAGAAAAAAAACACCTTTTGATATTCAAACATACCAATAGATCAATAGTACAAGCCGTGTGGGTAATTCTTTTAAAACTTTCTAAATGTTCTAGTGAGGAGAACTTTAGGGCTTGAATGGGGCGATTTAATTTTCCTTACACAGTACACTATTCCATGGTCACTGAAAATATCAGGAAGGATGCCAGATGATTGGATTCTGCTGGGGTTTGAGGAGAGAATCCAGTCTAGCAATGAATGTTTGTGCGATTTCAGGTTTGTCCGTGTGTGTTGGGAAATGAGTTGCAATAGGTTAAGCGATTTGATTTGTATCTGGATTTTGTGGTTTTTAGGGTCAAGCCAATTGTAGTTGAAATCCCCAAGAACTAGCAGCTCACTCTTCTCATTCTGAGAGGAAATGGAGCCAATAAACTGGGTGATATCAGTCAGGGATTGTAGAGGGGCTTTAGGGTTGCGGTATATGCCAGCAAGCAAGATGGGCTTAGAAAAGGGGAAGCATATTTTGCCAACAAGAATTTCAAAAGAGGGTGGGCTTGGGGGGCAATTTAACAGTGCAAATTGTAAGGTGTCTGCAATATAAAATAACACACCTCCTCCTCTCTTTGACTTATCTCTCCTAGAAATGGAGTATCCCTGAATGGCAATATTTGCATTGGGGGTTTTAGGGGTTAGTCATGTTTCTGTAAGCACGATGGCTTTGGGTTTATGCATAAGGCACCATGCCCTTAGTTCGTCCAGTTTGGGCAGTAGGCTCCGGATATACCAGTATGTAGTTGGTGTTCCATTGTGTGTATGCCTTTTCCTACAAATAAATTTACAATTTATTTCACTTTACCTGTGTAGCCTAGCCTCCCGGCCGCTACTTCTCTGCCTGGACCTCACCAGTGAAGCAAAAAGAAATATAATCCGCTCATCCTAGATTAACCAATGGTCAAAGACACAGATCGGTGCACAAGGGTAGGTAATGAACACTGAGAAAGAAAGAAACACTGTGTGGAACAGCTGCACTACCTCCCGGATAAGTCCCTTGATATTGCACTCAGGATCTGTGATGGGAGAGTGCCCTATCTAATAAGAGATATACAGTCAAAGACAAAAAATCTGGTCCTATATGCAGTGAAATATGAGTATGAGTAAAAAATGTATTAGGTATATGATGGAATAAAATGTATCGCACCAGATTAGTACAAAGTGAATGTTAAAAATGCCTCAAAATGGGGGGTTGTGCTATGAAAGTGTAACTCTAATAATAAGAAGCTACCGTGACAGCGGACGCCCGCAGTCTCCTACTTTCTAAGCTGGGGTCAGCTTGCACCACATCCCTAAAGTCTGCTCCTAACACTATCCCCCCACCTTTAGTCTCTAAGTCAGGGGGAACAGATAAAGGGAACAATGAGTCAGTATCAGTCTGCGACTTTGTTGGTTCACCTGTCTTGTCTCCGCAGAGGCCACTGGAACGCTGGTCCCAAATGCAGGGGGACAGGGGTTGATTCTGCTGTGATTTCTGATGACCGGCGCCTAGAATCGCCACAACAGCAGGCAATACCGCAGCAAACATACAGATCACAGGCTCCAGGTTATTGCTAAGGCGCACCTCAGCAGTTACCCTGGACAAAACCCCCACCTTCCTCATGCCTTGATTGGCACCCCCATCCAAAACCCTGGAATGACCACAGCTCTCCATCAGGCATGGTTCTTTGCACCCCGGTGCCCAGGAGCAAATCTTCTGGCTGCACCAGAATAACGTAGAACAGGGAAGAAAAATGAAGCACCAAGTCCAGCTGTAGAATAGCAATAACACCAACAGGGATACGTACGAAAAATAAGCTATTTATTAGGATCCAGGCAAAGTAACAAACACACCTACGCGTTTCGGACCTCTACAGTCCTTTATCAAGGTGAATACAACCATAAGTTATGGAGCGACATTTATACTCACTTAACAAGCATGTAGCCCAATCGCGGAGCATATCCGCATACGTCACGCGGGTCGCGTAGATGACCTCTGACCCGTGACGTATGGTCGCGTGGTTACGCTGCATAATGCGTGCCCTAGTAGTCGCGTCATGCGCGAAGGAGGTGGGAGAATCACTATACGCGCATAACCACATGCACCCGATGCTAGTGCCTCCCACTCCTTGAAAGAATAGCGCATGACGTCACTCCGTCACAGACATGTGACCAAAAAGGTCAAAATGCTAAGCGTAGCTAGGCAACAGAGCCCAGTGCGTCCTGGAGCATATAATACAAAACAAACACATCTTTATTAACATAAACAAAATTTTTTTTTTATAAAAGCACTCCTAATGAGGAAAAGCATAATAATGATAAAACCAATAAAGAAATAAATTAAAAACAATTAGAAGTAACCTATGATAACAGTATTTCAAGATCCTCATATTTAGGTTGTATGATATTGTAAGGGTATAATGGAGACATCTTATAATAACAAATTGATATACATAAAGTGTAAGCTCCACAACCCAGAGAGATAATGAAAACAGAGACCTTCTTGAATATGTCTAAATAATGAATCTAACAATCTGATACATCTTAAGCATATAGTCTATTTAATCATACACAGAAAATAGTGTCTACGCAAAGCTAGGTATCAAACAGAAGAGTACCAATATCCCAATCTGAGTTTAATCCATAAGGGATACGTGTTTGTAAAGTGAATATCCAATATAGTTCTCTTCTGTTTAAGATACCTAGTCTATTGCCACCTCTGATCGGATTCGATATATGTTCAATACCCTGAACACACAAATTGTCTGAGTCTCCCATGTTACAATGACTAAAATGTTGAGATACGGGATGACTCAAATCTTTTTTGATAATTAATCTCAGGTGCTCGAGTATGCGGACTTTCAAGTGTCTTACAGTCCTACCAATGTACTGTTTACCGCAACCGCAACTTAACAAGTATACCACAAAAGTGGTATCACAATTGATAAATGAATTCACATAATATTTTTTACCAGTTTTAAAAGAAACGAAATCTTTTTTGATATCCATATGTTTGCAAATTTTGCATTTTGAACATGCATAGTTACCCTTGGGTAATTTCTTGATCACTGATTTATCTGAAGATAACAAGCTGCCAGATACAAAGTTCGCAATGGTTTTAGCTTTGCTGAATACTATCTTAGGATCCTCATCGTATATATTTTTTAATAAAGGATCTGCTGCTAACACTCCCCAGTGTTTGTGAATGGATTCTCTAATGTTTTTAGATTGATTGTTATGTTGAGTAACAAAATATGGAAATTGGAAAGATTTTTTGTCTTTATTACTTTGCACTCTTTTGAGCAAAACAGATCTATCCAAATTTCTCACCTCCCTGAGTGTTTTTTTGAGATCGTCTTTTGGATAACCTCTCATTTCAAAACGATCCATCAGCTCCTCGGATTGTTTTGCAAAGTCCTCATCATTTGTACAAATTCTTCTTAATCTAATGAGTTGGCTTTTTGGTATTCCTTTTAACAAGGATTTGGGGTGGCAGCTGTCAGCTCGCAAAAATGTGTTACGTGAATTTTCTTTGCGATATACCGTAGTGATAATTTGTTTGTGCATATTAACCGAAAGAAATAAATCTAAAAAGTGAATATGGTGAGCCTTGTGAGTGGAGGTGAATTTCAAATTAAATTCATTATTATTTAAATATTCTGTGAACAAAGAAAGAGAGTGTGCATCCCCGTGCCAAATAAAAATAAGGTCGTCAATATAACGCCGGTAAAAAGTGATAAAGTGTCTATAGGGATTTCTTTCTCCAAACATTCTGTGATAATATAACCCTGAAGCTACCGTGACAGCGGACGCCCGCAGTCTCCTACTTTCTAAGCTGGGGTCAGCTTGCACCACATCCCTAAAGTCTGCTCCTAACACTATCCCCCCATCTTTAGTCTCTAAGTCAGGGGGAACAGATAAAGGGAACAATGAGTCAGTATCAGTCTGCGACTTTGTTGGTTCACCTGTCTTGTCTCCGCAGAGGCCACTGGAACGCTGGTCCCAAATGCAGGGGGACAGGGGTTGATTCTGCTGTGATTTCTGATGACCGGCGCCTAGAATCGCCACGACAGCAGGCAATACCGCAGCAAACATACAGATCACAGGCTCCAGGTTATTGCTAAGGTGCACCTCAGCAGTAACCCTGGACAAAACCCCCACCTTCCTCATGCCTTGATTGGCACCCCCAACCAAAACCCTGGAATGACCACAGTGCATGGTTCTTTGCACCCCGGTGCCCAGGAGCAAATCTTCTGGCTGCACCAGAATAACAGCAGCACCCAAACCTGGCCAGCTGCCTGCTTGCTGGTAACCAAAGGTAACCCTCCGTGGGTGCCTGCTCAGGACATCAGCAGGCTGCACCTTGACTGGTGCAACTGGATATCCTCCGCTCACTGCTGCTGGTTCTGAGGAGACAAGGGCAGGGTCTCCATGGGACGTCCTTCTGGGGGTTGGCTCCATGGCTGTGCTTGCTTCTTCTGTGTGGGCCAGCCAGAAATGGGCTACTGGCCCTGCAGCTTGTGAACGTTGCCCCTGATGGGGTCGGTAGCTTCAGCCAGTGTAGTAAGCACAACCAGCAAGGTTACCTGTAGAAGCACAGGTAAGTAGGTACAGACAAATCAAGTAATAATTTACTGACAAATGCTTCTAATGAACATCACACACAATGCCGAACAATAAACCATGTGAATATGTGACTGACGTCACGAAACGCGTAGGGTGGTTTCTATCTGGCTGAGACGTTGACATTCTCCCCCGGTAGCCCTTTGTCCCTTCTAGACCCAGCCTGAGCTCTTTGAGTCCCCTGTTTCCTGCCCAGGCGCTTCCCCTGCCTTCGCGCTGCGGGGTGAAATCACCGAGTTATCGCGAGTCCTTTGGTCTGCGTGCATTGCTCCGGTGATCCCTTCAGCAGCGTCGGGTCCAGGCTCTCTCCTGTGGCACCCCTAACACACCAGGATATCTGTGAGTGTGACAGCAGTGGCAGTCCCGGCATCGTGGATCTCTGGAGGCTGTGTTATATCATCTACCACACAGGCCCTGGTCTGAAGTACTGGACAATTTTGCTACAGGCTTATACCATTCAGCCTTGCTGTACACTGGCGACACACTTTATTCGAGCTCGGCTAGTCCCACGAATTCGGGTATACCCGGGTGTATTGAGGTTTGTGACTGTTTTCTGCCCGAGTGCATTGAGGTATTTTCCAAGCAGGGATTGAAGCATTTTATTCCCGCTGGTTGCAATACTGCACAGTATATATATATATATACTGCATTACAATTCATGAATTTATGCCATCTGGTAGACACGCGAAGCATTGCAGCCTATTAAATCCTAATCATTATCATTTAACAGATCAGCCGCCCGTCAGCCAGGCATGAACCCAGGCTGGGAAGGCAAACGCAACGGGGCTTGTCAGAGGTGAGGAGCGGCGCATTCCAGGTATCTGCCAGGTACATACTGGGTATTTGCTCGAATAAAGTGTGTCGGTGCAGTAAGTAGGGTTTCAATTTTATCCCTACTGGATGTCATCGCTTTAATAGTGTCTCTAGCCCAGTATTCAAGTGTTTGTTGTTTTATTTCTATATTTATATTCACTTGCATTAAATTTGTAATTATTTCCTTGTCAATCTTTTCAGTGATTATTTGTGTATTGTTGTTTTTAGTTTCACTATGATTTTTTTCTCTTTTCTTTCTTGTTTTTGTCTTATTTGTTTGTCTGTCCTCCCATGAGACTTCATTGAAGATCCCTCCCTGGATTTCTCCTCAGCCATATTGGACTTTATATTTGGTCAGGCTCTATTTATATCTATTTTTTGAGGCGCCGGTATTTTGTTTTTATTTTACAGACAAATCAAGTAACAATTTGCTGACAAATGCTTCTAATGAACATCGCACACAATGCCGAACAATAAACCATGTGAATATGTGAATATTGATTGTTGCGTAATTCTTGCCCAGAGCCTATATTGAAAAACTGTATACCACAGTACTCAAAAATCCTATAGGTGGTATGTAACCACTAAAAGCCCCATATATATTCACCGTGTTATCCTATATATAAAGGAACACAAAAATTAGATGAGTAATTGGATGAGTACAGAAAACCCACTGGCTGTCTAAAATAAATCAGACAAGATCTAGTGAAGTGGGTGTCAGTGAAACGTTGAACACATGGCTATATATGCCTATAGGCTCTGCAAAAACAACCACAGCAATATACACCCATTAGCCATATCATCAGTATAAGTTACAATTGGTGCCTCATGATAAATCACTGCAAAATGTTACTGTTTGTCATGATTGTAGCTGCCAAACTTGTAATAAAGGGGTCAAACCAAGCCAGCAGTCCCTGCAATCATGCGGGGCATGAGGGTTAATGAAATCTGTGTATATGTTGATATGCATTCCCCTGCTTCAGCAGAATTGTCCCAGGTCTTAGATATATTTCCCCAGCAGTACTGTGTGTTATTTGCTATGTTATGTATTAATATGGAGAGAGGGGGAGAATTGTATTGTATCCCTGACAATGGATAAAGTGTAAAAAATGATAACTTTTGCTGTATACTGTACATGCTAGAACGGTGATATTTGGACACAAGTTAAATCCCACCTTTAGCAGGCGGCCCAGGGATTGTTAACCCCTTCATACTAACAGAAAGTATGATTTCACCATGTAATAGTTTATGCCATATTTTTATTCAGAAAGGCAGTGCGAGTTACATGAGTAGTCTGATGTGTTAATGAGGCAATCAAGGCGAGTCATTGTGGAGATAGCAGTTAACCGTGTATTTGTTATAATGTAAACCCCATAGAATCATATCTCCAGATGTGTTTATGCTAGAAAGGTGAAATTTGGATATGTTTTACTATGCCAAGAACACATATGGCGTACCTATTGTCAATCTGATTACTACATGGGAAATATAGTTATGAGATATCTCTGTTTTTCCTAAAAATTTGGATATAGGAAGAAAGCTTGCCAGATGGCAGCTTTGATATGTAATTGTACAAACAAAGGAAGCTCCTTGAAAGGCTTTGTGATGTACTGTACTCCTCCGGTCCCCTGTAGAGAACTTAGCCAGAGGTGAGAAAAACCTGTACATCAATGGAGATGACTCGCCCTCATTGCATATGCAGCCAAATATCACAGATGGACACTAACCATTGTAACCTGTTAAATGTAACACCCTACAGGATTTTACTAGACAGAATGGCACCCAGGTCTCTTGTCATTTTTTTTTTTAGAAATTGGCTGGCCAAGTAGGACCAGGAGAGGGGTACAGTATACTAATGAGGGGCTGGGTAAACCCTGCTACTCACGTTACCTGTCAACTTGTGATTGGGACAAGGTGTTACGCCGGTGCTGCCCGCAGACCAGACCCGTCCCCTGAGCTGAAGGGGGAAGTGGTAATACACCCACCCGCAGCAAAGTGAGCGTGTCCGGAGTGTGGTATAAAGTGTTGCCAGGCCAGGTGTAGAAATGTAGACAATACTTGCCAGTACCAGTTGAAGAGATAGAGTGAAGAATGCCTTGCCGAGGTCAGGGAGTGGAGAGTGGAGGTAGGTTGTAGTCCAAGCCGTGTTCAAGGGGTAACCAGAGTGTGCATTGTCCAAGGAGTGCCAAGATCGAGAGCCAGGGGTGGTAGTCGTACGAGTCGCATCAGAACCTGAGAAAACACTAAGAGAATCCAGGAGTACTTCCATACAGAGACTATGTCGAGTAAAGACTGAGAGCAGACAGGAGCTAGATACAGCAAGAAGATCCAATCAGGAACGGAGGCGGGACAGGAAGAGCTACAGGGAGACACTGCAGATTGGTGCAGGCATAAAAAGCCAGGTGAGTCTTGTTGGTAACCTGAGTATGCCCATGCGGCGTGCGGGGGCGGAGCCTGAGGTCTGGGGGAAAGGAAGAAGAGTGTGCAGAATGAGCACGCTCCGTAACGCGTATATGCGGGTGGACCGCGCCAGAGTACGGTGCAAGTGTACACGCAGGGGGCCGTGGGTGCGCCCGGCGCTGAGCAGAGGAATCGCCAAGGGGAGTGATCCCATGATGGCGGCAGGGGCGGGGAGCCGCGGAGACCGGTAAGGTAGGGTTGTGTTGTGTGTCCAGAGGTTCCCTGTGAGAAGAGAGTGCTCTGTGTGGGGAGCGCGGAGAACGCCAATTCCTGACACAAGGTAATTGTTCACCAATAACTGAACTGCCATGTTAGGAATGGGGTTCTGCATCTATATAATTGCTTGCACCCCTTATTCCTGTGCTTGTTGTGACTGTAACAACTATGGAGCTGCTATTCGGTTCGACTGAATATCTCATTATCCAACCCCAGTAAGTGTAAATATTTCTGTAATGTTATTTGCTTGATGTATTGTCTGTTCTGCTCATAAGAAATAAACTCATTCAGTTTACTATATCCAAATCTTGTTCAATCTGGCCCATTTATTATATATAAGTTCTGTTCCACCGTGACAGGCTTATATATTAATTGGTAGCAGCATGGTGGGATACAGATTGAACCTGTGTTTGCAGTTTAATGCAATACTCTGCAACCCAGTGGTAGCCGCATAGAGTGCAAGCTCCTAAGACTAGTGATATCAGACAAATACGTTTTGCAAGATATAACAAGAAATATTACACTTTTTCCCTATTCTCACTCTTGAGCCCTTCAACCCATCATGCGTGATCAGGCTGAGCAGTACCGTGCCTGGACCAGAATCCAGGTAGTGGAGCGATGTGACACTTATGGACTGCCGGCGGGACACAAGAGCAAAGCACAGTTGGAGCTGGACATATTGGCTCGCGAAGCCAGGATGACCCCACCGTTAATGAAGGGTGACCACCTGAATATTGGTGGCTTGACATCAGTGGAGGCAGAGAGACTGGCTGTTACAATTGCTGAACTTGCCATCCCTGAGCTTCTAGCTCTCCTGGCCGTATTGGGAGAAGGATCTACGCACGCAGAACGTCTCCAGCTGCTGGCCCTAGGAAAGGCCACTCCAGCACAGCGTATCCAGATACTGGACTGGCTGGTGGGGAAAGCCTCCCACTTTCCCCTTGTTACAGAGGAGTTCAAGCAGGAGAGGCTGGTTGTGTGTAACCAGCAGAGCCTTGGTGAGCAACGCAGCAGTCCACAGAGAGGTAGCCATTCTGGCTAGGGGGAACCAGTCGGCACCTCAGTGGAATCCAAAACATACAGTAGGCAGCAACATGTCCTATACTGGGGAGTTCAAGCTTGAGAGATGGTGCCATCATTGCCACAAGGTGGGCCACATCCGGCCACATTGCCCGGACCGTGAGCGGTCTGGGGACCCCATCAGGGGCAACGTTCACAAGCTGCAGGGCCAGTAGCCCGTTTCCGGCTGGCCCACACAGAAGAAGCAAGCACAGCCATGGAGCCAACCCCCAGAAGGACGTCCCATGGAGACCCTGCCCTTGTCTCCTCAGAACCAGCAGCAGTGAGCGGAGGATATCCAGTTGCACCAGTCAAGGTGCAGCCTGCTGATGTCCTGAGCAGGCACCCACGGAGGGTTACCTTTGGTTACCAGCAAGCAGGCAGCTGGCCAGGTTTGGGTGCTGCTGTTATTCTGGTGCAGCCAGAAGATTTGCTCCTGGGCACCGGGGTGCAAAGAACCATGCACTGTGGTCATTCCAGGGTTTTGGTTGGGGGTGCCAATCAAGGCATGAGGAAGGTGGGGGTTTTGTCCAGGGTTACTGCTGAGGTGCACCTTAGCAATAACCTGGAGCCTGTGATCTGTATGTTTGCTGCGGTATTGCCTGCTGTCGTGGCGATTCTAGGCGCCGGTCATCAGAAATCACAGCAGAATCAACCCCTGTCCCCCTGCATTTGGGACCAGCGTTCCAGTGGCCTCTGCGGAGACAAGACAGGTGAACCAACAAAGTCGCAGACTGATACTGACTCATTGTTCCCTTTATCTGTTCCCCCTGACTTAGAGACTAAAGGTGGGGGGATAGTGTTAGGAGCAGACTTTAGGGATGTGGTGCAAGCTGACCCCAGCTTAGAAAGTAGGAGACTGCGGGCGTCCGCTGTCACGGTAGCTTCAGGGTTATATTATACACTTTATAATCTGGGTTGAATTGAATGAGACTGTGATATAATAAAGAGATTTTATTAATTACAGTTAAGGTGGACATACAGTATTGAGCAAATAACAAACAGAATATAACACTTACTTGGGAAGGGGACAGATGAAATAGCCCAGGACTCAGGCTAGCAGTTCATCAGACAACAGGGTAAAAAAAAACGAAGACACTGGGCATAGAGCTTGCAATCGTTTATATGGGATTTGGGCTCTATCCCTTAACATTGGGACTCAGGTATTGGATAACAATTACCTGGACCCAATTACACTGGCGACACACTTTATTCGAGCTCGGCTAGTCCCACGAATTCGGGTATACCCGGGTGTATTGAGGTTTGTGACTGTTTTCTGCCCGAGTGCATTGAGGTATTTTCCAGGCAGGGATTGAAGCATTTTATTCCCGCTGGCTGCAATACTGCACAGTATATATATATATATACTGCATTACAATTCATGAATTTATGCCATCTGGTAGACACGCGAAGCATTGCAGCCTATTAAATCCTAATCATTATGATTTAACAGATCAGCCGCCCGTCAGCCAGGCATGAACCCAGGCTGGGAAGGCAAACGCAACGGGGCTTGTCAGAGGTGAGGAGCGGCGCATTCCAGGTATCTGCCAGGTACATACTGGGTATTTGCTCGAATAAAGTGTGTCGGTGCAGTACCTCTTGCCAGCTAATGTGGGAAGCAGGAGGGTTCCTGCCCCAAGGGGGTTGGCACATGCGCACATTCTTCTAGTCCAAGGCCCATTTCCTTAGCCCCACTCTAAAAAGTTGATGTCTCCAAGTCTGCCATTTGGGGATCTGGGACAGGGAACTCTGACCAGAGGTGTGAATTATGAGACTTAATGTAAACAGTCATGTCCTGCTCTTTATCCACCCTGGGGGAGTGAGCCTTTGTTCAGAGCTTGCTCTTCAGACAAGCAGGCGCCCTCTGGCCATTAATGGAAAGTATAAGAAACAGAGCTCCACAGAATTTTCAAGATAAATTTATTGCCAACAAATTGACTGACGTTTCGGCCACAATTGGCCTTTCTCAAAGCAGAATGGCATAATGAAATGCCATAATGAATGGCATAATGAAAATTCCGTGGAGCCCTATTTCATATACTTTCCATTGTAAGCTGGATCATCACAGAGAATCCTGAACCAGGAGCACCGGTAGTTGTATCTTTTTTATTATTGTTATGTGGTGTTCCGCTTTTTCCCTTTAGTAGCCCTCTGGCCATTAGCATACCGTATGGGCCAGTAACTTTCATGGGCTTTACAGTAGGCAAAGAAATACAGTAAGCCTATAAAAATTTGTACATATAAAAATATTCTGTTCGGTTAATCTGAGAGGGCTGAAAATTACCATACAATTATGCCAGAGGGGTTAATGCATGGTGGCCAAATTTCAGCCCTCTAGATATCACTGAACCGGAGATAGCAATATTGGGTTTTAGAAGCTCATGTTACACAAACCACATTTCTCCGACAATGGCAGCAACCACACTTTATACAGTTAACCATACTCCGTTCGGATAGACAGAGAGGGCTGGAAATGGCCATGCAACCATGCCAGAGGTGTGACTACCTGGTGGCCAAATCTAAGTCCTCTAGCCCTAACCAAACCGGAGATAATCATTTCAGGTTTTATGCAATATTTAAAAACGGCAACATATTTTCCCCAATGGCGGCCAATGGCCGCGACCGTAACTATACATATGAAATACCCTCCGTTTGGTTAATATGAGAGGGCTGGAAACTGCCACACAATCATGCCGGAGGCATTACTACCCGGTGGCCAAATTCCAGCCTTCCAGCTATCACCGAATCGGAGATAGGAATATCAGGTTTTTAAACATTTTGTAAACCGAGCACTCTTTTTCCCTCCATGGCGGCCAATGGCGGCGACCGTAACTTATACGCTTAAACTCCCCCCCCCCCCGTTCGGTTAGTCTGAGAGGGCTGCAAATTGCCATGCAATCATGCCGGAGGGCGGACTGCATGGTGGCCAAATTCCAGCTCTCTACGCCCCACCGAACCGGAGATAGAGACATCGGTTTTAATCAGTTTTGCAACACACATCATTTTTTTTCGCCGCTGCAGCAACCCTTTAAACTTTACATAGGCATACACGAGTGTCACGGTAGCCACAGGGTTATAAAATACACCAAATACTCTGGGTTAAATTGAATACAACTGTGATATAATAAAGAGATTTTATTCATTAAAAGACAGGTGGACACACAATGTTGGACAAATAACAAATGGAAATATAGACACTTACTTGGGAAGGGGACAATGAAATAACCCAGGATTAAGGTTAGCAGTTCATCAGGCATCAGGTACTGTATAAGAATGAAGACACGAAAGACAATGGGCATAGAGCTTACAATCGTTTATATGTGATTTGGGCTCTATCCCTAACATTGGGACTCAGGTATTGGTGAACAATTACCTGGACCCAATTACCTTCTGACAACTCACGTGGGAAGCAAGATAGTACCTGCCCACAGGGAGTTGGCATTCCTCTAGTTAGAGATCCATTTCCTTAGCCCCACTCTAAAAAGCTGGCATTTCCAAGTCTGACAGATGGGGATCTGTACAGGGAAATTCTGACTTAGGTGTGAATTATGGCACTTAATTTAAACAGCCATGTCCTGCTCTATCCCCACATTGTATGCACAATATGGGGGGATGATCAGTGGTTTCCCTGTAGACATACTGTCGCCCACTGGCCATTAACATACCTTATGGCTCAGTGACTTTTGCGGGCTTTACAGTAGGCATGAAATACAGTAAACTTACAATATGACATACATATTAAAATATTCCGTTCGGTTGGGCCGAGCGAGCTAAAAATTGCCAGGCCCTCATGCCAGAGGGGACTCTCCATGGAGGCCAATTTTCAAGTCGCTGCGTCCCACCGAACCGGAAATAACACTATTGGATTTTAAAACCTCATATAAAACAGACTGCATTTCTCCGCCATTGGAGTCAATGGCAGCAACCTTACTTTACACAGTTAACCATACTCAGTTTGGTTAGCCAGAGAGGACTGGGAATGGCAATGCAACCATGCCGGAAGGGTGACTACCTGGTGGCCGAATCCCAGTCCTCTAGCCCTCACCGAACCGGAGATACAAATTTCAAGTTTACACTACTTTACATTTAGCCGTTTTAAAACCTAGTGGCTTTTCTTCACCATTGAGGTCAATGGCGGCAACCCTCGTGGCAGGCGCGACCCTTTCTCGCGGCTATTGCCCTTGCTAGCTGCCCCAGAACTGGAGTTACAAACTTTAATTGATGGTGAACTTGGCTGTAACCGAGTTCCCACGGCAATTTAGCGATCAAGGCTCTTTTCATTGAAACAGTAGTGGTACTCGAATACTGTGTTTTGGCAGTCAGCCAACACGGTTATAATGTATCACCTGGTTCTTGGAAAGTGGACTCGAGGTATTTCCCATTGAAATGCATTACACCATTCATTTCAATGGGGAAGCTCCGCTCATCCTCTCGGGCGTCATCTGCTGATCTTCCTAGGTATAGGGTCAAAAACCTCGCAATCTCCATTGACTTCTATGGAGCTCCAATGGTGATCTATGGGACAGTGTGGGCAAATGGTGGGTGAAAAGGTGCGAAGGGGAATAAAGGGCTATAAAATTTTAACCAGTTAACCCTTTCCCTTTCGACCTGATCCCAGTGTTTGTGTTTGGTGAAACCACTGTAGGAGCAGGGAAATACATTAAAACCATTTTGTACGGAGGCAAGGGAATACATACACATTTAACCATTATCACAGTTAACCCTTCGCCTCGCACACAATGGTAGGGGTGGCCAGCTGGGGGGTAACCCCTTCATTACCGGGCTAGCCACCCCCCATCGTGACAACGAGCTCTGTGTAACTCATGGCAAATGGTGGCCACGAGGCGGGGAAGGGAACAAAGGGCCATAAACACTCAAACACAGTTAACTCTTGCCCTCCCGACCTGATCCCCGAGTATGTGTTTGGTGCAAACACTGAATAGGTGGGAACATATGAAACAAGGGGAAACACATCTAGTGCTGAAGCAGAGGAATGTATACAGATCATCACACATAATTACATTAACCCCTCAACTCCTGCACGAGGGTAGGGGTTGCCAGCTGGGGGGTAACCCCTTTATTTCCGGGCTAGCAACTCCATCGTTTCATCTGCATCTTGGGAAAGTGAGGGGTCAGGCCACTGGTTGTGGCACAGTGGGCTCCGGATTAGGGAGCCAGAATCTACCAGGTTAGACCGAGTCTGGACAGGTAGAGGACAGCTAGTGGTAACTGGGGAGGAGAGGCAGCAGTTAGTGCAGGTAGCCTTCCCCATTCCACTGGCGGGGCATCAGGGGGTCTCTCGGTCTAGAGCCCAGCTGTTGCAGCCTTGCTCTGAGCTGGAGGCATCAGGGGCGGTAGCAGAGTTCTGCTACCTCAATAATGCCTGCCAGCCAGGAGGTAAGGCAGGGCTTCTGCACAGATACCTGTGATGGATTGGATAAAATGCCTATTTCTTCTTTCTTAGTAATGTGTACCTTGCTATGATTCCTTACTCAAAATGGCTACTGCAGCTACCCCTTCCTTCAAGTAAGGAAGATGTCACCGAGGAATTCCACTGAAATGCTGATGTGTCCAAGAAAACTGGAATAACAAGACCATAAATCATAACAACAAGACCATACAAGGACAAGACCTAACAAAGAACCACTGAGACAGCTCTTTTGCATACAAACCCCCTCCCCTACAGCCCCTGTATATGAACGCAGGCTGTGTAGTAATAAAGTCAGACATTATCATCCTGAACGTGTGTCAGCGTGATTTTTTCTCAGTGCACGCATTACCTACGTAGGAAAATAATCTGGACGGGGACAGATACTCTGAAGACGTTTTGGTCTGATCCAAATTATCCAAATCAGCTGGCGCCCAACGTGGGGCCCTGGGTTGTGAACCAACAGACAGCCGTGCGCAGAGGGACCGGGGTGGACCAAGTGCGGACGCAGCAGGAGACTGATCACCTCTGGAGTACGGTAAGATAACATTTATTATCTACCGATACGCACTGTCTCCACTGTTGGTCTATTTCTGTGTCTCATACGGCTCTCCGAAGGTCACCTAAAGACAGGTAGATATCTTGCCCAGAGCCCGTTTTAAACTCAAACCTGTTACCTAGACTATCTGTCACCCGGTATACGTTTACATGTTGTATATGTTAGTCAGTGCCGCAAGTGGGAGCCCGAAGTGGAGTGGGATTTTTGCCGGCTGACTAGGGGTCTTGTCACTGTATGTTGTAAACTTGGTTGAAGGAGGGGAAAGGGGGGAGTAAGGGATAGTCGGTTCAGAGAGGAACACATGATCCCTGGAGTGACTGCGTGGTTGGCGCGTTGCAGAGGGAAGGGTGTTAAAGAGGCGCGTTACGGTTGGTAACAGCGCGGAATCCTGCCGATTGATTCCTGAACAAATTTTTCCTCTCTCTCGTAATCAAGTGGTATGTTATGTCCAAAATGTGTTTGTGTATTAGTGTTGAGAATTCATGAGGATGGGTGGGGATTGTTGAGAGTAGAAGAGATAGCCCATAGGTGCTTGGGCGATAACCCCTAGACGTTAAACTGCCCGAACTCCTGTTTTTTCCGCATTTACGTACGCTTTGCAGTTAAAAAGAAAGTGAATAATAAAGAAATAGCAAGTGAATTTGCCAATAGTTGAGGAAGTAGGTATTGAGGGTTATTTTTATGAAAGGTTTATATGCAGAAATTGGGATACAATTATAGACTGTGTATATTGTTTGGAAGGGACAGAAAGTCTTAGAGAAAAAAAAAAAAAAAAAGTGCAGCTTTAACATTTGAGCACAGGCAAGTAAGACAGGTAAAGGAGTCTTAGCCTGCCACCTAGTGGCCGAGAGAGAGAAGAGAACGGAAAAGAATGGGAGTAGCCCTGGTAACATTTATTTGAAAGGTTTGTTCGTACTGGCCACACGAATGGGTCTTTTAAAACCAGAAAATATTATTTTTCCTTCTGTTCTAATGGCAACTAGAAAGAGGGGTCTTTTTCTGTGGGATTGATAAGGTCAGTGAGAGCCGTCTTGTGTGTTTTTGAATCCCACAGGGAAACATACCTTACGTTAGTATGAGTCAAAAGAATTCTGTTGAGGGACAGAAGGGTCCCGCTGCATTTATTTTATCATTGCCAGGACAGAAGTTAATATACTGTAATAACAAGTGAAAAAGAAAACAAGTAGGCTGTTTAAAGTATGTGGCATTACTACAGCAGAAGGCAGGAAGAGTGGCGAAAGATATTGAAAGAAAAGAGAGGAAATTTGAGTGATATCAACCTGCTGAAGATAGCAGAAGCCTGGTTTAATGTTGCCAAAGCTGTCCAGAGAAAAATGGACCGAGCAGGAGATAGAAAAGGGAGGGAAGGTTTTATTTCTTTATCACCCTTGCGGTGACTGTACAAGTAACCCCCCTGAAAATGACCAACCCCCACCCTATGCTGGTGCTGACTCACCCCCCTGGACATGCTTAAGGTGTGGCACCCAAAACCCCCAATGCAGGGAAGATTGTTTTAATTGTGGTGTGCAATTGTGACTGATTTATCTATACTCACTCCTTTGTTACCTTCGCTCCCAGCTCCAGCAGCACCCCCACCTATACAACCCACTACCCCGCCCACGAATGACAAACCAACCTTGACTGCCCATGTAGCACAACTATATCCTGTGCTGCAGGCGGATGGTTCCTATTACACCCCGACTGCACCCCTAATGCCCCTAATGCCCCTGATGCCAGCCCTTTCACCCCAAACAATCACTGCCCCAATGGTAGGGATTCAAGTCTACCCTGACACAACATTAGCACACAGACCCAGCAGCAGTGTCCACTATAGTACGCCTTGTAGTTTTGACTCAGATAGTGAGTCACAGGCCGCTGCACAGGAGGCAAACATGACCTGAAATACTAACCCCAGACACCCCCCAGTACCCGACCGCTGCCCAAGGTTATATGGGTAGATGCCCAAGCAGGTAGAAGGCGCCCCAATAATGTATGTCACCTCACCCCCTTTCTGGAATACACAGGTGCAGCCAGGAGCATAATTAGAGCTGCAGACATACCCGACCCTTCCTATTTGTCTGATATTGATGTTTTATGTGTGGGGGTAGATGGCACACCGCGCTCTAGCCCATTAACACGATCCCTGCAGATAGGTCCCTACCCTGAACTATTTGTACGATTTGTAGTTTCCTCTACCTGCCCGCTTAATCTGCTTGGCGCTGATGTTTTATCCAGGTTACAGGCCTCCATTATATTCTCCGAGGACGGCACCATTGATGTAACCTCCCCGCTCTGGAAGTCAGATGTCTCTGCCCTTTGTTCCCTTCCAATACTTTTGGCATTAGCGGACAAACCCCCAGCCGCCAGTATACCACCCGCTGTCATGAATTTGATCCCGTCCAAATTATGGTCCACAAGCCCTGAGGATATCGGGCACCTAACGGTACCGCCCATTGTTGTACAGCTCAAACAAGGGGCCCCGCTTCCCCGTAAACTGCAATACCCCTCTTTTCCCTGTGAAGAAACGCACCACGAAGGGTGAACCTGATAAGTATAGAATGGTTCAAGATTTTCAAGCAGTAAATGATGCAACCATTGTACGATGTTTTAACAACAAATCCCTTTCAGATGACCCCAGAGGCTTCCAAGAATTTCACTGTTCTCAAACAGGTAATATCCTCTGCCCCTGCCTTGGGCCTCCCAGACTATGATTTACCATTCAAGCTTTTCGTATCAGAACGAAATGGACATGCAACTGGAGTGTTAACACAGCCACACGCTGGCCGATGTCGACCTATTGGTTATTACTCCAGCCGTCTCGATGCTGTGGCTCGTGGTGGACCGTTCTGTTTTCGTGCTCTCTTTGCTGCTCAAGCACTGCGAGATAAAACTTCGGATATCGTTCTAGGGCATGACCTAATTCTCCTGGCACCACATGACATTGCTTCTATTCTTAATCAGACACAGCCAAAACATCTGTCCGCTGCCAGACACCTCAGGTTGCAATGTTCGCTTCTCATTCCAGACAATGTCACCCTTCTCTCGTGCCAAGTGCTTAACCCCTCCACTCTTCTTCCACTTCCCAGGGGGGAGATGTGCAGGGACACGAACAAGAACAAAGCACAGCTGGAGTCGACCTACCCCATGATTGCTTCGAACTCATGAAGCTAGAAACAGCTCATCTGCCCACGGTGAGTGAAACGCCGATACAGAACCCAGATCTAATCCTGTTTGTGGATGGTTCTCGATATGCTGATCAACAAGGCACCTACCATACGGGTTATGCTGTCACCACAGACTCTGTGGTCCTACTGGCAAGCACTCTACCGTCAACAGCATCCGCACAAGAGGCCGAACTACAAGCCCTCACTGCAGCGTGTAAACTGGCAGAAGGACAAACGGCGAATATCTACACTGACTCTAGATATGTCTTTGGTGTAGCACACGATTTTGGCATCATTTGGCAAATCGGGGGATTTCTGACAGCAGCAGGAACACCAGTGAAACACAGCTCAGCCATACAAGCTCTGATGGACGCCCTACACCTTCCAAGCCATGTGGCCATCCTGAAGGTAAAAGCCCATGGGAATCTGAACACAGAAGAAGCCAGAGGAAACCATCTGGCAGATGCTGCGGCAAAACAAGCTGCCAGCGGGATACGAGAAGTGGAAGATCGAGTGGACACGACAAGGATGGTTCTGTTAATGCAGAACCTCCCAGTAAATCGAGAATATCTGAAGAAGTTGCAAGAATCTGCAACAAAGGAAGAAAAGGAAAGCTGGAAGAGAAGAGGTGCATCACCCCAAGAAGGAATTTATGAGTACAAAAAGAAACTTTGTCTGCCACGGGCACTGTATCCTGCTGTGGTACAATGGGCACATGGAGCAGCACATCTCTCGAAGACTCTTATGAATGCACTAATCGACAAATACTATGTGGCGCCTGGAATTACCCCAATGACTAGTAATTTCTGCAAATCATGTACAATTTGTGCAAAGTGTAACCCAGGACGTGTGGAAAAACAACCGCAGAAACACCTTGCAAGGCCCTTATACCCTTTCCAGCGTATCCAGATTGACCATATTCAGATGCCAAAGTCGGGCCGTTTTGAATATGCGTTAGTAATTGTAGATATGTTTTCAGGATGGCCAGAAGCCTATCCTGTCACCAATCTCACTGCGAAAACAACAGCAAAAAAACTCCTGACATAGGTGGTTTGTAGATATGGGGTACCTGAAGTAATAGAATGCGACCAAGGCCCCCCGCTTTCACTGTTACGTTAGCTAAAGAAATTTGGTCCGCGCTAGGGACCACCCTTGCTTTCCACACCCCATACCATCCCCAGAGTAGCGGAAAGGTAGAAAGAATGAATGGCACACTAAAAACTAGAATGTTGAAAATGGCCCAGGAAACAAATATGCCCTGGCCAGATAGTCTACCCATTGCTTTGTTCAGTGTTCGATACACCCCACGAGGGGAACATGCTCTATCCCCATTTGAGATACTGTTTGGTACTGCCCCCAAACTTGGTTGTTACTACCCACAGCAGTTACAAATGCAGTCTGATGTTTTGACCAAATATGTAACCGCCCTAGCGCAAGAACTAATCAATATGCATGGTCGAGTGTTTTCTTCTATTCCAGATCCAGATCTAGATACCGGGACTCATAGACTCATGCCCGGAGACTGGGTACTCGTGAAGAAATTTGTAAGGAAACACTCCCTAGAGCCCCGATATGATGGTCCTTTCCAAGTTCTGTTGACCACAGCGACATCAGTCAAACTAGCTGGCAAGAACACCTGGATACACGCCTCTCATTGCAAGAAGGTTCCAGCTCCTAACGAGGACACCTCAGAAGGAAAATTATGCTATATATCTTTTGCTTTTTGGGTCTAGGGGGGGGGCACAAAAGATTGCTATCACCCAACATGAAGGGGTAGTCACGTTTTGGTATAATTCATCCAATACTCATGTAGCTACCTTCTCCTTTGATTATTGTAATATTGTCAGCTGCCCCTCAACGTATTGGCAGTGTAATATATACTGAGACACTCCAAACTCTAGGGCTATATATATATATGTATCACGGATTCCTACTGGGGACAGGAATGTGATTACTGGGGAGTAGTAGGATGGAACACGGGAACAGATTGGGGATACCGACCACAAAATGGTCTAGCAAGGAAATAAGGGATGGCAAAAGATTCTTGCCCAAATAGGCATCGCAATAGTTATTATTTTTGTCTTGTTTGTGATTATTGTCTGCTGTGTTCTCCCATGTTTTAAAAAATTCATGACCAAAGCTGTTGACAATAGCACTCCTACCTTTTTTCTGCAGTCAGATAATAATATTCCACTCTCGGAAGATGGTCCATTTACTCCTTTACAGTCCCTCCCAGTTAAGTACAATAGTATAAATCCATAGGGACAGCATCTGACTTCCTTATGTGCAAAGTCTGTGGCAAGGGGGGTCATGGACAAGCCATGACTCGTCTAACGAACAGCACAAAAAAGTTCCCAGGCACATCTGGACAGTTAGTATACATCTAGGGACAGACTCAGAAATAGACATTTCAAGGGGGGACTGTGATGGATTGGATAAAATGCCTATTTCTTCTTTCTTTGTAATGCGTACATTGCTATGATTCCTTACTCAAAATGGCTACCGCAGCTACCCCTCCCTTCAAGTAAGGAAGATGGCACCGAGGAATTCCACTCAAATGCTGATGTGTCCAAGAAAACTGGAATAACAAGACCATAAATCATAACAACAAGACCATACAAGGACAAGACCTAACAAAGAACCACTGAGACAGCTCTTTTGCATACAAACCCCCTCCCCTACAGCCCCTGTATATGAACGCAGGCTGTGTAGTAATAAAGTCAGACATTATCATCCTGAACGTGTGTCAGCGTGATTTTTTCTTAGTGCACGCATTACCTACGTAGGAAAATAATCTGGACGGGGACAGATACTCTGAAGACGTTTTGGTCTGATCCAAATTATCCAAATCATACCCCTGAGTTTGTCCCTGGTAATGGGGAAACCTCTACATGGGGTTGGGCAGGCACAGTTAGTCACCTTGGCTAGGATAGGATTTCCTAGGGGGGGCTGAGTGAGCTAGTGGTGACCGGGGAGGGAGACAGCAGTTAGTGCAGTTAGCATTCTCCATTACACTGGCGAAGCATCAGAGGGGTTTCTTGGATTAGAGCCCAGCTGTTGCAGCCTGGCTCCGAGTTGGAGGCATCAGGGGCAGGGGCAGATTTCTGCCAACCCAGTGATGCCTGCCGGAACGGGAGCAAGGCGGGTGCTTCTGCACAGATTCCCTTGAGTTTGTCCCTGGAAATGGGTAAACCTCTGCATGGGGTTGGGCAGGCACAGTTAGTCACCTTGGCTAGGATAGGATTGCCTAGGGGGGGGGGGCTGATTGAGCTAGTGGTAGCCAGGGAGGTGAGACCGCAGGTAGGGCAGTTAGCCTTCCCAATTGCCCTGGCTGAGCATCAGGGGGTTTCTTGGACTAGAGCCCCACTGGTTACACTCGGTGCACTGCACCCTATGCTGTTTGTACCACGATTATCACCAACTATGATATGATTTAAAGCATTTATTTATCGGTCTTATGTGTAAAAGCACTCCCCCCTGAGACAAGAGAGATGATTACTATATGCTAATTTCTTCTATTAACCCATTGTGTCTCACACTCACAATTGGAACATCTTGTTAGGGGATGTATATTGTTGTATTACTTTGGAGTTATCCATAGACATCCCTGAACCTTAAGTCACCCGTTATATGTGTTTTAAATGTTTTTATGGTAGTTTGAGTAAGTGTTATTGCGTCGATTATTCTTATGATTAAAGTATTTATTATTTTTCTTATTTGCATTGGTGGTAACTGTCCTCCCACAGTGCTGGGAGCGGTTACTTGATGGTACCCTTTACAGCCTATTCTATCACATTTCTAGTGGGTATTTGAACCCTGATTATTACTTTCAGCTTTGTTGTGCAGTGAATGTGGATCTTTTTAGGATAATTATTTTTCTCCTTATGTGTTTATGTCTGTCATTACTATCTCCTTTGCACCAGCTGGAATTATATTGCTTCCTATGTATTATTTAAGATTGTGGTGAGCGGTATCTCACAAGTTGTATACATATGTTATTGTATATATCCTGTTATTATGATCGGGATATGAGGGGTTAATGGGATCTGTGAATATGTTGATCTGCATCCCCCTCATCCATCTGTTTTGTTCCAGGATATGGCTGCAAACTCCGGCAGTCTGTGTGGTAATTACAATTTATGTATAAAGCTTGTCTTAGAGGTTCAAAAGCCTTCAGCCCCATTGAAAGTAATGGTGCTTTGTATTAACATGGGGAGGGGGGAGAATTGTATTGTATCCCTGACAATGGATAAAGTGTAACATTATAACTTTTGCTATATACATGCTAGAAAGGTGATATTTGGACACAAGTTAAATCCCACCTTTAGCAGGCGGCCCAGGGATTGTTAACCACTTCATACTAATAGAAAATATGATTTCACCATGTAATAGTTTATGCCATATTTTTATTCAGAAAGGCAGTGCGAATTACATGAGTCCTCTGATGTGTTAAGAGGCAATCGAGGCGAGTCATTGTGCAGATAGTTGTTAACCGTGAATTTGTTATAATGTAAACACCATAGAATCATATCTCTGGATGTATTTATGCTATAAAGGTGAAATGTGGATATATTTTACTATGCCAAGAACACATTTTGCACACATATCGTTGTCACAGTAGCTTCAGGGTTATAATACACACCTTATAATCTGGGTTGAATTGAATGAGACTGTGATATTTATAAAGAGATTTTATTCCTTACAGTTCAGGTGGACATACAGTATTGAGCAAATAACAAAGAGAATATAACACTTACTTGGGAAGGGGACAGATGAAATAGCCCAGGATACAGGCTAGCAGTTCATCAGGCAACAGGAACAATAACAAAGACACTGGGCATAGAGCATGCAATCGTTTATATGGGATTTGGGCTCAATCCCTTAACATTGGGACTCAGGTATTGGATAACAATTACCTGGACCCAATTACCTCTTGCCAGCTAATGTGGGAAGCAGGAGGGTTCCTGCCCCCCAGGTGGTTGGAACATGCGCCCATCATTTCAGTCAGAGTCCCATTTCCTGAACCCCACACTAAAAGGTTGGCATCTCAAAGTCTGCCATTTGGGATTCTGGACCGGGAACTCTCACCAGAGGTGTGAAGTATAGTTCTTAACGTAAACTGCCATGTCCTGCTCTTTCTCCGCCCTGCATACTTAATCTGAGGGAGTGACCCTATGGTCCGAGCTTGCTCCTCAGACAGCCAGGCACCCTCTGCCCATTAGCATACCGTATGGGCCACTAACTTTCGCGGGCTTTACAGTAGGCAAAGAAATACAGTAAGCCTATAACAATTTATACATATAAAAATATTCTGTTCGGTTAATCTGAGAGAGCTGAAAATTGCCACGCAATCATGCCGGAGGGGTGATTGCATGGTGGCCAAATTTAAGCCCTCTAGATATCAACGAACCGGAGATAGCAATATTGGGTTTTAGAACCTCATGTTACGCAAACCACATTTCTCCGCCATTGGAGTCTATGGCGGCAACTACACTTTATAGGGTTAACCATACTCCATTCGGTTAGCCTGAGAGGACTGGAAATAGCCACGCAGCCATGCCGGAGGTGTGACAACCTGTTGGCCAAATCTCAGTCTTCTAGCCCTCACCGAACCGGAGATAATGATTTCAGGTTTTATACAATATTTAAAATCTACAACATATTTTCCCTCATGGTGGCCAATAGCGGCGACCGTAACTATACATATGAAATGCCCTCTGTTCAGTTAGTCTGAGAGGGCTGGAAACGGCCATGCAATCATGCCGGTGGCCAAATTCCAGCCTTCCAGCTATCACCGAACCGGAGCTAGGAATCAGGTTTTAAACATTTTGTAAACTGAGCACCCTTTTTCCCTCCATGCCGGCCAATGTCGGCGACCGTAAATTATACACTTAAACTCCCCCTGTTTGGTTAAGCCGGTGAGGGCTGGAAATTTTCATACAATCATTCTGGAGGGGTGACTGCATGGTGGCCAAATTCCAGCTCTCTACGCCCCACCGAACTGGAGATAGAAACATCTGTTTTACTCAATTTTGAAACCCACATAATTTTTTTGCCGTAGCAGCAGCCCTTTAAACTTTACATAGGCTCTGTGGCGGTTGCCTCTAACTCATGGCAAATGGTTGCCACGAGGCGGGGAAGGGAACAAAGGACCATAAACACTCACACAGTTAATCCTTGCTCCCCCGACCTGATCCTGTGTATGTGCTTGGTGCAAGCACTGAATAGGCGGGAACATATAAAATAAGGGGAAAACACATATTGTGCTGAAGCAGGGGAATGTATATAGATCATCACACATAATAACATTAACCCCTCGTCTCCTGCACGATGGTAGGGGTTGCCAGCTAGGGGGATAACCCCTTTATTACCGGGCTAGCAACCCCATCGTTACAATCATCAATCTGATTACTACACGGGAAATATAGTTTATAAGTTATCTCTGTTTCTCTGTCCCAGTAAGCATTTTACTCGACATAGTGCCCCCCGGGTCTCTTGTCATAGTTTTTTATAAATGGGCCGGCCAAGTAGGACCAGGGGAGGGGTATACTAATGAGGGGCTGGGAAACCCTGCTTCTCGCGTTACTTGTCAACTTGTTATTGGGACAAGGTAATTGTTCACCAATAACTGAACTGCCATGTTAGGAATGGGGTCCTGCATCTATATAATTGCTTGCACCCCTTATTCCTGTGCTTGTCATGACAGTAACAACTAATGAGCGGCTATTTGACTGAATATCTCATTATCCAACCCCAGTAAGTGTAAATATTTATGTAATGTTATTTGCTTAATGTATTGTCGGTTCTGCTCAAAAGAAATAAACTCATTCAGTTTACTATATCCTAATCTTGTTCAATCTGGCCCGGTTATTATATATTAGTTCTGTTCCACCGTGACACACATGTTCTCAAGTCCTCACAAAATGGTGGTTTTGCTCTAAAGGAGAAACACATGGTTTCTGGACTTTTGCTCTCAAAATGGCGGTTCCAGAGAACTGGGGGCCGCATGGATGCTAACTACCTCAAAATGGTGGTTTCCACCGACACCAGGGAAACGCGTGCTGTTTTTCAAAAGTTGCAAGCTTTCTCCACCAGGGGGAGGAGCTTGGTGTACCCTGACAGAGCACACAGGATGTGAGGAACCAGATTTGTTCGCACTATATGTGTGCACTTCAACCACCCCAGTTGTGCATGCCAAGCTATCTAAATTGCTCCAAGATGCAAATTGTTATTGAGGATACGGACAATGTTTACCGCTTGCCTAGCGGAGTAGCGGTGGTCACTAATGAAGATGGGACGTACCAGATGCTGGGGGTATGTGACTTATGTGGAGCTACGGTAGAACAACTGCATGAATCTGCCCAGTGTGATATATGCAAGTTCCCTATTTCAAGCCATGCTCCCTGCAACCTTCTGGTGATGTTCTTCCTGTACGTGACAGAGAACCACCTGGAGGAAATACCGCTCCGTTGTCCAGTCCTCAGTACTCTAATGCTGCTCTGGTAAGCTGCTCCGAGAGGGATAGTCCTGTGGAGGTGATTGCCGTCAGGGAGTCTGATGACAACTCCGTTGATACCCCCGAGGTATCTGCCGATACCTCCAACGATCCCGAGTTGGCTGCGGAGTTGCGGTTTCCTGAGCTCATTGCTGGAGAGGGTTGGGAGATCTCCTTCGTTGATCCACACTTGGACCCTGTGCAGAGGGCAGCAGAACTGAAAGAACTGCACCACCAAGAGATGCGCGAGGCCCGCGCTCGAGCCGCTGCCAACGTGAAGGCTGCGGAGCGACACTATGACACGCTGGGGCTGTTGGGAGAATTCCCTCTGGGGGTGCTGGCCGGTACTACTAAAGATACCAGTATCATCGCGCCAGTTGCTGCTCCACCGCTAGAAGTGACGTCAGAGCCGCTCAACCATCATCCTGAGATCGACGCTGATGACTTACGTGCATATGGTGAGGTGATCCATCTATCTGCTGTCCAGGACCTTGCAGCGGGAGTGTCTGCTTCCAGTTTGCATGACAACGAGGGTGCTACCACCTCTGAGGTACCGGTCGGGGCCTCACATGCTCCCAAGTTTGCGATTATCCTACCGGTTCACTTTCCTGAGGCTGGCACCACCCCTGATGTCCAAGATGTGACGTCAATCTCAGCTCCATCACCGGGAGAAGAGAAGGCCTCAAAGCCGTCCGGCCGGATGGCCTTAACAGCTGCTACTACCTCCCTAGTGAGTGCCAAGTCCTCCTTTTTCCTGCAGTGCCGGGGAGAAAAGAAGAAGGGAGCTTCCAGGATTCTGCAGCCGTTGTTGCAGCTAAATCTATTTTTGTCAGGGGCTCTGGCCTACAGAGCCTTGCCGGGACTGTGGACACTGTTATGGCTCTGTCTCGGGAGTTCTCCTTAGTCTCCTGCATCTAGGACTATAATGTGCCCATTCCGCTATGCCCTGTCCAAGTATCTCTTGATGCTGTCCACACTAGCGTTAACGCTATGACCCCTCGGGTCTTGTCACCCCAGTAATGCCTGATGTAACCGTGAGTATTGGTGTTGTTATACTGCACCGACACACTTTATTCGAGCAAATACCCAGTATGTACCTGGCAGATACCTGGAATGCGCCGCTCCTCACCTCTGACAAGCCCCGTTGCGTTTGCCTTCCCAGCCTGGGTTCATGCCTGGCTGACGGGCGGCTGATCTGTTAAATGATAATGATTAGGATTTAATAGGCTGCAATGCTTCGCGTGTCTACCAGATGGCATAAATTCATGAATTGTAATGCAGTATATATATATATACTGTGCAGTATTGCAGCCAGCGGGAATAAAATGCTTCAATCCCTGCCTGAAAATAACCCAATGCACTCGGGCAGAAAACAGTCACAAACCTCAATACACCCGGGTATACCCGAATTCGTGGGACTAGCCTTGCTCGAATAAAGTGTGTCGCCAGTGTACCTGCCCTGCCTGTCACACCAATGGTAAGGGTATCACCACAAGAGGAGGAGGGTCAGTGCAAGGCTGCAGAACAAGCTGAAATACAGAGGCTGATAAGGGAATGGAAAGTGGTGCGTAGTATTTACATGAACAGAGTAGAATACATCTCTGTGTCTGGGAAAAAACGATGCTATTCCATAAAAGTGCCTGATAGTCAGGACAATATGGTTAAGAAACCTTATCCGGCCCACTACTATTGAGGTAGCGATGTCCATCTATTGTATTGTACTGTTATGTTTTTACAGTGTCTACTGCAAATGGTTATTGCATTTTGTAATATGCAATTTTCAGGTGGTTACGCAGTAGGCGGTGTTATCCTACTGTACTCCAAGTGGGGACGTTGGAGTTCCACCAGGGGGACCATGTAGCCTAGCTTCCAGGCCACTACCTCTCTGCCTGGACCTCTCCAGTGTAAGTCCTGTCAGGTACAGGCAGTGGATGGGTTAATTCCTTCAATAAGTTCTGTGTGTGTTTTGCATCCTTGGATTGTGTCATCAGTATCCAAGGGTAGGCCTAGCAACTACCAGAGTGTCAGCCTGACTGAAGGATACGGATTGGTTCATCTAAAAGTGAGTGATCACCAATCAGTATTCAACCTGCTCTGTTAAGGGGGAGGGTTACAGCCTCAAATCTCAGGCTATAAATCAGGTCACTCTCCTAAATTCAGGGTTCCTGGTTTTCATTCTTTCTCCTTTCCCCTGTGGAGTGAGGAGCATCATCCTCCATCCCACCAGGAGATGGGAGGAGAGTATAGCAGGCTTAATATGGGTCTAAGGCCTGAGTCAGGCACTGACAGAATTGGAAATGAGAAAATGGTACCTCTGTGCTGTTTATATCATCTGCATGCAATAAAGAGCCAGTTGTACCAGAACAAGTGTGATTCACTGTCTTGCTGGTGAAAGAAGAACAAAGGTGTCAGTATGGTCGATTCCCTGCTCATAACAAAGGATACATATGGTCTGGAGGCGCTGCACAGAGGAATATCAAGGTAATCTGCACCCCTGTCCTGGTTCTCCCCACACCACCGCAGAGCACTCAGCCCTCCTGTTTACCAACAGGTACAGCACAGTACCTAGAAAGTAGCCAGATAAGAAGCAGACCCCCCAATATCTCTAAGGGTGGGGGTACAAGGGTTATACCTGTTTTGCTTAATGTATCATCCTGGTAAAAAGGTGTAAATGCCTGGTCTCCCGTGACAGAGGGATACAAAATATATAGATTAAAAAACACTTGTATGTAAGATAGAGAGCTTACAGAAGATCCCTACAAATTTAACACAAAGTAAGTATGGTAAATATAATAGGTTGATTCAATCATCACGGAAACACTAGAAGGAGGAGTATCAATATTTTCCTCATATGTACCACGAACAACAAATTTGTAATATGGAAAATGCTAAAGTATATCTCCCAATTTCTATGTTGAAAAATAATAGTTTTATTATAAAGACTTTGACGCAAGTGATAATTTATTTACAGTGATGGTTAAAAATCCCCATTAGTGAGGCCGCTAGCTGCTACCACCCAGTAAGGTAAGTATTGTATCTAAATAGATTATGGTAGTACCACTATGTACCCGGAACCAGCAATTAACGTACTGCTCAGAACTTAGGATATTCTTGTCCTAAGTGTAGCCATGCCACCTATCGATACTAACCTGCCCTACTCCTGGCAGTAAGTTCTGGTATAATCAGGTTGCCAGTAGTCAATATGGGTTTTCCCCACTCACTGGAGCTGCACTTGAGTGACAGTGGGAGGAGATGACATCATCCGGCCTGAGCATGTCCGATCATGGAACGGACCTGGTGCCCTCCTCCTAGCTGTACTTAAGGGCAGGGCCACAATTAATTGAGCAGTGCCTCTACCTACCTGAGAGGGGCAGGTCACACAGCCAAGAGCCTGACTATTGGGCCTTCTCTGGTCCTCTTCCCCTCAGGGGAGAGCGAGTGTGTATCGTACCTCTGCCCCTGCTAGAAGGGCTGGGAAGAGCTAGGACTGCTGCAGGTGCCCTTTGCCTGTAGTGAAGGTCCAGGGACCATCCTTCAGTTAGTAGCTGACAGTTGTTGCATTGGGCAGAACCCTGCCATGTACTGTGCTGCACAGAGAGAGAGAGAGAATAAACTGTTCCTGTTTTTATCCTCCCGCCTAGAGTGTGATCTTACTGGGTGAAGAGGTTATAGATCAACTGTAGGAGATCATCTCCACCTACCTGGAGCCTACAGCAGATGGAGGCACTGCACTGCTAGAGAACCATGTGGGTAATGTACCCCAGAAACCTGATCCTGTGTCTCCACTACCATCGGTGGACAGCTCAGCCCAGCCCTCCTTTTACCAGCAGGTATCATGCATTACACAACCAATAATGGCAGAATCTCTAAGAGTGTGGGGGAAAGACCATTACATTTGGAGGCAATGCTGAGATACTGCTCAACAGGACAGGTTTTCAGCGATGGAAGGCTGGAAGTAATAAGGTATGCTTCCAGAGCAAGTGCTGAAACTGAAAGAGGGAAGCTAGGTGTAGTGTCCATAGTAAATTCTTTCCCCAATCACGGAACTATGCTTTAGACTGCTCATACCGGGTGAATGGTCTGGTGACACAAGGACTATGGCTGTTCTGAGTCACCCTGAGGCAGGTATTCGGGATGCCTAAAGGGGGTGCTCTAGTTAACTTAGTCCCAGGGGCCTCTGAAAAGGGTCCCCAATGCCGGCAGCCAAGCGGGGCGGCGTAATGTACTGCTAGTGAGTGTTTAGGTGGGGTGCCTGACGTATAAAGTGCCTAGACCCCACTGTTGGAAGAACACCCAGAGTACAACTAGCCGTAATCAGATCATGAAACCACAGAGTGCTTGTAATGGAATGTGATCGTGTGCATGGTATCAAGATGGAGTTGTGCTAGCCTGGGGTATAATTATCTCTTGGAAAGACAGCAAATATGTGCTGTAAAGATCCAAAAGGAATGGATTTTTGCCGGAAATGCAACTTATGTGGGGTGTGAGGATTTGCCGTTCTGGTGCTTCTGTCCCCTTAACCCTTACTCGCTCATCTGATTCCTGTGGCACTCAAGAGAGGCAATCTAACGGTGGTAATTACACAAGGCATGTGGGCACTGCGCGGGTTCCTTCAGCCTTTTCTGTTTCTGGGCACAGGGCGCGCTCCCATTCCTCTGGCACTGACACACGGTGCGTGCGCGGTGTGCATTCTCCCCGCCTGTCTGCGGTCTCCGCCCGTCGTTCCCACCCCACTCTGACGTCAGAACTACACGGTGTGGCTGTGCTCCGCACTCCTCCTCTGTTCCCGCGGGTCTCGCCTCTGGTCTCCTCCCTCATATGGGCACGGGTATCGTGGCACACAATGACGGCGCGTGACCGGGTCACCAGCGTGATGCACGGGTTGAGCGTGGTGAACGCACACTCTGATGCGGTCTCAATTGACTGTGCAGTAGGATGCACCTGCACGATCCAGCAGCCTTTCAGGAACCACAGCTCCACTTCCTGGATGCCTCCCATTGGTGAGAGGTCCTTTAAATATGCTCTCTGCACTTCCATACCTTGCCAAGCATAACTTCTGTGTTTGACACTGAACCTCACTACTCCGTGTCTGTCTGCCTTACCTTGCTGCCTGACCATGCCTGGAACCTTGTACCCTGTGATATTCTCCTGCGCTGACCTTGGCTTTGGATACGACGACTCTACTCTCTCCTTCACTGACCCTGGCATTGGAATACGATGACGCTGCTCTCTCCTGCACTGACCCTGGCTTTGGCTCTACGACTACTCTACTCTCTCCAATCCTGACTCCGACTACGTACCCCAACAATACGCTACTCTACACTCTTAGACCAGGAAAGTATCATGTTTACGCTGTCCTCTATTACCCTGATCCGGCTTGCTAGACTATCCTACACCCTAGACTCACCCTCATGGTTGTGGTCAGCGTTCTATACCAATCCCTACCTCAGCCACTCGGTCGCACCTCGTTTGTGGTGAGCTACACGTTACAGTATGCTCGGCCAAACAAACTTCAACCCCGCTGTGGTAGGAAAAGTCCAAAGCACGCACGCCAATGCCCTGACAAGTCTTGAAAATAAATGGGAGTCTAATGACCAAAACTTGAGGACCCTTCGGGAGGAATTTAGAACCTTATCCCTCCATCTACAAGGGCCACGCATGGACCCCATGCAAACGGTCACTAGTACCCCCCTCATGCCTGCTAATTTGCTTATCTGTCTGAGCCTCGACTTCCCACACCCAATCGGTATGGGGGAAATCCTCACGAGAGTCGGGGTTTCCTTAACCAATGTTTCATTCAGTTTGAGATGAATTCTTCCCGCTTTTCTTCTTCCCGTTCCAAGGTAGCCTACATAATCTCTCCCCTCATAGATGATGCTCTTGCCTGGGCTTCTCCCATCTGGGAGCGAAGATCCGACCTCACTCAAAGCATTGGCGCTTTTACCAAGGAGTTCCGCAGTGTTTTCCATACACCAGGACGAGAGATATCTGCAGCTTCTGCTCTATTCTTTATTTCTCAGGGTACCCGTTCCATCTCCTGTTATGCACTCGAGTTTAGGACAATTGCTGCAGAGATGGAATGGAATGGAGAATCATTGTCTGCTGCCTTCTGGCAGGGATTGTTTGAGACTGTGAAAGATGAACTTGCGACTCATGATCGGCCTACCAACCTGGAGGATCTCATTGCGGTCTGCATCAAGGTGGACAATCGCTCCCAGGAGAGAAGGACTGAGAGACGACTTCATCGAACGGCTTCTTCCAGTATAATCCCTAACCAGGTGGGTCAATTTGAATTTCCTGTCCCAGACTCATCTGAACCTATGCAATTGGGAGTCACTACGCTCTCGCACACTGAGAAGCAATGCAGAATAGATGCTGGACTTTGTCTGTATTGTGGGGGTCCTGGACATTTTGCTTTCTCTTGCCCCAAGAAGGCAGGAAACGCAAGATTCCCATGAGGCCTAGGGGAGTCTCATTGGGAACGATCTCTCTTTATCCTTTAGCTACTTCTAATCCCACAAAGATCCTTGTGCCTATCTCTTTGTCCGGTAAAAGGATTCTCTGTTTCCACATTGGCCTTTCTTGATTCGGGGGCCGGGAGCAACTTTATTGATCAGAGTTTTGTAGAGCACCACAAGACCACTTTAGTGTGCAAGAAGAACCCTATCACCTTGGTGGCCATTGATGGCAGACTTCTTCAGCCTGCATTCATCTCGTTGGAGATCCATATTATTCAGCTAAGGTCTGTAAATAACCATGGTGAAGATATGTCTTTGAATGCCAATCACACTCCCTCTATTGCAGTAGTCTTGGGACTACCCTGGTTCCAAGTACATAATCTACGGATTGATTGGTTGAGCAAGTAACCTATTCAATGGAGTTCGTACTGCACCCAAAATTGTCTTGACGGCTCAAGTAGCATCTGTGCTACTACCGTATCAGAAGACAAGGAGAAGGTACAACTACCGGAGAAATACATCGACTTCAAGGATGCCTTCGACAAAGTCAAGTCTGAAATACTTCCTCCACATCGCCCCTATGATTGTCCCATCGAATTACTTCCAGTGACTACACCACCTAGAGGAGCCTCATACCCTTTGTCTATGCCTGAAACTAAAGCCATGAAAGAATACATCACTGAGAATCTTCTGAGGGACTTCATCCGCAAATCCACATCTCCCGCTGGGCCGGGTTTTCTTCGTTAAGAAAAAAGATGGGACCCTGCTGCCTTGTATTGATTATCGAGGACTCAACAAAATGACTATTAAAAATTGCTATCCACTTCCTCTCATATTCAAACTTTTTGATCGTCTTCAAGGAGCTAAAATCTTCTCCAAATTTGATCTACTGGTTCGTATAATCTAATCAGAATCCGTCAAGGCGACGAGTGGAAAACTGCATTCATTACCCAGGATGGACACTATGAGTACTGGTCATGCCTTTCAGTCTTTTTAATGCCCCAGCTGTGTTCCAAGATTTTGTCAATGAGATATTCAGAGATCTTATCAATTCTTTTGTAATTGTTTACTTGGACGGTATTCTAATTTTTTCCAAGTCTCTAGAGGAACATGTAGGACATGTCAAACAAGTACTGCTTCTTCTACGAGAGAACCATTATTCGCTAAATTTGAAAAGTGTCAGTTTCACCAATCTTCTACAGTTTTCTTAGGGTACATCATTTCAGACTCCGGCCTTACGATGGATCCTGCCAAGGTCAAAGCGGTTTTGGACTGGCCTCAACCCACCACGCTCAAGGCTGTACAGCACTTCCTGGGGTTTTCCAATTATTATCACAGATTTATTCAGAATTTCTCTTCTGTAGTAGCTCCGCTGACGGCTCTTACCAAAAAAGGAGCTTATCCCTTGTTTTGGTCTCCCGCTGCAGTTAAGTCTTTTGATCTCTTAAAGAAAGTGTTGTATCTGCACCGGTTCTGGTTCATCCTGATCCTAAGCTCCCCTTTACCCTTGAGGTGGATGCATCTGATGTCAGTGTAGGTGCTGTTCTTTCCCAGAGAAAAAACCCTCAGGCCAGGTTGCATCCTTGTGATTTTTTCTCCAAAAATGTTTCCGCAGCTGAACATAACTATGATATTGGTAATCGTGAACTTTTTGCCATGAAACTGGCATTGGAAGAATGGAGACACCTTTTAGAAGGAACAGAGATGCCTATAACAATTCTTACGGATCACAAGAATTTGTTGTATATCGAGGGAGCTCGTCGTTTGGGAGCCCACCAAGCCAGATGGTCACTCTCCTTTTCAAGGTTCAACTTTGTTATCTCCTACTTTCCTGGGACTAAAAACGTTAAAGCAGATGCTCTGTCCCGTCAATTTTCTCTTGAGGATAATTCTGAGGATCAATTCAAGTCTATTCTTCCATCCAAACTCATTCTTTCTTCCACAAATTTTGAGGCTTTAATGGATATCGTCCTTCAGCAAAATCAGATTCCGGATAACCTTACAATTCCTGAGGGTCATCTGTTTACTTCTCCTTCTTTGCGCAAACAGATCCTGGAATGGGGACGTTTTTCCAAATCGGTAGGACATCCTGGGGCAAAAAGGACATTGGATCTCATCTACCGGTGTGACGACCGGGGGTTAATCAGGCCAATAATAAAGACAGTGTGCCTGACTGATTAACCCTAAATCGTGTTGGGACAGAAGGGGTTAATTCTATGTACACCACAAATGTCATATTTTCCCCTACAACACCGTATTGTCCCTGATTTGCAGTAATTAACTCTAAATACATTGGGAGTGAAGGGGTTAAAAGTATATTTATTACCCTGATCTAATTGCCCCATGTCCCAGCCTTCTTATCCCCATTTTACAGCCTGTTCCCTGCCTGCAGTAATAGCAATGTATGCGAATTGGACCAATTGTATTTCAGACACAAGGAGCAAGCTAGCACTCTTGGAGTGCAGCTAGCTAAGGATGTACTAAACCCATACATATTGTTTGGGGCCCCCCACACATACAGAAAGTATATATATATATATATAGATAAACTGTATTTTAGTTATGTTTTAAAAGGTACCGGCAGTAAGCTTTTCCTGTGCCCAGAAATGAATGTATTAACACGCATATATGTTAAGAGTAAGGAAATTAACATTAGACCAGGGTCTTATCATGCGCAGGAGGTGGAAGCTGATGTCAGAGCAACCTCCACAGTGATGCGTGGGTAAGTATGATGCTTGCGCTAACTGTAAGGGTTAATGTGTGGACATAAATGCGCATGATAAGACCCTGGTGTGCTTAGGGGAATTAACCATAAGCGCATAGTGCTTGTGTGTGGCAGCTAAGTTTACACTGTGCTACAACAGTAAGGGGCACTGAACCAACAACAGCAGAGCAGCAGACATCACCAACAACCTACTACAACATTGTAGGAGTACCTATCCGGCCTCAAATCACCTCCTAGGTGTTTTGGTGATTTCCTATAGTTGCTCTAGTTTAGCTATAACTTACAACAGTAATCACTGCTTGCCTAATAGCCTGCACCTTAGAAAATAGGCAACACATATCCCTTATAGAGATGTAGCTCATACTATGAAGGTGAATTTGTACACAAAACAGAGCAATCTCTAGTGTATCTGGGGGGGAGATACTTATAGGTCTTACCTAGCGTAGTATATGCCACATTATCATGAGTGTATCCCTCTAGCGCGCAATCTACGCCTAGACGCACTCCAATAGAGACAGTCCTTTCGGTGGGCTTTCTTTGGCTCCTCTCCTACATTTTAGGTCGCTATAATTTATAGCATTTGATCTCTAGTACCTATCAGGGATCACACTATATCTACCCACCTATACCAGGGTGGGTTACCAAAGGATATAGTCACGTGCTGTTCTACACAGTATTTAATTACGTTTTAACACCCTATTTTTTATTCAGAGTTATTAATAAAGTATTTTAAATTTATCACTATACAATTGTTGTGTACGAGTGCTACAAGACTGGGTTCTTTTTCTCCAATCGATGTAAATAACATCTATAAAAAGAAAATTGATCATTGCGCCAACCGTACTACAGTATAGTTCAAGACTTCAGTCCTTCACAAAGTGTAATCCTGCTGCCCGGGTTTCTTAGAGGTAATTCACCAACCTCTATGCAATGTCAGAAAAAAAGGGGGGGGGGGATCCTCTGGCGCGTCGTTCCACTTGTGATTCCAGGACACATGAAATGTAAATAGAGAGAGGGACCACAATCAGGGGCGATTCAATACATAATAGTACCTTGTGGATTTAAAAAGGGGAACACACTTACATAAGACAACAGATCTTCAGCTACAGATGGGGGTGGAGGGGGACCTCTTGATGGTTCCTCAAAATAGGGAAGAGAAAGGAAATATAGTGTAACACTGTTTATTAACAACAAATAGAATAGAGATTAAAAACTCACAAGCGGCCAATAATTATTGGCATAGAGAGGGGATGTCTCCAGACTCCACAGAGCGTCCTTCCAAAGAATTGGTGGTCTCCTGTGGCTTCCGTTCCAGCTGGTAAGATAGTAAGATGGTACGTCAGGATATAGTCAACAGCAGGGAGGACCTCCCGGAACTCGTGCACGAACCGGATCTCTTCCCGTTTGTCTCGCTCCTTACACACTCCTTACACAGCTCCCGCCTTTCGCACATGCGCATGCGCTCCGGACGAAATGCTAGCCAAACTGGAATAGCACTTTCTCTCCTCTGTATGGTGGCCTGTGATACCCAAAAGTCTGTCAGACGCATTTCGCATTAGCTTCCTCAGTGACGTAGATGCATACGGGGTAGCAGCAACCTTTATATACTGCAGGCTTTGAATCGTCCAATCCTCTCCTGCTTCATTACTTAACTTATGTTATTGAATGACAACCTTAATACGATCCTGCAACTGTGTACTTAAAGCAGGTGGCCCTTCATATCAGTCTCTGGTAGGTTCCTGGGTCCCCTGTGTCAGGAATATAGGTCTTTGGGTGTCTTGATCTCAGCAGAGCCTCTCTGCTCAAGACATCTTTCCTCTTGTCAGCACCCTTGTGTACTGAGGATAAATCTCTGACGGACTTTTGGGTATCACAGGCCACCATACAGAGGAGAGAAAGTGCTATTCCAGTTTGGCCAGCATTTCGTCCGGAGCGCATGCACATGCGCGAAAGGCGGGAGCTGTGTAAGGAGTGTGTAAGGAGCGAGACAAACGGGAAGAGATCCGGTTCGTGCACGAGTTCCGGGAGGTCCAACCTGCTGTTGACTATATCCTGACGTACCATCTTACCATCTTACCAGCTGGAACGGAAGCCACAGGAGACCACCAATTCTTTGGAAGGACGCTCTGTGGAGTCTGGAGACATCCCCTCTCTATGCCAATAATTATTGGCCGCTTGTGAGTTTTTAATCTCTATTCTATTTGTTGTTAATAAACAGTGTTACACTATATTTCCCTTCTCTTCCCTATTTTGAGGAACCATCAAGAGGTCCCCCTCCACCCCCATCTGTAGCTGAAGATCTGTTGTCTAATGTAAGTGTGTTCCCCTTTTTAAATCCACAAGGTACTATTATGTATTGAATCGCCCCTGATTGTGGTCCCTCTCTCTATTTACATTTCATGTGTCCTGGAATCACAAGTGGAACGACGCGCCGGAGGATTCCCCCCCCCTTTTTTTCTGGGTTAATAACATCGTGACCAAGGATTCACCCCAAACGGAATTCGTTAGCCCTGGTGACTCCCAAATGAAGTCTTACGAAGTCTTACGAACTATTATGAACTTACAAACTTTCCTCATTTGGCGGAGATATTAGTTCGGCAACTTGCAATCTAGCCAAATGGACTTTAAATCAGAGAGTGCATTTCTTGTTCTTTCTTGCAAAGGACATTTTATTTTGTTTCCCTAGCCCAGTAAGTGTTGTATTAAGTGTATTCTGAAGCTGTTGTGTGTTTGTCTATCAAGGAAATAAATGACAATTTATTTTGCCTTCTTGTCATGTTCAATCGAGAATCCCAAAAATATAAAAAGTGTTGATAAGTTCTGGTCCACTGTGACAGGCTTATATTAACTGGTGGCAGTGTGTGGGATACTGATTGAACCTATGCTATAGTCTCCTGTGGGATTCTGTAGTATAGTGGGGGACCTCATTACTTGCGAGCTCCCCGGACAAGTGACAACTTACACACACTTCTAAAGAGCATGAGATACTTCACTGTCCCTTTACCCATACCCCGATAGCACCATGAGTAACCGCTCAGGAAGGTTCCGATCCTGGGACCAGGCGGAGATCATGGAGAGATGTGCGGGCTATAGCTTACTGACAGATGGGCGGTAAAAGATACAGCTGGAGGATGATTTGGAGCTTCATGAGGCCAGGATGGGCCCACCAGAGTGGCATGCCCCTGGAGCTGCTGTGGCAGCAGACGCTATTCAGCCCAGATTGCTGGAGGTCCCTCCATCTCCAGGGCTGCAAGGACATGTGGAGAATGCCAGTGACCAACCTGGATGTGGGTGGCTTGGCACCAGGGAGTGCAGAAGGGTTGGTCGCTGCGCCTGCCAGACTTACCGCCCCTGGGCTCACTGCACTTCTTGCTGCCTGGGAAGAGGGGGTTAGCACTGCAGAGCAGGCAACAGTGCTTGGAAGAACCCACCACTCTCATCTTGTAAATGAGTGAGGCTGCACTACTTTAAAACTAAGAAGCGGTTCTTACCCTGGCACAGAAAAAAGGAGGGCTGAAATGGGGAGATGTGACGATAGACGTGTACAATGATCTGGCTCCATCTACGCTGATGAAGAGGATGGCTGTAACAGGGGACTTATCTCTGTTCACAAAGGTGCCTCTAATCCAGCAGTGTGGTGGTTAACTGCTGGTAGCAAATTAACTAGCACCACCTGCCTGATTACAGGTAGTAGAAAAAGTCTGCCTTTGAGACAGGAAGTAAATCCTCCCTAGCTCTGACTGAGAGCTGACCTTTGGAGAGAGAGAGCAGACGTTCTTGAGTCCCAGGAGAGACTGACCAAAAGAAACCCAGATCTCTGGAGCTGACCGGTCTTGAGCTCTGCACCGCAGAGCTGAATTCAAGACACAGGGAAAACTACTACACCTGAAGCTGAACCAGGAAGTGAGATTTTCCCTCCAAGAAACAGATAAGACTTTTATTCTTAAGAGACTGCTTATATCTGCTTATTTCATGTTATATGTTTTGGGACTGCGAGAACTGCTTGACTAAGGGAGATGTGAATTATTGCATAGTGTTTCACTAGAAATACTCCCAAGTGAATGGAAGCTTTGTTCCCCCCCCCCCTGTGTTTGGATAATTTTCCTGATGAAAAGGAACAGGCACAATAAAGCCTATTATAATTTCACATTATAAAGCCTCCTAATTGTGTACCACTGTGAACGTCCATCCACAATGGCCCTGAAACATATCACAAAAGTCCTGAAAGACAACGACATCCGATACAAGTGGGGGTTTCCATTCCGCCTTATCGCCACCAGAAATGGTACGCAAGCCTACATGAGGGATCCAGAAGAGGGAGTGGACTTCCTAGAAAGATTGGGACTGCAACCACCAGATTCCATGACCAGAGAAGAATGCAGACCGCCTCCCGTTAGACACATATGGAAAGAAGTAGGCAATGGAGCCACTCCACACAGAGGAAATCCAAAGGAACCACAGAAATCCTAGGACTATGCAAATCCTGCTACAACAGAGAAGATCCGAAAAAACCCGATATAAAGAACTATGCCAGAAATGTTAGTCTGTAACGTGTTACATAGACCCAGATAAGGATTAACAAGAGGTCACCACCATTCCCCCCCGTAGATGAGCGGGTAACATGGGGGGGGGTGGGGCAGGGTACACAAGATAGGGTTCATGTATGTTTTTAGCTGTTGAATTATGTCTGTTCAATATAGAGTTGATCACAATGACGTAGATCTACACATTCAGTTTGGGAGTTCTACAAAAATATATAAACATTTAAAAAAAAAGAGGGATAGAAATGTTAAATGTTATTAAAAAATAAAAAAAAAGTAGAGTTGTTGAGCAGGCCCGCCGCCTGGGACCACAATACGGTCTGTACACCCTCAAGGATATTGGTGTGGGATTAGCGCTACTGCGTAAACGCAGAGAAAGTTCATTAACGGTCAGTGAAAAAACAAATCCAGGCTATGTTAGTCACCTGGATTATCCTTTATATGTTGTTTTATTTTTGATGTTTACATGTTTGAATGTTTTTGTTGATGTAAAATGTGCAGGAGTACCCTCCAGGCCGTCACTCAAGGGAAACCAGACAACGAATCCACTACAGAAGAAGACCTCACACCCAGGTAAATACAAATGACACTAACATTAATATCTCATAACACCAAGGGACTGAATAATGTGGTAAAAAGGAAGCTAGCAATGACAGAATATAAAAGATTATTAGGGGACATAATATTCCTACAAGAAACGCACTTCACTGCTGGCTCCACCCCTACGTTTTGGGACACATTCTACCCACAGGTATACACAGCATCTGCAAAAGATGAAAATTAAAGAGGGGTGGCCATTCTCCTAGCAAGGAAATCCCCATTTAAGGTGGATAAGGTAAAAAGGGACCCAGAGGGTCGATACCTAATACTCACAGGGGACATAGAAGACACCCAGCTAACCTTAGTTAATGCGTACGCCCCAAACAAAAGCAAGAGTATATTCTTTACAAAATTATTTCGACTACTGGGTAAAATCTACCGGGGCCGCATAGTCTTTGCTGGAGACCTGAATATAGCCTTAAATGAAAAACAAGACAGATCCAAACCTGCTTTAGCCGCGACTCTGGTCTCACGAAAAGGGGAGAGAAAAGTACTAAGAGTGGGACTTAAATAATTTGATTTGAGGGATGCCTGGAGAGAGATGAATCCCCATAAAAGAGATTTCTCTTTCTACTCAGCACCCCATAAAGTTTATACAAGGATAGATTACATATTTGTAGATTCTCTGCTAATCCCAAACATAACAAAGGCCATAATGCACCCAATCACATGGTCAGATCATGCCCCAGTAGAAGTGCACATTGAGGATATACAGTACATAAGAAACCAAGTAAAGGGACATGGAGATTAAACGAGTCTCTGCTAAAGATGCCGGAGGTCATAGCGGAGATCAGTAACGAGGCCACCAGCTACTTCCAAATAAACGAAGGTAGCGTGGACTCACCCTATATCCTATGGGAGGCCCATAAGGCCGTGGCGAGAGGAAAACTTATCAGTGTCGCAACACATAGAAAGAGGGAGAGACAGAAACAAACCGCAAGTCTACAAGAAAAGATAAAGACCCTAGAAGAGGCACATAAAGCAAATCACAGTATAGCCATTGAGACTGAATTGCTGGATCTAAGGGGGAAACTAAATCTATTACTGACTGACAAAGCTGAAAAGGCCATAGCATGGACAAAACAAAAATTCTACGAGAAGGCCAATAAGGCTGACACAATGCTGGCCACAAGATTGAGGAAGGATAGAATGCAATCTAGAATACATAGTATCAGAAGATAAGATTGGGTGTGCACAACAAATCCACAGATAATAGCTAATGAATTCACCACATACTACAAAGAGTTACACAATGGAGATAAAGTAGATAAAGGGAACACCACCAAGGAAAAACAGAGAGCATTCCTCAGAAAATTGAATTTGCCCAAACTCACAGTACAGGATCTAACAGCACTATCCCAGCCAATAACTTCGACAGAGGTATTAGAAACAATAAAGGGGTTGAAAAATTCCAAGGCCCCGGGACCGGGTGGCCTGTCCAATATATACTATAAAAATCTAGCTCCAATATTAGTTCCCAAATTACTAAAGATATTTAATAAAGCTCTTGAGGGAGAACAGTTTCCACAAACAATGCTGGAATCAAAAATAATGCTAATACATAAAGAGGGAAAAGACCCCACCCAATGCAAAAGCTACAGGCCGATATCCCTGATCAATAATGATCTCAAAATATTTTCCAAACTATTAGCCACTAGACTGAACAAGTATCTCCCGCAACTGATAGACGCAGATCAGGCTGGATTTATACAAGGGCGACAGGCAGTGGATAATACACGGAGAACAATCGACTTAATCCAGTTAGCTAAGCACAATAAAACACCTTCGATGCACTATCTTTAGACGCTGAGAAAGCTTTTGATCGTTTTGATTGGGGATATATGTTTGAGACACTTCAGGCATTTGGAGTGAAGGGCAACTTTATGGAAGCTATTACATCACTATATGGAGAACCCACAGCTAAAGTATCCTATATTAATATGCAGACCGAGAAAATCCGCATCAGAAATGGTACAAGACAAGGTTGTCCCCTGTCACCCCTATTGTTCGCATTGGCGATGGAACCACTAGCAGCCCAAATCAGGGCGAACGCAGATATCGGGGGGATTAAGGTAAAACAAAAAGAATACAAACTGGCATTGTTCACCGATGACATATTGTTAACAATCTCAAAACCATTCACCTCACTCCCAAACCTATTTAGTAACCTGTCAGAGTTCCAGAAATTATCAGAGTTCAAAATAAATAATGAAAAATCCGAAGCCCTAAATATAAACCTCCCTCAGGAACAACTAAAGCTAATAAAAATAAACTTTGACTTCGCGTGAAAGACACAGGCCATAAAGTACTTGGGAATCTGGTTGACCAACACAACTGACACTATATACGAGACAAACTATCCAGCACTAATAAAAACACTTAAAAAAGACGTAGAAGAATGGTCTAGGTATCATATATCATGGATAGGCAGAGTAAACACTATTAAAATGAACTTACTACCTAGAATCTTGTACCTATTCCACACACTCCCAGTGAAGGTCAGAGCTAGGGATATACACGAGCTACAGAAAGAAATAACAAAATTCATATGGAATAACAAAAAAGCGAGAATAAAGCTGCCCACACTCTATAGACCTAAACAGTCAGGAGGGCTAGATTTGCCACACTTCTGGCAATATTATAAAGCGGCACATGTAAGCCAACTGGTCCACTGGCATGCACATAAGCAGAGGAAAAAGTGGGTGGAAATTGAGTCCGATGTGATATCAGGGTCATCACTAGAAATTATACTGTGGTTAACAAAGAAAGAAAGACCAGTTCTGAGGGTGCCCCTTGAATCCATTACACACTCACTAATCATGTGGGATTCATTGAAACTCAAACATGGGCTATCCAAGCTCAAATCTCAGATGACACCACTATTTGACAATATTAGCTTTATCCCGGGCACGGAACCAACAGAGTTTAAGGACTGGAGCAAGGCAGGAATCACAAGAGTTACGGATCTATGGGCAAACAAAGATATTAAAAGTTCGAGACAGTAACACGAGAAAATGGCCTTCATGAATCGACCTTCTTTAGGTATCTCCAATTAAGGGACCACATCCAGAGGACAGGCCTACTGTATATAGTGACTTCACAGCATTTGAGGACTTGTGCCTCATAGGGGAGGACAAAAAAGGTCTGATCTCCACAGTATACAGCATGCTTGCGGGGGGTAAAACGGAACCGGAGATAAAACCCAAATTGATGACCAAGTGGGAGGAGGAGTTGGGAGAACAACTAGATCAGGAGCAGTGGGATAACATATTTGAAGGAATAGCGAAGAGCTCCACATGCGTATTAATAAAAGAAAACGCTTATAAAATGCTCCACCAATGGTACTACACCCCACTACGACTGTCCAAATTCTTCAGAAACATGTCCCCAGTGTGTACAAGGGGGTGTGGCCAGCAGGGATCATTTGTACATATGTGGTGGACGTGCCCGATGGTTGCAAAGCTATGGAAGGCCACACATGATATGGCACAGACAATACTTGGGTATACCTTCCCCCTATACCCCTGGAAGGTACTGCTATGCAGGCCAATTGAAACCATGGAAAAAATTGACGACAAACTACTGTTATGGTACACCGACAAGTGGAAAACTGTTACTATAGTAATGACATTCTTTTTTTGTCTTTTCCTTTTTCCCTCTCCCAGTCTTTTTAAGCTAAAGTAGTGTACTAGTTATTTTATACGCTGTCCCAGCAGCGAAGTCATTATTGTCTCCCCACTAAACGATGTTATAGACTTGATAAAAAGCTATGTAATTCAAAAGTAACATCCTCCCCCTTTTTATGTTCTGTACCCCACTCCCCGTTGGTCTTAACAAAAAATGCAAATAAAGAACAAGTTTAAAAAAAAACAAGTACAAATTGAGAGTAATCTCACTCACATTTTCAATTCAGAAACATGTGTTCGAGAGAACCACCGACAGGATGGGAAACTATGCCAGCTTGTGCTTCCACGCGTCTCACTCGCGTCTCTTCCTTTGCTTCTGCATACGTCACTGCCGAATGTTGTCACATGTAAGGGTGGAAGAGGTAAGGGCAGGAGAGCGTATTGCCTTGGAATTCAACGCTGGTAATCTCAGAACAGAACAGCTGACTCAACGCGTTTCACTTTTGCTTCTTCAGGAGTCATGCACTCCTGAAGAAGCAAGAGTGAAAAGCGTTGAGTTCCTTATCTATTCCTTAGTGATTCTAAAAAATGTGTCCCAGAGGGGAATCTAGGTTCCGTTAATTTTATAGTGGAAGGGGTTTTGTTACTATAGGTCCTATTCTCATATTGATGGCCATTACTCTCTCCATGAAAACGGGACTCAAAATTGCTCTTATTCTTCTGACTCTGATGATAATTCTTACGCGCTTGCCTTGTAATAAGCGTAAGAAATATAAGAATAGATACTTGCTATTATGCAAGTTTGATCTGGATTTGCTGTATGTGTACATATTACCTTTTGTAGCCTTTGTTTATTCATTTCATCAGTGTTCAGTATTGTATCAGCTCTGTGGACATTGCACACCTTTTATTGTTATATGTGATTAATAAATGTTGAAATTTTTGTATGCTAGAGTGCTATATTCGGATTCTTTTTGCTCTTTGTTTTGTGTGTATATATATATATATATATACACACAAAACAAAGAGTAAAAAGAATCCCAATATGTCGATAGATAGATAGATAGATAGATAGATAGATAGATAGATAGATAGATAGATAGATAGATAGATAGATAGATAGATAGATGTAGATAGATGTAGATAGATGTAGGTAGATAGATAGATAGATAGATAGATAGATAGATAGATAGATAGATAGATAGATAGATAGATAGATAGATAGATAGATAGATAGATAGATAGATAGATAGATAGATAGATAGATGTAGGTAGATAGATAGATGTAGATAGACAGACAGACAGACAGACAGACAGATACATACATACATAAATACATTAATTTGTTTTGGTCAAATACAGTAAATCTGAAAAATGGTTGCTTTGTGTAACAGGAGACCAGGCATTTACTCCTTTATACCGGGATCATATCACTGAGCAAAACAAGATTATGAAATTAATTGTAGTTCATTCACTTAAAATAGGAAAACATACAATGATACACAAAATACATTAAAAACCACACTTACTTGGGACTGGGGTACAAAGCTAGACTCTCCATGGAGCAGGGAACCCTTAAAGATGGATTTCCCCCTGATAACAGTTGCAAAAAGAAGAGCAGAAAATGTTCCAGGCCTTACTGCTGGAGCAGCCCTTTTCTTTCTTGCTGCAGACTGAAAAACCTTAGAATCTGGAGAGAGCATGGAAACGTTAAAATCTTGAGAGAATCTTTTTCACTCTTGGAGAATCTTAAAACTTGGGAGAATATTTTTTACTCTTGGAGAATCTAAAAATCTAGGCTGCGTAAGGGTTTTTAAAACCTCCCAGTTTCATTCACAGAAACCTACAGCCCAATCAAAAACGTGAGAAATTTCTCAGAGCAGGGCTCATCTGGCTGATGATGTCAGAGAAAGGGGGCATGTTGAGCCAGATTGAAAAAAACATGTGGGCTGGAAATATGAATCAATGAATATTGAATCAATGGGAAATATTCGCACAAGCAGCAACTTCCCCCAGCTGACCACTTGCCATCTCTGCTAAGTCTGGTGCCACTATAAGGGCCCTCTATTCTCTGGGACTGACACCTGACCTTTTCCTGCTCACCAAATTGTTCTCCCACCTCCAAATCCTGGATTCCCTTTGAGGCTAGAAGGCAGGGTTGCAATTATGTCTCCTATGCAAATGTGGCTAAGGCTGACTACATTAATTTTTATATATACAGTATAACACCCTCTGAACCTTGCTTTACTAAAGTACAGTAGAGGCAACGCTTATTCTAACATTTGCTTTAAACTAGCCGGGTTACATTCAGGGTATGTGCTGGGTATGTTCTGGGCTAGTTTGAGGCACGTTTAAGGCATTTCTGCATTGACTAATGACCCATAGGATTAACACAGCAGGGATCCCTGGCAGTCCAATTCAGTTTGAATGGGACTGCTAGGGACCCCCGCTGTTAATCTGATAGGCCATTAATCAATGCAGAAATGCTGGGGCTAGTTTAAGGAAATGTATTCAGAATATACCTGGGTGTACCTGGGTCTTTTGGGGAATTGCCACTGGTTTTTGTTAGAATAATCGCTGCCTCTACTGTATAAACCTTGGGAACCTTAAACGCCCCTAAACAGGTCAAGTTTTCCTATACTTTACAAGGGACTTCCATAACCACACAACAGTTACCGGTTTTGGGACACCTTGGCACTAACTGGGGTACCCCTATGTTACCTAGGAATCCCTGCAGCTACGGGAACACTTTTCATCCTTGTGCCTCATTCTCTTGTGAACAAAGAATACATATTCTTAACATACTTTGTTTATAAAATATACCTTACATTTTTATGCTGCTAAAATGTCTAAAATATTTTTGGTGATGAGGGATAGAATGAGAACTTGTACTTTTTATTCCCACTAGCCATATGTCTCACAATCTGCAAAACCTGAGTTTAGACTTTAACAAAACCTCACAGTCTTATATATAATTGGAGCACCCCCTGAACCACTATACTGGGTTCAGGGGTGCTTGGGCATTACCTTGGCACACCCCCTTATTCTAGGGACCGCTTTACTGGTTCAGGGACACCTCACATCCCTATACCCCTTTTACCTTTCTGGTCTGTGCTGAAGCAGGGAATGAGTGGTGAGTCGCAAAAGCATTTTCAAGGGGATAGTTTACCGATACCATGTATCTAGATGCATCCAGGATTCCTGGGTAAATTTTTAGGGGAACCAGCAACTCTGGGCCCTTGCTAGATAGACACAATCTGGCAACACTTTATCTGCAAACCCCCCCTTGAAACTCATACCACAGCAATCTCTGCTTTCTTGCACTCCTGGAAAGGTAAATACACATAACATAATTTATTGTCGCACATTACAGGTTATGCATGTACAAACCCTGAGCTCAAGAGCTGACACTCTATAAACCCAACACACGAATCAGGGGTAACCAAACGGGCTTAAACCTTTCTTGGATAGCCTGGCTACCCCCTACCGTCACACTTTGTAACAATATTTGAAAGATGTTGGGAAGAATAGGGCATAACTTCTAAATCCCAAACTAATTTAAAAAGTGTGTTGGTCTTTTAAACAAAAGCACAATATGTAAAGAATCTTTGGAAAAGAAAACCTCCAGCATGTTAACCTTAATTTGTTCACGTCAAAATTGTACGAGAATCACACAATTGTGCATTTGCTTTGAGGGAGCTTGTTCAGATTTTATGCTCAGAGTTTTCTAGATCATAAAGGTTGCTAACAAAACCAAACGGTCTTCTATTCAATTCTACAAAAAAGCCTTCCTGGAAACGAGCCTAAAAGCTTGCTCCTGTAAAACTCGGGGCAAAAGCTTTTTTCCTTTTTGATGTGACAAAGGAAAGAATTGTATTTTTAGATCTTATTGATGTTCTCATAGCATTGCTGCATTGATTCAAGAATTTAAAGGGGAAAAAAAATATTTGAACAAAAATCCATAGTATTGATAAGTGTTCAATAGAAAAATAAGAAATGTTAAATTACTTATTAATATGGTTTCTATGAACAACTAAAAAAAAGTAGTTTCATTGTTATTCTAAATGGAATTAAAAAAAAACAGATCACAAGGAGAATCAATTAGCCCATTCATTAGTAGTTAATTATACATTTTAAGTATGAAGTAATGTTACGCAACACACAAAAAGACAAGCAAATGTAACAATTATTTAAACATATTGTGGTGCTTTAAGGAGAAAACTGCAAACCATAACACTGTAATTAGTATATTTGCCATTGTAATATTGAATTCAAAGTATTAATTGACAAAATACAGTTTAATCTGCCTGTAAAATTCTATTCCATTTAGTTTATGTTTGCTAACATGCAAGATATTTTAATCAGATTGGGTTTAACATTTTAAGCCAGTTTTATTAAAAACAGAGCAAAAAAACGAATATCAGCTCCAGAAGCAAAAAGGTAAGTGAAATCAAATAACAGTCTTTTAAATTGATAATAGCAATGTCCGGTACATATAAGAATAACTGCAGGGAGAGGGGAGAAAAACCAAGGGGATAAGCATGGTATAAGAAGCGGGGTACTTACAGAGAGGTTGGATTCCCAACAGACTGTGTGACCCCCTGAGAAGCTTCACCATACCCCAGTCTCCTTCCAAATGAAGTGGTGTAGAGCCGCACGCTCACAAGGTGTCACCACTAATCCATTCCTCTAGCAACAATTGCAAATGAAACACAGATACCTGGCGCTTAAAAACACTCTGCACAAGAGACCCAAAGGCCATAGGGTAATTACAGTCCTTTGGGAAACCTTCCCCTGGAATCCAAGCTGGTGGAAGTAAGGAAGGGATCCTGACAGTTCCTTCTATGGGAGATAGACAAAGCACACCATTGCACAGTACCTCAGAACTTAGACCATCCCCAGCAGACAGGAATAGTGCCTACTTACAATCAGTCTCTTGTATAGGTGCAGTGGAGAGAATCTGTGCTTGAACCACTTCTATATTGCTGCCACGAACCCCACGTGAAGCTGCCTCCCTTCCCCACGAAGGACATGAAGAAGGCGATCAATCACGCCGGGGCCAGCAGCTCACTCACCGCTCTTTGTCTGCAGGTCTTTTTTAACCTTCAATTCTGGTGAGTTCCCCAACTTCTTTTCGGTAGTCCACTCGATCATTTTTTGTTTCAGTTTTATTAAAAAACCTGTTAAATCATGATTAACCCAGCCTAAAAGTCTTGTCACAGCTTTACTGACAAACCAAAATAACAAACAACAATTATAAACACAAACATCCCTAAGAACACAACCAGTCTCTCTAACCACTGAAACAAAGTACAAGGAATAAGCCACTGGCTGCCCCAAGTATACTGACTCAACACAGTCCCTACTTAGTACTTAGATTATAAACTCTTCGGGGCAGGGACTCCTTTATCCTATTTTTTACTTTTATACCTAAAGCATTTATTCCCATTTTGTGTTAAATTATTAAGGCAGATGTATTACTGCTGTGAAGCACTATGTACATAAATGGTACACTATAAATAAAGATATACTGTACATACACACATACATACAAGACATATATTATCTTGGGAGTACCGTTCTATACCTGTTATGTTAGCCTATCATGACCCCGCAATCCTTATAATAACACCTTAAGAGGTCGACCACTCTCCAAACAAAAGAGCCAAACTGGCAAGGTCCCCACAGCTGCAGAACACAAATCTGCAAAACTGCAATTGAAAAAAATGGGGAAGACTACATAGCCCCATGCACCCAACTCAACCTTAAACCTTTCTGTGACGGTGAGGGGGTACCCAGGCCAGTAAATAAAGGTAGTATGCCCGGCTGGGTGCCCATGGGTCACAAGGTAAATGCGAAGTGTCAGATCTGCACGGCTTGCTGCAAGCCTGTAAATGCGTTAGCATTGTCTGTGTGTGTCCTGCTAGGAATAAGGGGACCATACGCATTATAATAAGCTACATTGAATGAGTGCGGTCACCATTATGGATTAGTTCCGAGTGTTGCAACCACAATGAGCACATTGTTATACTAAGCTACATTGTATGTGCGGTCACAGTAACTGATGCTGCGGCCATTATTCGAACACTTCACACGGTGTGTAGATTGGAATACCCATGCGATGGCGCGCAATTTTTTTTAATCGAGCCGACTTAAACACGCGGGTTGATTATCGTTTTTTCCAGATCAGAAAATGGCATTTTAGCGTTGTCTGCAATACCATCAAGAAACTCAAGTGGGCAATCGCGAGTTATTGTCATAATTCAATAGCAATTAAAAAATGTCACAATAAACATGTTGCCTGAAATTGGCTGAGCTGCCTGCCACGCATGCGCAAGTGCGATAAGCCCTTCTAAACTTGCCCCCCCCACACACATACACATTTCAGTGTCTGATATTCATGTCTGCAATACTGTAGTAGAATCAAATAATCAATAATAGACTTCCCACTTTATTAATATTATTTTTTTCTACATGCCTTTATGACCAACCACTACTGTATATGATTTGATACTTTACTGTACGAGGTGGTACAGTATACTGTGATTATTATTTGAGGGGTGGGGGGCATGGGTCAGCACATTTTTCATGAGATGGCCAGAAGATATGATTTCAGAAAAAAAAAGTACGGTATTAACATTTTCGCTAATCCGGTTATCCTATAATCGTTCACACACTAAGAAGCTTTCCCCTAGCTCTTGTTCTTTCTTAAGCGGTGAACTTCAAGTGGATTCTTTAGCAGTAAGCAGTATCAACAACACACCCCCCCCCCCCCCACAGAGCTGGCCAGAAGATAAGATTAAGGTTAATAAGATTAACATGTTGCCTGAAATTGGCTGAGTCGCGCAAGTGCGATAAACCCTTCTAAACTGCTATTGTACTGTAACAAGTCAACTTGAAGTTCACTGCTTATCAACAACACAACACACACACACCCCTCCAACTGAGCCATTCACGTAAATGTAGCGTGATTATCATGAGCTGGGCAGAAGACATGTTTGATAATCCTTCACACAGGAAAATAGTCTTTTTCTTTAGAATTTTATTAATGAATAATACAAAAATACAGTAGCTCTTTTTCCTACAGTAGATTCCTGTACAAGCTTGTGTTTTTCTTCGTTATGGCTGCATTTGATTCTGTATTGTTTTAATGTACAGTACTGAAAATAAAAAGAAACAATTACTGGTACTATACTGCATGTAAGACATTGCGTTTTAACCAATATTGGACTATTGGGGGGGGTGTCGGCGTGAAATTTCATCACTTTATCTTTACATTAATCTTACACAGCTCTGAAAATTAAAAGAAACAATTACTGCAGACAAGGTTATTTTTATTGCCATACTTACTGTACCTGTATCATACTGACCTGTGCATTATTAACAGAAATAATTGATTAAACAATAAAAATATTATATATTTTTTTTTTAAACATATTTTTTTTTATATATTTTTCCCCAAACGAATTTCTATACAGTAACTACTGAGAGGAGAGGGGGGAGAGAGGGGAGTTTGTGTGAGATATAGGGTGTTTTGTACATAAACAGAGTACTGTAATCTTACACATTCCCCCTTTCCTTTTTTTCACTGCGGCAGCTCTGAAAATGAAAAGAAACAATTACTGCAGACATGGTTAGTTTGCGTGCCATACAGTACTTACTGTACAGTACCTTTATCATACTTACCTGTGCCTGATTAACAGAATTAAATGATTAAACAATAACAATATTTCAAAAGATTTTTTTTAAAACACTATTGCACAAATGAATTTCTATACGGTAACTACTAAGAGAGGATGAAAGAGGGGGGTTTGTGTAAGATAGAGGCTGGTTTGTACATGAACACAGTACTATAATCTTACACATCCCCTCCCTTCATTTTTTCACTGCTGCAGCTCTGAAAATTAAAAGAAACAATTACTGCAGACATCCTTATTTTTACTGCATACTTACCTGTATTATACTTACCTGTGCCTTATTACTTTCCCGAGGCCTGGCCATTACATTGCAAAACAATAAGCAACACAGTCGCAATATAATTGATATATTTATTACATCTTTCCACGGTGAGTATGTTGTTCCAGAAACTCAGTATCCCCTTTTCAAATTCATCCTTTTTTGACGATTTCCACATTTTTCTGATATAATCCTTCAACTGATGCCGTACCATTTCGATGGGACTAAAATCCGGTAATATGGAATACAGTAGGAGGGGGGGGGGGGAAAGGTGAATTACTTAAAGAGATATTAACTGTGTAAAACAATGACAAAGGGTTACCCAACTTACTCCGCTGGCGTCTTAACCCAGTTGATACCACTGGCAAGAATGTGAGCAGAAGACCCGGTGTGTTTAGGATCATTGTCTTGGAAGAACCGGTGACCAGATGGGAAATCATTCCTAATGTATTCAACAACATGCGTAATTATGTGGTCTTAGAAAAATGCTTTATTCATGATTACTGGAACAAGAAAAGAAAAATGTAACATTAGGGTACAAAATACTGTACAGTACAGCTGTCCAGTTTATAATGCCACAGCATGTGTATTTGTGCATTATTTTACCCTAAAAGATGATGATGCATCCTGGTCCTTGTCTAGAGATGCACCCCACACATGCATCTTCACTGAGTACTTGGGACGCGGCTTCAGAGATAGGCGTCCTTTTTTGGAGAATACAAAACGGGCAAATTCTCAAGCGCTACAGTTGTCTCGTCAGTAAAGATGACATCCTGGAAAGTCTCGCCACTTTCGATCCATGCCCGTGCCTGGTCCACATTTTTTATTTTGTTGGCTTCCCTTATCATATGATACGCTCTGTAATGACAAGGAATAATGTTAGAGATACTAAATACTGGAGATATGATGGTTCCCAGCACCCAAAAAATGAAAAAATAAGTCAAAGACATCTATAGAAAACTAACATTAATGTATTGAAACAATACACTATATGTATTACTGTACATACGGTAGGCCAACCCTATTTTACAGTAGGCTAGGAGGGAGCCTAACATGAAAATAGAGGGCTAAACAAGAAATCAAAAGTCGGGAGAGGGAGGGAGGTGGGGGAAAAAACGTGGGGAATAACAACCTTAGGGGTAAAAGAAAAAGCAGTAGACAAAAAAGAGAAAAACATGGGTGACTTAAAATGCCCATATTTCCATCCCAATTTCCGTCTCATCTGCCTGATGCTTGTCTCAGATGCTTTTATTTTGTGAGTTGCGTCTAGTGCATTCTTTACCCTTGTGGCACACGTCTCATCATTCTGTTCACTTATTTGGTACACCAGAAAAGTTGTCGCCCTACAGTGTAAAGAAAAAAAGAATAATTTGTTACAGTAGGCAAATTAAGCATCCCAATAGCGCACTGATTTCCAATTGTCTGATTTTGCTGCGGCACTTATTGTACTGTGAGTATACTTTGGGCGCTAGTGTATTAAAAAAAAAAAACATACACTTTATTAAGCGCTGTGTACACTTTTAGCGCTATATGAATATATTAAATAATTTGCCCCTCAAATAAGGCATCCCAAAAGCCTGCACTGAGTTACACACTCAGCCACTCCTACCACCCATTGTGACCAATCACTGGCAGAAAAGCTGGTGACATACTGTACTGTTGATGCTTTGTGGGTGTGTGTGTACAGTAAATGCAGGATTAATAGTTCAATGAAATCAGAATCTGTTGAAAAGATTACACTATCCCACCACCTCCTAAAGTACAGAATACAGTACATTACTGTAGTGTAAAATTAAAAAGCTAGTTGATTGTAAGAATGTCAAAAATGTTATACTGTACAGTCGAAATGTAAATATTCATAAAATATTAAACATAGACATACAGTACAGTTCAAGACGTTGTTAGAGTTATAGAGGACAATAAGTACTTACTCAGTAGTGACTGTCAGCTTTCTTTTGACGTTTTTGGCCTTCCCATGTGCATTATAACTAACAGTGCTTTTTTTGCTAAACCGAAGCCCGAAGCAACTAACCAGTGTTGGATCTGTAAAATTCCGTATCCTTTCTTGTACATATTATGTATTTTCATGCTGAGATCGTTTGAAATCCATTTCTTTGGCAGCGCTGCTGTTAGAAAAAAAAAATGCAAGCACACACAGAGCAATTCGATGTGAATTTGATGTGTATTGAATGTGCATTGAATACACAAAATAGATGGTGTATTTATACAGCTGCGACTGCCTTTACCCTAAGGCGGCCGTAGCCACGCCGCTCTGATACCCGCGGCCAGAGGCGGTATGTTTTCTTTTTCTTCAGAGCGGTTTGCGATATGTTAGCGCTCTGATTTTTAGCGCTGTCTGCAATACTGCAATACCGGATAAACACTCAGGTGGGCGATCGCGAGCTGTTGTCTTTAAAGTCTAATAGCAATTCAACCTACAGTATAGCCGTACATTTTCTGCAAGTCTGTGTTTGCGCACGCAGTAATTGTAAATTTGAAGATTTATACAATATTAAAAAAATATAACGTCACGTCTTCTTCGAATATAAAATTAGCACATTTCTACAGTATATGTATTATTTAGTAATCAATACTTTTACTTCTTTTCATACTGTTTATTTTATGCGCATGCGTGTACTGTACAGTATGTCTCTTTTGAACATTGTTGAAATGCATAGGCATGTTACAGTATCACATTTCGGCGCATTAAACATTATGATGACATTTTAAAAAAAATTCTTTGAACTGATAATCCATCATACAGCGCTCTCCCACTCGCCCCAGCAAACACAAGGCTCAAGGATTTCAACTTCTTATCTATACCTCTTTCACACCATTCATAAGTAATGGATGGCTTTCTGGCTTGAATCTTCCCAAGTGTGGCCTTACATTCCTGCGCATGCGTGTATGACTTCCCATTCATTTAGAAGTTCAAGTCTGAAAAAAAAGTTTTTTTTGTTTTTGTTATTTATTTTTCATTTCTCAACATGTGCCTGCATAACAATTCTTGATATTCTGAGAATCAATCAGTACTGTTGCTTTTTAATTGCTTTTGATTTTACACTAGTCATGCACGCTCTTTATGAGGTGGGTGGCATGTGTGTATAACTTCCCATTCATTTAGAAGTTAATTCAAGTTTTACAAAAATATATATTTTTTTGGTTATCGACATGGGCTTGCATAACACTTCTGGATATTATGAAAATCAAGTTTTACAAATATATATTTTTTCAGTTATCGACATGCGCTTGCATAGCAATTCTGAATATTATGAGAATCAAGTTTTACAAAGACATATTTTTTACGGTTATCGACATGGGCTTGCATAGCAATTCTGGATATTATGAGAATCAATCAGTACTGTTGCTTTTTAATTCCACACTAGTCATGTACGTTCTTTTTGAGGTGGGTGGCATATTACTGTGATTTTTATTTGGGGGTGTGGGGATCAAAACATTATGATGACCTGTACAACATATTTCGTTGAACTACAGGTAATCCATCATACAGCTTTCCCCCCATCCCCCCCGCACACACACAAGGCTCAAGGATTTCAACTTCTTATCGACACCTCTCACAAACCATTCATTTTCAAATGGTTGGCTTTGTGGCTTTAATCTTCCCGAGCCTGGTCTCACATTTCTGCTCCTGCGTGTAATTCTCTTTGGGTGGAACCTTGTTGATTATTAATGCGCATGCGTGTATAACTTCCCATTCATTTAGAAGTTAGTTCAAGTTTTAAAAAAATATATATTTTTTTTTTGGTTATCGACATGGGCCTGCATAATACTTCTGGATATTATGAGATTCAACAACAAGAAACAGAACCCCAAGGAGAGCACTCAGTCACTGTGAGTCACAGGTAAACTAGAAAATGTAGCGTATGCTAGATGAGGAATGTAAATAAACACTTTATTAGGAGTGATTACTCAAATAAAATAGGACGCTGTAGAGTCAAATGGTGGTGAGAGCCAATATGACAGCGAATTTAAAACCGGTCTGATGCAACAATAAGGATAGCCTAAATATTGCCCCTGCTCAGTAAATGGCAGGGATGTAAATAAAGGCTACGGTGATGGCAGCTATTTTGATGTCTACCTCAAACCTGCGGTCAGTATGGGGTAGCCCCTAAATGTATGACAGGGTAACACTGGTATAGATGGGGTGGTCCCCTCCCAAATGTATTGGATGACCTATTGTGCATGGGGTTACACAGTTGGTATACTGAATAGAGTATGCTCTATATATGTAGGTGTGCACATCTATGGCCTGGATAGAGGCTCAGTCTGAGTATGGCTGAACCCAAATCCCAGTATGACCAGTGGTGAAGTGTTTGTGCACATAGAGCCAGCACATAGGGGTATATGCTACACTTAGCGAGCTTCCAATATTAGAAGTAGACTTTTAGTCTGTCTATCAGTATGGCTATAATGCATATTGTACACAGATTGGTAGAGTGCTAGCCTCACTACAGGTAGCCCTAAAGTCACAAAGGATAGGTAGAACCAGGTGAGTAAGATCAAAAGCTGATATCACAGTGCACAAGTAGTGCCTGTTTAAACATGGTGTCCCGAGTTCTGGACAGTGATGAGTGTATCCGACCGTGTATAGTACCCCTGGTAGTCACACATAATAGCGGTGCACTATCTAGCAGTTGCAAGTCCTTGCATAATCTAGTAATAGGACCAATGGGTACTTTTAAGGTTAAAATCAATGTTAAGCGATATTTCATGACCATAGCTATGCCCAGAACTTGGGACACCATGTTTAAACAGCATTGGTTTCATGTCCGAGGACCCCCTACTTCAGGAGATACAGGCCCCGTTATGGGGTGCCGGTATCCCCTGCAGAATTTCAATGTCCCGGTCACGTGACGCGGACGCTTGAAAGTGCAGGGGATACCGGCACCCCATAACGGGGCCTGTATCTCCTGAAGTAGGGGGTCCTCGGACCTGAAACCAACGCGGGTCAGCTCCGGAGACCCCATGCACATCTACACTATAATTAAAATGTATATTAAAAAATGAATTAACAAACATCAATACACGATCCCCCTCCCCCCCTCCGCCCTAACACATATAGTACAATAATGTGCAAAATTACTATTATCCAGATATGGATAATAGATTATTTGCCCATTATTAAACACTGCATTAGCATACCTAAATAAAGTCAATAAAAACAGCAGCCAGCTAATCCAATGAATACAAGCAGTAACAACATCAACAATGAATTAATTAAACCATTAACCAATGAACCCAATTAATTCATAAACAAACTCAAAATGAATAGTAACACTAACCAATCAAACCAATTAATTACAACAACATTAATAAATGTAAACATTAAAAGACAAAGAAATACATTCAAACAATCTCAGAAAGAACCATAAAACACATTAGCTAACATAATACAACATTAACTACAAGCGAACACCAATCGCAAACATTTTATTACATTAAGCAGGAAAAAAAAAAACCAATGACATCCACATAAGAAACTGTCATTAAAAAACCAACAGCAATACCAAGCCAGAAATGCCCCCCAAATCTTGTCATAATAATGTATTAATCTGTACCCTAAAGTGGTACAGATTAATATATTATCAGTCAATGTGCCTCCCCCCCAAAATTAAAAATCGCATCCAAAGATTAAACCTGTAAAAAGAGACATTTACAAACATTGAATATATTACTTACCATTAGAAGCGGTGGCCCTCCGACTCCCGGGGAAACAGGAAGCTCACGTACCTTGAAGGCCTCCAACAGCATGTCGTCTTCTTGGGCTCAAATGAGGCGTCACGGCCTTAAATATGGCTTGTGACATCACATTTAGCCTCAAAATGGTTAACAGCCTGCGGGGTCAGCCGGGGACACCAGCCGGCCTGTTGTATTGGTTTTGCGCCTGCAAAAGGTAAACAAAGAATTTTTTCTAAGTCCTGCTTTTTTATCACCAGCCTTTAGCTGGTGAGCTTTATTCAGCGCAACTTTCACGTACGATCAGTTTGCATTGCTTAGTGAATCCCGCAAAAGGGCAGGATTCAGCGCAAACAGCTGATCGTACGATCAAAGTTGGACTTAGAAAAATTTTCAAGGAAAAGCTTGTTTTAGAGCACAAAGTGCCTGTTTGCGCGACTTAGTGCATAGCGCTCGGCGGAACTTCACGTTCTAAAATAATTTTGCGCTCTTAAAACTACTTATCACTGCTTAGTGCATAGCCCCCTGAGCCTCTAACCAGACCATACATATGCACACCTACATATATAGAGCAAACTCTATTCAGCATACCAACTGTGTAACCCCATGCACAATAGGTCAGCCAATATATTTGAGAGGGGACCACCTCATCTATACCAGTGTTACCCTGTCATACACTTAGGGGCTACCCCATACTGACCGCAGGTTTGAGGTAGACATCAAAATAGCTGCCATCGCCTTAGCCTTTATTTACATCCCTGCCATTTACTGAGCAGGGGCAATATTTAGACTATCCTTATTGTTGCATCTGACTGGTTTTAAATTCGCTGTCATATTGGCTCTCACTGAGTCACCACCATTTGATTCTACAGCGTCCTATTTTATTTGAGTAATCACTCCTAATAAAGTGTTTTAATATTTACATTCCTCATCTAGCATACACTACATTTTCACGTTTACCTGTGACTCACAGTGACTGAGTGCTTTCCTTGGGGTTCTGTTTCTTGTTGTTGCTTACCTACCTCACCCCTGATTGCAGCACCGTCACCTTTATCTTTAGCAGTAGCGAGGTTCCCCCCTTCCCTATCCCAGCCCCCTTCCCCCTCCCCTCTAGTGCGTTTATTATGAGATTCAATCAGCACTATTGCTTTTTAATTCTACACTAGTCATGTACGTTCTTATCGACACCTGTGATAATCCCTTACTGAATTTAATATTTTAATCTGATTAGCCCTTCTTGCCCCTTCAACCACTCTCCCCCTGCCACCCCACACCATTTCACACACAAGCCTTACAACGTTATGGGTGGGGGGTGTTTCAATGATTATGATTATCGTGAATGTAAAGAAATATTTATTTTATTTTATCAGGAATAAAAAATACAAATAATCATGAATAATACAAATGTCATTCTTTATCTTCTTTGTACACGTACTGTAGTTCTTCTGTCAGTTGAAAATTAAGGGCCGGTGGATAATCATGGAAAAATGAAAAATACAAATAATCATGAATAATGCAAATTTAAAATAATAAAAACAGTAATACAAATTTTCAGTCTTTCTCTTCTTCGTCATGGCCACATTGCATTCTATAGTTCATTGAGAGAGGGGGGGTTTGTGTAAATCATGACTGTAGATACACTATACACACAGTTCACACAATTTACACATGATACCCCCTCCCCCCGCCCATCCTTTTTTAGTGCAGATCTCTCTGAAAAGGAAAGAAAAAATTAGTGCATTTAAGTGTATATACTGTAATAGCATTGTATATAGTGTAACTACTCCATATTGGACTATGCAGTTACTTATGTCAAACTACTGAATACTGGAACACATTATACATTATAACTACTGTATAACTAATGTAAAATACTTTGTAACAGGAACAGGTTAAGTGCAAACTGTATACTGTAAAACAATCTGTGCCATACTTACCTGTATCATACTGTACTTGGTGTGCCTGTACTTACCATACTACAGTACAGTACTGTACCATACTACCTTTCTGATGCATGCCCATTACGCACTATCACAATGGGCAACACAGTTGCAATATGGTCGATATATTTATTACATCATTCGACGGTAAGTACATTGTTCCAAAAACTGAAAATGCCATTCGCCAACTCATCCTTTTTTGAGGGTTTCACCACTTTTCGGATATGATCCTTCAGCTGATGCTAGACCATTTCGATTGGATTGAAGTCTGGCGATCTGTCATTGCAGGGGGGAGGAGGAAAGGAGAATTAGTTAAAGAGATACACAGTAAACAGTGGGAAAAAATGAGACACGGTTACCGTACTTACTCCGCTGGCGTCTTCACCCAGTTGATACCGCAGGCAAGAATACAGCCAAGGCCCCTTTTATTCTCCAACATCACCGCATTTTTCCGGGATTTTTTTCCGAATGCCACACACTTCACTGCACTTCACCACGTTCATGCCGCATTCTGACCGCATTTATACCGCTTTCATGTTGCATTCACAGCCGCGGTTGATGCGCGGTTGATATGTTTATTGATAATGGTTCGGATTTAATTGGTTGCAATTCTTCGCGTATCCGCCAGATGGCAGATATTCATGAATTGTAATGCTTCAGTAATGTGTCGACTTGCAGGTGTTTCGTTTAAAAAAATACCACAGTGGTCTATTGTAAATTGGCCTTGGGACTGAAGGAAGAGATTAAAATAATGTATCAATTTAGGCTTTTCATATTAAAGAAAGACAAGCACAGTTTCTGGTCTAGTTATTGTCCAGAGTCCCGCCATGAGTGCACAACTGCAGTCCATGTTCCAAAAACCCGACAGAACATACGCTTATTTAATATGGGCCGCGATTAATGCAACAGATGATAAGATGGCAACAGTTATTCAAATTTATCAGTATTTTATCGAAAACAATGACTTTTACACATTTTCGCCAGATGCTCATGTGTGGAAGCGTGCAATAAGGAAAAAGTTATGTAGCGATCCATGTTTTTTTCGTATTGATCCCGTTGTAATTGGAGGGTATTGGTGTGTATCACCGGGTTTTTGCCGTATCTATGATCATGCAGACGGCAAAAGGCGAAAAGTCATGTTAAAACCAAGTAAGAAACGTCAGTCGCTGGCAAGCAATGCGCCAGCACCAGCACCAGCACCGGCTTCCAATAACGGTCCGACCGTCTGTGAAAACCCTGCTGTCTGTCCATGCCCGGATACCTGCAGCCTGAGCCGGATTTCGCGTACAGTTTGGAGCAAGCGTGCACGTACCTAAGCAATTTCCAGCCTCATCAGCTGACAACAGGTGTAGTAGTCCCGCTGTCACCTGTCAACGACGTGTATGATCAAGAATACGGGACTGTCAGTGGCTCGGCGCCAGCTGATTGGGAAATTCTATTGTGAGTAATGTTGCCGTATTTTATTCAGTTTTTTTAATTTTGAAAATATCAATATCAGTACGATTCAAAAGTCAAGCGATTCTCCTGTAAGCAATATCATTGGCTGAGCGGCTTCTACAGTAGATACTGCACAATTGGTGAAAAGCTAGGCGCATGCGCATTGGAACCTTCTTGAAACGCATACTGTATGCGTGTCATCACATCGACGGTAGGCGCATGCGCATGTGAACAGAAGACGCCCCCCGAGAAAATTATTGGTGGGGCTGACTGTGGGAACTTCTTTAGGGGACTGACCATTACAGTAAAACTTGTACTTTGTTTTTCCTCAGAAAAGAAAACTTTGTCATCTCATGCGGAAAACGGCGAATGGTGGGATTTCGATGGATAATATCGCTTTGTGTAGCAATGCCTGCACATTGCTGAATTGGATTTAAAAAACCACATACCGGAGTCTACAGTTTAGTGGCCGTTGTTATTGATTAGGATAGAATACCTGAAACAGTATGCTGATGTTTTCAGACCGTATACAATACTTTTTTATATATACTGTATAATAAACCCGAAAAAGTAAAAAAGTATGCATTTATTCTACCTGCTTTATGTTAGTATGGTTTACAGTCAGCACAACAGCACAACAGTATGGTGTTATTAAAAAAAATCTTTATTCATAAAATTTAAAAAACGCAACATCTCCTTTATTAAAGTGCAGAAAGTAAAAACATTTACAGTAGGATGGTGTACAGAACAGTCAGTCAGGCCTGCACAACTCCAGTCCTCGATGGCCGCAAACATGCCCGCTTTTCAGGAACTGTGCCTGTTTGCGGCCCTCGTGCACTGGAATTGTGCAGGACTTGTGTACAGTAAGTAAATACATTTCTTTATTAATACAAGTTAAAACACGCAACATCTCTTTTATTAAAGTACAGAAAGTCAAAACATTTACAAAAACATTTACAAAAAATAAATAACAGTTGAACAGTCACGCAAATGCGATACCCACCAGATTGTCCTTCCAGGGCCGATGCCTTGTATGGCGCAAAATGCCATTAATGGAGTCTCAAAAGCTTTTCATTAAAGAATCTGTAATTGAAAAATAGCGCCGCAATTCCTCCACAATAGTCCTTCTTAAATTTTCAGGAAGCGCCCTTTTTCGCGATTTCCTTCGTTGTTCACACTGTAGGCCCACCCGCAGTACACCAAGTAGGACACGTGGTGCTTAAAAGTTAACATGCCATACTTCTGGGGTAAACCAGCACTCATCACCCTATACTTCTCCCTGATTGCCGGTTGCAGCTCGCGCAGGATGATGTCGGGCACCGTATCGATGCAAGCATATGTAGATGGGGTTCTGGGAGCGGTGTTCTTCTGTGAGCGGGTGTGCTTGTGGTGGTGGGCGAGGGTAAGTTGTCTGGGAGGAAGCTTTCCTCCTGTCTTGGTCGCCGTGTTGACTCCTGGCGGGGTCTTGATGAGTTTGTCATGTTATCCGCCTCATCAACGGCATACATGTACACAAATTCTTCAGGTGGAGGGGGTGCGCTTCGTGTTGGAAGGCGGTCAAAGGTCCCATTCATCACATCCATGCCACCCTCCTGCTCCGGCGTCGGGGATACAGGGGCATGAACACCGAGCAAATTATGTATCCCCGCTATGTCAGTCTCTATCTTCTCCATGCGTCGTTCCATCTTCTGCATCCGTTGATCCATAGTTAGCATGGTCTCCAGAAGCAGATCTATCTTTACCAGCAGAGTAGAGTTCCCGGAGATATCCACACTTAACTCATTCAGCATGCGGTCTAACAAGCTGGTTCTTGTGCATGGCGTGCATCTGGGTGGATGGGTGCTACGGAGGATGAGATGGGGGTTCCATGGAGAGAAGCGGCAGCATCGTTGAAGAAGCATGGAGGAGGTGACCTGTGGATTTCCAGGAGAGGAGAAGCGGCAGCGTCGTCGAAGAGGGATGGAGAAAGTGACCCGTGGATTTCTGGGCGAGAAGCGGCAGAGTCATCTAAGCGTAATGGAGAAAGTGACACATGAATTTCAGGGGCACCAGCGGCAGCGTCGTCGAAGAGCAGTGGCGAAGATGGCCTGTGGGTTTCCGGGAGAGCGGCGGCAGCGTCGTGGACGAGTAGTGGAGAAGATAGGCTGTAGATTTCTGGGAGAGCGTCTGCAGAGTCGCCGAAGTGTATTGGAGGAAGTAGTCTGCGGGTTCGATGGGTTGGCTGCCATTTGTTTTGCGTTGAGTGTACATCACCGTATTTCTTCTTGACATAATAAGGCTTACATGTATTAAAACCCTTAGCCCTTGGGGTAAGCAGAAGGTTTTCTTTATTAGCCATAGCCTGTCGCTTTGGCCTTGGCTTGTAAATGGCTGCCGCCTTTCGCTTTTTCTGTGTGACAGGCACGGCAGAGGCGAGTGGCTTCCTGTGTCCGTAGAATTGGGGGTTGATCCATGGAAGCAGATGGCACAATGCAGTATCTGGAAAAGGCAAGTTCAGATATAGATCATCGAGTGGGAGGCTATGCAAAGTGTGTAACCTTTTATGCATGGCGACGAGGTACAGGTGTTAAAAGTGGGCGTACTCTAATGTGAGTCATTAACGTATAAATACACCATCCATTTTGTGGATTCACTGCACATTGAATACACATCGACTAAACATCGAATATACATTCTTGTGTTTGTATTTCTTTCTACTCGCAGCAATGCCTGTTAAAAAGACTTCAAAGGATCTCAGCATGAGAATTAAGGAGATGTACACGAGCGGACACCGAATTGCAGATATCCAACGCTGGTTAGCTGCTTCTGGCCTCGTTGTGCCATCAACCACCGTGTGCTATCATGCACACAGAAAAACCAAACAACGCACGAGGACACAAACGGTAACTAACACGTAAGTATATTTATATAACTATATAATACAGTATATCTATTATTGTTTATATTAGATCTATCTAATTTTATAGTTATTTCGGTATATTTATATAACTACAGTATATATATTGTTTATATTGCTGCATATTAATAGAACTATATAGTGTGTAGATCTATCTAATTTTATAGTCATTTTGGTATATTTATATAACTACAGTATACTGTATATATTGTTTATATTGCTGCATATTAATAGAACTATATATTGTGTAGATCTATCTCATTGTATACTATTTTAACTTCAAATGATGTGCTGTGCTTGTGGCCTACTGCACTGTAACTTACCGGATTGTTGTTTTTCTGTACATTGTAGGGAGACAACTCTTCTGGTCGATAAAATAAGTGAAGAGAATGATGAGAAGAGTGCCTTAAGGGTCAAATACACTCTGCAGCAAAATCACAATCTCACTGTATCCGAGACCAGCATAAAGAAGATGAGACGCAGAATTGGATGGAAATATGGACGTGTGAGGTAAGTACTGGGCAGTACAGGAGGTAAAAGTGTTGTTTAAGAAACTGTACTGTACCTCTAAAATTATTTATTCCTTGTCCTTACAGAGTGTACCCTATGATAAGGGACGTTAACAAGATCAAGAGTGGTCCAGGCCCAGGCATGGATCGACAGTGGAGAAACGTTCCAGGATTGCATCTTCACTGACGAATCTACTGTTTCGCTGGAGAGATTTGCCACTTTTGCATTCCACAAAAAAGGTCGCATATCTATGAAGCCGCGTCCAAAACACCCAGTGAAGATGCATGTGTGAGGTGCCATCTCTAGGCGTGGACCAGGATGCATCGTCATCTTTAAAGGTACAGTAAAATGTATGTCACATGCTTTTGCCTTACGCACTGTACTGTACTAGTGTGCAGTTTTTTGAGCACTTTTCTTTTCTTGTTATAGGAATCATGAATAAAGCTTTCTTCCAAGAGAAAATTGTGCTTGAGATTGTGGAATACATCACACGTGAGTTCCCAAATGGTCACCGTTTCTACCAGGACAACGATCCGAAGCACACCGCGTCAACAGCGCATATCCTTGAGCGCGGTATCAACTGGGTGAAGACGCCAGCGGAGTAAGTGCGGTAACCGTGTCTCATTTTTTCCCACTGTTTTTACTGTGTACTGTATCTCTTTAACTAATTGTCCTTTTTTTCCACCTCCAATGACAGATCACCAGACTTCAATCCTATCGAAATGGTCTTGCATCAGCTGAAGGACCATATCCGAAAAGTAAGGCATACTGAGTTTTTGGAACGATGTACTCACCGTGGAACGATGCAATAAATATATTGACCATATTGCGACTGTGTTGCCCATTGTGATCGCACGTAATGGGCAAGCATCAGGAAGGTAGAATGGTATAGTACTGTACTGTAGTATTGTAAGTACAGTATGATACAGGTAAGTATGGCACCGATTTTTTCTTTCCTGGTAGTCAGAGTATACAGTAGTTCCAGTATAGACTAGTTTGACAGTACTAACTGCATACTGTAGTCCAATATGGATTAGCTATACAGTACACAATGCCATAATACAGTATGCACCTAACTGCTCAATTATTTTCTTTCCAGAGAGAGTAGCACCAGCCATCTGGTTACAAAGTATTTAACAGTAGTCACACTATACAGTAGTTCCAGTATAGACTAGTTTGACAGTACTAACTGCATACTGTAGTCCAATATGGAGTAGCTATGCAGTACACAATGCCATAATACAGTATGCACCTAACTGCTCAATTATTTTCTTTCCAGGGAGAGCATCACAAGCCATCTGGTTACAAAGTATTTAACAGTAGTCACAGTATACAGTAGTTCCAGTATACACTAGTTTGACAGTACTATACAGCACACAATGCCATAATACAGTATGCACATAACTGCACTAATTTTTTGTTTTCTTGTCTTTTCAGAAAAAAAGGATGGACTGGGGGTGAGGGGGGGTATCGTTTAAAGTCTGTGAACTGTTTGTACAGTTAAGTGTACAGTATCTAAAATGCAGTCATGATGTACACTAAACCTCTCCTCTCTCAATGAACTACTGTACACAGAATGAGGAAGAAGATAAAGACGGAAAAAATTATATATATATATATATATATATATATATATATATTATATATTATATATTATTAATTGACATTATTATCAATGTGTATTATTCATGATTATCTACCAGCCCTCAATTTCCATCTGACAGAAGAACTTAATAAAGACTGCATTTTGTATTATTCATGATTATTTTTATATTTGTTTTTTTTGTTCCTGATAAAATAAAATAAATATTTATTTACATTCATGATAATCATAATCATTGACAACCCCCCCCCCACCAACACCAAAGTAAAAGAAAGAATGACAAAAAGTGGTAATTTACTGCATCAACAACATGGATCAGATAATGTTTTTTTTAACACTCAATTTCAAAGTGCTGTGCAAATCAGATTTACATATCAAATTCGAGAAGGGATTTTCAAAAGCGTTACCGTAAACAAAGCATCAAAGAGTTGGGGGGTGGATGGGTGAGTCATGCGCAGTAATCATCAGCTAGCTCCCATCCCAAAGAGGATTAAACACAGGCGCAGGGAGGTGACCCTCGACTAGGGACGGATTAAAAACACAATGGCAAGCTTCAGAAACTGAATGACTCTGTAGAGGTGTCTGTCGATAAGAGTTTCAAATCCTTGAGCGAGCCTTGTGTGTGTGCGTGGGAGAGGGGGGCACAGGGTACAGCTGCATGAAGGATTAGCTGTACTGCAGTTCAAAGAAATGACATAATTTCAAAAGGCAGGTCATCATAATAATTTGATCCCTACACCCCCAAATACAGTACATAAAAAGCACACAAATCAACCATGTGCAGTCAAACGCACAGGGTCGCAGTCAAAAGCTACAGCACAGATCAAGTTGGTCTAGGCAGGCTTGTGGAGAAAATAAAAATAAAAAATCACTCTTGAACCTTGCAAGCAAGCTGGAATGTGATTTAAACCAGAAAGACACACATTCAAAGGAATGGTGTGATAGAGGTGTACTGAACTGTAGATAAGATAAGATGTTGAAATACTGCAGTAAATTATCCTGTGTGTGTGCGGGGGTGAGCGAGGGGAGAGCGCTGTAGATGCCGAAATGTGATACTGTTACAGCACACGCCTAAGCGTTTCAACAATTTTCAAATGAGACATACAGTACAGTGCAGCACTGCAAATGCATGTATAAATATGCAAATTTACAATTACTGCGCGCGCACACGCAGACTGTGTACTGACGTAGGTTGAACTGCTAAAGTATTAGACTTCGAAGACAACACCTCGCGAAAGCCCCCCTGAGTTTTTAGACGGTATTGCAGTATTGCAGACAGCGATAATAAAATGCTAATATTACGAGCGCTAAAATACTGCAATATACTCCGAAAAAAAATGCATCTGTCCGCGGTTATTAGAGTTGCGCCGCTACGGCCGCACGAGGCTAAAGGCGGCCGCCACTGTATGTGCACCAGACACGGTGTGTTTGGGATCTTTGTCCTGGTAGAAACGGTAACCATCTGGGAATTCACGTGTGATATATTCCACAATCTCAGGTACTATTTGCTCTTGAATAAAAAACTTTATTCATGATTCGTGTAACAAGAAAAGAAAAGTGCTCAAAATAATGCACACTACAGTAGTACAGTACTACTGTACTGTAGTACAGTGCATAAGGCTACAGCATGTGACTTATTTTACCATCAAAGATGATGATGCATCCTGGTCCATGCCTAGAGATGGCATCCCACACATGCATCTTCACTGGGTGTTTTGGATGCGGCTTCATAGATATGCAACCTTTTTTGTAGAATGCAAAGGTGGCAAATCTCTCCAGCGATACAGTAGACTCGTCAGTAAAGATGCAATCCTGAAATGTTTTGCCACTGTCGATCCATGCCTGTGCTTGACCACTCTTTATCTTGTTGACGTCCCTTATCATAGGGTACGCTCTGTAATGACAAGGAATAATTTTATAGGTACAGAACAGTTTCTTAAACCACACTTTTACCTCCTGTACTGTCCAGTACTAACCTCACACGTCCATATTTCCATCCAATTCTGCATCTCATCTTCTTTATGCTGGTCTCAGATGTGGCTATATTGTGAGTTTTCTGCAGTGTCTTTGACCCTTGTGGCACTCTTCTCATCATTCTCTTCACTTATTTGGTCAACGAGAAGAGTTGTCTCCCTACAGTGTAAAGGAAAAACAACAATACGTTACAGTAGGCCACAAGTACAGTACATCATTTATGCTCAGGCCTACAGTATGGCTAAATATACTGTATATAATACTGTATACTGTAGTTATATAAATATACAGCGATATAAATAATATATATATATATATATATGCAAATATAACTGTATGCTCATCTGCATGTCTTAGGCAGGTCTGCAACCCCGCCTTTCCCCATTATCACCCAGCATACAGCACTTCCACTGCAGCAAGGGATTCTGGGAAATGACATGCAAATGAGCACACAGTGTCACTTTTTGCCTCAATAACCATTTTTAACATGGTTCCCTATAGGCTTAAGCTTGCTGCATGGTCACAGCTTTGAGCACAGCCAGGGTTAAGGTGCATACCCAGAAAACCACCCACAGACAGCTGTTTCGACCTTGATGGGTCTCATCAGTGTGGAGTTGATTTTACTGGAAATGCAAGAGAGGCTATGGGATAGGCTAAACCATAATACTGAGTTAAGTTATGGTGAGTAAAAAAAGTGACAAAAACCCTCCACAGGAAAGCAAATATGCAAATATAACTGTATGCTCATCTGCATGTCTTAGGCAGGTCTGCAACCCCGCCTTTCCCCATTATCACCCAGCATACAGCACTTCCACTGCAGCAAGGGATTCTGGGAAATGACATGCAAATGAGCACACAGTGTCACTTTTTGCCTCAATAACCATTTTTAACATGGTTCCCTATAGGCTTAAGCTTGCTGCATGGTCACAGCTTTGAGCACAGCCAGGGTTAAGGTGCATACCCAGAAAACCACCCACAGACAGCTGTTTCGACCTTGATGGGTCTCATCAGTGTGGGGTTGATTTTACTGGGAATGCAAGAGAGGCTATGGGATAGGCTAAACCATAATACTGAGTTAAGTTATGGTGAGTAAAAAAAGTGACAAAAACCCTCCACAGGAAAGCAAATATGCAAATATAACTGTATGCTCATCTGCATGTCTTAGGCAGGTCTGCAACCCCGCCTTTCCCCATTATCACCCAGCATACAGCACTTCCACTGCAGCAAGGGATTCTGGGAAATGACATGCAAATGAGCACACAGTGTCACTTTTTGCCTCAATAACCATTTTTAACATATATATATATATATATATATATATATATATATATACACATGAAGGTCAGTCAGCACACTGTAGTAGAAAAGGTTGTAATAGCAGATGCTAGTCCCATAGAGAATAAGTATGATACGAACCAATCCAAAGACCAGTAAAGAGACAGCAGACCGCACGGGGTTAATCCAAAAATCTATATTCACAACATGAAATACACGTAAGCCAACGTTTCGGTCCCACAGAGAGACCTTCCTCAGGGCCGTGCAACCCACAAGTGCAAGTGACCAAACATATATACCCTCACCCATAGTGCAATGCAAACAAAGGGAACCAATCACCAACATGCAATCAGACAAAATATGCAACATAGCTGTGCTCCGTGCCCCCTCCCCTATTACCTGATTATCCAAATGACTCATCATGACATGAGAGTAGGCACTTAAACTATTAGGAGAGAGACACCCTTAGACACTGGTCCCAGGGTCTACTGCCATTGCGGGGGAAAGTCGCGCGCCACGCATGTGCAGTGGGCCAAAACATATTGACTGCCGGAGCGCCAGCAGGGCGAGTGCGCCGCACATCACAGCTGTGAGCAGACGCCTCATTAACTCTCCCTGGCCACCAGGGACGCCGGCAGCGCAAAACGCACATGCGCAGTCTGAAAAACCGCCTCGGTGCACAGTTACCCGCACACTGACAGTAATAATGGGCTAAACAGAATAGTAATACACAGAGCGTTAAGGTGAACCACAGGGGGACAGATGGAGGTATAGAGCACAAGGAGCGCATAGCATCACCATAATATATAAGGACAAAGGAAGTGCAAAAGTGCAGAGGGAGTGATGCAACAGAGTATGAGTGACAAACATATAAAAGGCATAATGCAAAATCCAATGAAAGCAGGGAGACAGCTACAAAAAGCAGCTAAGTGAAAGTTCCTCATTTAGGCCACCAGGTGTCATAGTTCTTAGTTCATAAATAAGCCTTGCTTCCTGTTTAAGCAAGGTCCTGCCCCTGTCACCCCCACAGGGGGGGGGGACTGGAACCTGCAGAATAGGCATACAACGAAGTGTGGCCAGTGTGTGTCTTTTTTCTTTGAAATGTCTAGCCACAGGTAGACACTTCAGATCTATATCAGCGGCATCACTCAGTAGGGCTTTTCTGATGTTTGAACGGTGCATGGCCATACGTTCTTTCAGCATCCTAACAGTCTTCCCGATGTACAGCAATCCACAAGGACACTTAATAAAGTACACCACGAATTTTGACTCACAGTTCAGTGGTTGTTTGATTTTAATCGGTGCGCCACTATGCGGGTGATTGTAGCTAGGGCCCAGCTGCATATAGTTGCAGTTGGTACAGCCATGACAGCGGTGCGAACCAGGTTTTTTGGCTAACCAAGTGGTGGGTGTGGCATATTTGTCTATTGGGTCAGATCCAGTGACCATGTCACCAATATTTGGTCCCCGACGAAAGCAGAATAGGGGTGGCTCTATGGCATATGCACCAATCCTCTCGTCATTCTCCAGGATGCGCCAATTGCCCCGAATGCAGCGCTTAATGCTGTTAGTAGCAGTACTGAATGTACTGACTATATTGAGCCTGTTGCTCACCGGTCTGCCTGACGAAGGTGTCAATAGTTCACCCCTATCAACCTGTCCAACCTTTTGCAAGGCAAAGTTGATGTCCTTGGCCGAATAGCCCCTCTCCCGGAAGCGTGCGGCCATTTGGGCCAAGGCCCTTTGTGATTCTTCTGGATCAGTGGTGATTCTTTTCACTCGGAGAAGCTGGGAGTATGGGAGACCCCTCCGAGTGAAAAGAATCAGTTTCAGTTTGTGTTACACTATTCTGCAGAGACCCGCCATGAGTGTTCAAGTGCAGCCCGCTTTCCAAAAACCTGACAGAAGTTACGCGTATTTGATATGGGCCGCGATTAATGCAACAGATGATAAGATGGTAACAGTTGGTCAAATTTATCACTATTTTATCGAAAACTATGACTTTTACAAATTTTCGCCAACTCCTCATACGTGGAAGCGGGCAATAAGGAAAAGGTTATGTAGTGATCCCTGTTTTCACCGTATTGAGCCCCAATTTGTTGGAGGGTATTGGTGTGTATCACCGGATTTTTCCCGTATCTATGATCATGGAGGCGGCAAAAGGCGAAGGGTCATGTTAAAACCAACTAAGAAGCGACAGTCGCTGCCAAGCAATGCACCAGCACCAGCACCAGCACCGGCTTCCAATGACGGTCCCACTGTCAGTGACAACCCTGAGCCTGAGCCGGAGTCGGATTTGGCGTGCAGTTTTGATGAAGCTTGCATGTACCTAAGCAATTTCCAGCCTCACCAGCTGACTACAGGTGGACTAGTAACGCTGCAAACTATCGACGTGGATGATCAAGAAAGCTGGACTGGCAGTGGACCAGTGCCGGCGCCAGCTGAATGGGAAATTCTATGGTGAGTTGCCGTATTATTTTGGTGGGACTGGCTGGGTACTTCTTTACTGTAGGGGGCTGAACATAACTGTACATTAAAACTTTTCTTTTTGTTTTTCCTCAGAAAAGAAAATGGCTAATGGGGGGATTTCGATGGATAATATTGTACTGTATGCTGATGTTTTCCGGCCGTACAGTATACTGTGTAATAAACCCGAATAAATAAATCTATGCATTTATTCTACATGTTCTGTATCGTTTCATTATGTGTCTTCTACAGTATACTGTACAGTGGTATACAGTGCCTAACATCAATGGGCAAAAATAATTTTATCTCGAGGTGCCCTAGAACAGAAGTTCCTCCGCCAATTGGCCGTGAACTTGACCGAGGCCCTAAGTAGTTCCCACGCCAATTGCACGAATATAATATAAAATAACCCGTTCTGTGGGTCTGAGCGGGTTGAAATTTGCCTGGTACTCATGCGGAAGGACCCTTGCCACAGTGGCAAAATATCAGCTTTGCACGACCCCCGGAACCGGAGGTACCAAATGACAGTATAAAAGCACATTACCAAAGTGGCTTTTTTTCTGCCATGCAAGTCAATGGCAGAAACCAGAACTTTAACATCACCCTGACTCCGTTCTGTTGCTACGAGAGGGTCGCAATTTGCCATGAAATCCTGCCGCAACTAGGACTACACGGTCACCGAATCTGAGCCCTCTAGGTCGAACAGAACCGGAGTTATGGGTTCCAGGTTTCTGCTCATTCTGACTTAGCCGGTTCAAAGCTTTCTCCGCCCGCCATTACGCTCAATGGTAGGACCCTCCTCACCGGCGTGACCCTTTCTGTTGCCAGGACAGCAGCCTCAAGGATGGTTGGTGGAGCAGGTGGGCGGGGAAGGGGTGGTGCAAGGAGAAGATCGGGATTCCACTTGACTTGCACTGTGCTAACGGCACCGAATTCCTTCTTTACATAATAAGGCCCAGGGTTCTTAACCTTTTGGAGCATTCTGAACATTTTCTTTATTCTGCTTTGGTTGTCGCTTAGGTTGCGGCTGGGAAACAGGTTCCTCCTTTCGCTTGACCGGCATGTCAGAACAAGCTAGTTCCCGCATCGGTAGAATCGGGGGCGATCCATGGAAACAGATGGACGAGTGCACAATGCAGTATCTGGAAAAGAGCAAGTTCAGATAGAGATCAGTGTGTGAGAGTCTATGCAATTTGTCTCATCTTTTATTTGAATTTTTTCACGGGCATGGACACGAGGTGCAGGTGTTAAAAGTGGGCGTACTGTGTACTAAACCTAAAGTGATGTTGAGGCACATTAAATTAAAGTACAGCCGCGGCCGCTTTTATTTTAACACTTCTCGGTTATTTTCCGGTGACTTTTTAAGAATGCCACACACTTGACTGCGTTCAAGCCACATTCATGCCGTATTCATGCCGCATTCATGCCGGCGTCACCCGCGCTTGATCTGTTTAATGATAATGGTTCGGATTTAATTGGTTGCAATTTTTCGCGTATCCCCAGGTGGCAGATATTCATTTATTTTAATGAATTCTAATGTGTACACTACAGTACTGTACATGTGCTTCAGTAATGTGTCGACTTGCAGGTGTTTAAAAAATACCACAGTGGTCCATTGTGAATTGACCTTGGTACTGAAGAAGTTACAATACTGTATCAATTTAGGCATTTCATATTAAAAACTAAATGCACAGTGTCTGGTGTTCTACAGTATTGTTCAGAGTTCTGAGATGAGCACACCGCAGTACGTGTTATAAAAGCCTGACTTAACATACGCTTATTTAATATGGTCCGCAATTAATGCAGCAGATGATAAGATGGCCTCAGGAAGCCAACTGGGCGAAACGCGTTTGATGTGAACATCCCCTTTTTGATCTTTTGGAGCCACCATAGCTGTGGAGCCTGTGAATTAACCAACCAACATTGACGAGCAGCAGGGAGTTCTGCGCATGCGCGGCATGCAGAAACGGGCGAGGAGAGGCAACACAGACTGTGCACAAGTCTGAGCAAGCCCCCCAGTCCCGTGGACCCAGACTGACAAGCCAGGAGTTTGAAACAAGTGACTGGAAAGGATTTCCAGAAAGGACAACTTTTAAGGACACTTGCAGTAATAGAAACCACCACAATCACTTGTGGCAGGTCGTTTGTAAGTGTATTTTATCTCACCTCCTAAAGTTTTTTTGTAATAAACAGTATTATGCTATGCCTCTCTCCACTCTTTTAAGGTAAACAGCAAAAGGAAAATAGAGGAGTATGTACTACGGGAACAAACACACAGGCAAGTGTCAAGTTCTCTACTCCTCTATAGATTAAGCTATTGATTATCGATGCCTATTATACCACTTGTGTGTGGTGTTTTTTTGTTGTTGTCTTTTTTGTCTATACAAGGAAGAAAAGGGCAATAAGACCACGCGCTGGAGGACAACTTTATTTTCTACAAATCTTATATAAGGAGGAGTTTGAATAACCTCCTGGGACACCAGCTGCGGGACTTAAAGTATTTATTGCACTAATAGGACTAGCACCACTTTTATTTTTATTTTCTTTAGGGTACTGACTAATTTGAACCAACCATTACAGTAATACTTTTATTTTTCCTCAGAAAAGAAACTTTGTCATCAGACGTAGAACGGCAAATGTAGGGATGTCGAGGAATATTGTCGCTTTTTGTAACGATGCTTGCAAATTGCTGAATCTGATTTAAAAATCCACGTACCGGAGGCAACAATCTACCCAAGTAGTGGCAGTGCCATTTTTATGGATTAGGATAGAATAACTTTATAGAAAACCTGAAACAGTATGCTGTTTTTTTCATACAGTATACAATACTTTTTTTACATACTGTACTTTATAATGAACCCCAAAAATAAAAAGTATGCACTTATTCTACATGTATTAAAGTATGTGTATTCTATACCCATACAGTATGTATTATTTTAATACTGTTTTGATGTAATGCGCATTCCTACAGTATTCAGTACAGTACTGTACAGTATGCCTCATGGAACCTTGTTGAAATGCAAAATTCTTGTGTTTACTACTGTACATTAATTAACCAACCATTTTTTACTGTACAGAAACACTGTATTTTGTTTTAAAAGGAGACACAATGAAACAATTTAAAACAATCCACCTTATTTTTATTATAAGTCAAAACATTCATAAGTGTATGGTGTATTGTAAGTAAAAACATTTATTTATTAATACCATTTAAAACAATCTACATTATTTGTCAAAACATTCACAGGTGTACTGTAAGTAAAAACATTTATTTATTAATACAATTTAAAACAATCTACATTCTTTTTATTGGAGTACAGCAAGTCAAAACAATCACAGGTGTACAGTGTAAGTAAAACATTTATTTATTAATACAATTTACAAAAATCTACATTATTTGTCAAAACATTCACAGGTGTACTGTAAGTAAAAACATGTATTTATTAATACAATTTAAAAAAATCTACATTATTTTTATTGGAGTACAGCAAGTCAAAACATTCACAGGTGTAAGTGTACTGTAAGTAAAAACATTTCTTTATTAATACAATTTAAAACATTCTACATTATTTGTCAAAACATTCACAGCTGTACAGTATAAGTAAAACATGTATTTATTAATACAATTTAAACAATCTACATTATTTGTCAAAACATTCACAGGTGTACAGTGTAAGTAAAAACATTTATTTATTAATACAATTTACAAAAATCTACATTATTTGTCAAAACATTCACAGGTGTACTGTAAGTAAAAACATTTATTTATTAATACAATTTAAAACAATCTACATTATTTTTATTGGAGTACAGCAAGTCAAAACATTCACAGGTGTAAGTGTACACCTAGTAAAAACATTTCTTTATTAATACAATTTAAAACAATCTACATTATTTGTCAAAACATTCACACCTGTACAGTATAAGTAAAACATGTATTTATTAATACAATTTAAACAATCTACATTACTTGTCAAAACATTCACAGGTGTACAGTGTAAGTAAAAACATGTAGAGTGGCGACCAACTTTATTCGAACTCGGCTAGCTCCGCGAATTTCGGAATATCCCGGTAATGTGCGGTTTTGTATCGTTTTCGCCCGGGATGTTTTGCGTTATTTTCGCTGCTGTGATTTAAACATTTTATTCCCTTAGTCTGCAATACTGCAATGCAGTGTAAAAACACATGGGGGCATTTGCGAGCTGTTGTCTTTGAAGTCTAATACCTTCGCGGTTCAACACAGTCTGTGCGTGCGCGCGCAGTAATAGCAAAATTGCATATTTAATTTATTTTAAAGTACAGTACTGTACATGCTCGGACCCTGTTGGGGTGAAGTGAGGGGGTTCCTAACATCTGGGGGCACAACATTTTTTATTTCTAGGTGCCCTAGAACAGAATTTCCCACGCCAATTAGCCGTGAACTTGACCGAGGCCCTAAGTAGTTCCCACGCCAATTGTGCAAATATAATATAAAATAACCCGTTCTGTGGGTCTGAGCGGGTTGAAATTTGCCTGGTCCTCATGCGGAATGATCCTTGCCACAGTGGCAAAATATCAGCCTTGCACGACCCCCGGAACCGGAGGTACCAAAAGACAGTTTAAAAGCACATTACCAAAGTGGCTTTTTTTCTGCCATGCAAGTCAATGGCAGAAACCTGAACTTTAACATCACCCTGACTCCGTTCTGTTGCCACGAGAGGGTCGCAATTTGCCATGCAATCCTGCCGCAACTAGGACTACATTTTGACCGAATCTGAGCCCTCTAGGTTGAACAACACCGGAGTTATGGGTTCCAGGTTTCTGCTCATTCTGACTTAGCCGGTTCAAAGCTTTCTCCGCCATTACGCTCAATGGTAGGACCCTCCTCGCCGGCGTGACCCTTTCTCGCTGCCAGTACTGCTCGGACCCTGTTGGGGTCAAGTGAAGGGGTTCCTAACATCTTGGGCAAAATGAATTTTATCTCTTGGTGCCCTAGAACAGAAGTTCCCACGCCAATTGACCTAGTTCCCACGCCAATTGCCGTAGTTCCTACGCCAATTGCGTGACCAGGCAGTAAAAAACAGTGCAGCAAGCCTCTACATTTGTTACACTGTCAAAGGAGCAAATGGAAACAATGTGAGGCAATTCAACATGTTCTTTTATTGGTGGAGTCAGTACAAAAACATTTATTTACAAATACTGTACAATGTTGAAACATTTAAAGTGCACATCAATTCTAACCATCAACACACAATAATACATACTGCAGCCTTTATTAAATTCTTCTGCCACAAAACATTTTTGGTGCATGGGGCAAAGGGAGTTAAAGTGACTTGCTTTTAATGTACTGTATTTGGGGGTTGTCTTTGGGGGTTTATTCATCAAATTATTATGATGAACTGCCTTTTGAAATGACACTGCTGTTAACTATTTCAGCCACACACCTCCAGAGTTTTTAATCCCTCACTAGCCAAGCGTAAATCGGCTGAGTCACCCTAGCCTACCATCCCCCTCTCTCCACTGGGTCGTTGATCTTCTGCATATTGCCATTGTGTTCTTAATCTGCACATAGCCGAGCTACAAACACTCAGTACGCCTGCGTCTAAGCACACCATCCCCCTCCCCCAACCCATAGAGGCCTGTTGTTTGAACGGTAATGCTTTGGAAAATCCCCTCTCGAAATGGAAATGTAAATCTGATGTGCACAGCACAGTGAGAATTGAGAGTACACTGATATTGCATCAGGGTGTGAAAACATTTGTCAGTCAGTATGGTTTACAGTCACATGTTTTAAATACAATAACAGTACATTCTTTAATATCTTTAAAATAAACATATATAAATATTCTAAATATTATTTTAAATAACCCGTTCTGTGGGTCTGAGCGGGTTGAAATTTGCCTGGTCCTCATGCGGAAGGACCCTTGCCACAGTGGCAAAATATCAGCTTTGCACGACCCCCGGAACCGGAGGTACCAAAAGACAGTTTAAAAGCACATTACCAAAGTGGCTTTTTTTCTGCCATGCAAGTCAATGGCAGAAACCTGAACTTTAACATCACCCTGACTCTGTTCTGTTGCCATGAGAGGATCGCAATTTGCCATGCAATCTTGCCGCAACTAGGACTACATGGTGACCGAATCTGAGCCCACTATGTCGAACAGAGCCGGAGTTATGGGTTCCAGGTTTCTGCTCATTCTGACTTAGCCGGTTCAAAGCTTTCTCCGCCCGCCATTACGCTCAATGGTAGGACCCTCCTCACCGGCGTGACCCTTTCTGCCCGCCAGTACTGCTCGGACCCTGTTGGGGTGAAGTGAGGGGGTTCCTAACATCTAGGGGCAAAATGTTATCTCTAGGTGCCCTAGAACAGAAGTTCCCACGCCAATTGACCTAGTTCCCACGCCAATTGCCCTAGTTCCCACGCCAATTGCCCTAGTTCCTACGCCAATTGCGCGACCAGGCAGTAAAAAAACCGTGCAGCAAGCCTCTACATTTGTTACACTGTCAAAGGAGCAAATGGAAACAATGTGAGGCAATTCAACATGTTCTTTTATTAGTGGAGTCAGTACAAAAACATTTATTTACAAATACAATGTTGAAGTGTGAAGGATAGAATATGGGAGATCATATCTCTATGGGACTGTGAAGGATAGAATATGGGAGGTCATATCTCTATGTTTTATAGAAACCACTCGTCTCCATCTTATATCTGTTTGCTGTGCTTTTTTACTAATACTGTTTTCTATCCGAGGTGACTGTGAAATTCCGCTTGCACAGACTCTCGCCCACGCCCACGCAATAAGGAAGTAGCAAAGTGACCTAAAGCCGACTGATTACAGAGAAAACGAAACATAACTTCAGAAAGCAAGGACACACGGCATTCCTGTGAAACTTGCATCAGCCGACAAGACCCCCGCCCCCATTGTGCCTTTTTTCTACTAACTAATGTAATAATTGGATAAGCTTTGCCGCATAATAGGTGTGGCATTGAATGATTGGCTAGTGTTAGCCTACTTTGATATAAATAGATTGTAATACAAAAACTCGGCAGTTCCTGTGTTGCCCCCGGGGATAACGCATGTACTGAGATTGAAGCTGAACCTTGTGTCAGAGTCTTTCTTAGTGAGCTAGCGCATGCATGATTGAATTTGGAGCAAGTGACTGAAGAGAGAGAGACCCTGATATAGTGAGATTCACGACCTCATTAGAAGCATTTTAAGTAACAGTAGGGCAAAATATATACAGTACAATACAGTTCAGCACAACAGTATGGTCTCACTCAAAGTCCTCCACATTGTCCGTCCATGGCCGATTCCTTGCATGGTGCAAAACGCCATTAATGCAGTCTCTAACGCCTTTCATTACAGGATCTGTAACTGTATAAAAGCGCCGCATTTCTTCCACAATGTTTTTCCTTAAATTGACAGGAAGGGCCTTTTTTGCGCGATTCCCATCGTAGTTCACTTTGAATACCCACTCGCAGTACAACGTGTAGGGAACATGGTGCTTAAAAATTATCAAGGCATACTTGTGGGGTGCACCAGCACTCCTCACACTATTATTCTCCCTGAGCGCCGGTGGCAGATCGCACAGGGTGATGCCGGGCACCATTTCGATGCGAGCGGGTGTAGGTCTTTTGGGAACGGGTGTGCTTGAGGCGACGGGCGATGGTAGGTTGTCTGGGAGGAAGCTTTCCTCCGGTCTTGGTCGCCGTGTTGTCTCCTGGCGTGGTCTTGATGGGGTTGTCATGTCCTCCTCAACGGCATACATGTACACTACATCTTCTGGTGGAGGGGGTGCACTTGCTGATGGAAGGGGGTCGAAGGTCCCATTCATCACATCCATGTTACCCCCCTGCTCCGGGGGTGGGGAAACAGGGGCATTAGCACCGAGCAAATAATGTATGCCCGCTATGTCAGCCTCTATCTTCTCCATCTGTCGATCCATCCGTTGTTCCATTTGTAGCATCCGTTGCTCCACATTTAGCATTGTCTCCAGAAGCACATCTATCTTTGCCAGCACAATAGAATTCCCGGGGAGATCCACACTTATCCCATTCAGCATCCGCTCTAACGAGCTGCTTCTTGTGCATGGCGTGTGGACATCTGGGGGGATTGGTGCAACGGAGGATGAGATGGGGGTTCCATGGAGAGAAGCGGCATTGATGGAGAGTGGAGGAGGTGACCTGTGGATACCCGGTAGAGGAGAAGCGGCAGCGTCGTCGAAGAGGGATGGAGAAAGTGACCTTTGGATTTCCGGGCGAGAAGCAGAGCTGTCTAAGCGCAAAGGAGACAGTGACCCGTGGATTTCAGAGGCGGCAGCGTCGTCAGATGGAACCGGAGAAGATGGGTGTGGAGAAGACGGGCTGAAGTTTTCCGGGACAGCTACAGCAGAGTCGTCGAAGCATATGGGAGTAAGTGGTCTGCGGATTCGATGGGTTGGCTGCCATTCGTTCTGCGTCGAGAGTACATCACTGTATATCTTCTTCACATAATGAGGCTTACGACTAAGAAAACCCTTAACCTTTGGGGTCAGCAGAAGGTTTTCTTTATTGGCCTTAGCCTGTCGCTTTGCCCTTGGCGTTGAAATGGCAACCGCCTATCGCTTTTTCAGCATGACAGGCACGGCAGAGGTGAGTGGGTTCTTGCGTCCATAGAAACGGGGCTGCTCCATGGAAGCAGGTGGCACAATGCAGTATCTGGACAGGGGCAAGTTCAGATAAAGATCATCGAGTGGTGGGCTATTCAAAGTGTGTGACCTTTTATGCATGGCTACCAGGTACAGGTGTTGAAAGTGGGCATACAGTACTCTAATGTGAGTCATTACCGTATAAATACACCATCCATTTTGTGGATTCACTGCACATTGAATACACATCGACTAAACATCGAATATACATTCTTGTGTTTGTATTTCTTTCTACTCGCATCAATGCCTGTTATAAAGATTTCAAAGGATCTCAGCATGCGAATTAAGGACATGTACACGAGCGGACACCGAATTGCTGCTTTTCCAATGCTGGTTAGCTACTTCTGGCCTCATTGTTCCATCAAACACCGTGGGCTATCATGCATACGGAAAAAACAGAGACCGGAAAAAGGCACCAAGGGTAACTAACGCGTAAGTATATTTATAAAACGTAACAAAAAAAATATATAGAAAACTGTACTGTACGTACTGTACTGTTCATACAGTACAGTACATCTACAGTACAGTTCTGTATCTACTGTAATACTGTTGTTATTTCTGTTGATTTATATTACAACATAGTTTGTCTATTTATATTTATAGTACAGCAGTATACTGTACATATTTTGTATATTTCAATTTATCTTACAACGGTATATATAGGATGTATATTTATATTTATATTACAACAGTATATTTATAGTGTATATTTATATTTATAGCACAACAGTATATATATTTTGTCTATTTATATTTATAGTACAGCAGTATACATATTTTGTATATTTCAATTTATCTTACAACGGTATATATAGAATGTATATTTATATTTATATTACAACAGTATATTTATAGTGTATATTTATATTTATAGTACAACAGTATATATATTTTGTCTATTTATATTTATAGTACAGCAGTATACATATTTTGTATATTTCAATTGATCTTACAACGGTATATATAGGATGTATATTTATATTTATATTACAACAGTATATTTATTGTGTATATTTATATTTATAGTACAGCAGTATACATATTTTGTATATTTCAATTTATCTTACAACGGTATATATAGAATGTATATTTATATTTATATTACAACAGTATATTTATAGTGTATATTTATATTTATAGTACAACAGTATATATATTTTGTCTATTTATATTTATAGTACAGCAGTATACATATTTTGTATATTTCAATTGATCTTACAACGGTATATATAGGATGTATATTTATATTTATATTACAACAGTATATTTATTGTGTATATTTATATTTATAGTACAGCAGTCTATATTTTTTGTATATTTCAATTTATTTAATATTACAACATTATATTTACAGTATATACATTTTATATTGCTGCATATTAATAAAACAATATATTTTCTTTACATTGTAGGGAGACAACTCTTCTGGTGGACAAAATAAGTGAGGAGAATGATGAGAGGAGAAGTGTTAAAAACACTCTGCAGGAAAAGGACAATCTGACTGTATCCGAGAGCAGCATAAAGATGAGATGCAGCATTGGATGGAAATATGGACGTGTGAGGTTAGTACTGGACAGTACAGGAGGTAAAAGTGTTGTTTAGAAAACTGTACTGCACTGTGCCGCTAATTTTTTTTATTCCTTGTCATTACAGAGCGTACCCCATGATACGGGACGCAAACAAAATCAAGAGAGTGCTCCAGGCCCAGGCATGGATCGACAGTGGGGAGACTTTCCAGGATTGCATTTTCACTGATGAGTCTACTGTGTCACTGGAGAGATTTGCAAGCTTTCAATTCCACAAAAAAGGCCGCATATCTTTGAAGCCGCGGCCAAAACACCCTGTGAAGCTGCATGTGTGGGGTGCCATCTCTAGGCGTGGACCGGGATGCATTGTCATCTTTGAAGGTAAAATGTATCAAATATAATGTCGCCTAATGCACTGTACTTGACTAGTGTTGCCTTACTGTATGCACTGTCACTCTCGGAACGCGGGAACTAGCTTGTTCTGACATGCCGGTCAAGCGAAAGGAGGAACCTGTTTCCCAGCCGCAACCTAAGCGACAACCAAAGCAGAATAAAGAAAATGTTCAGAATGCTCCAAAAGGTTAAGAACCCTGGGCCTTATTATGTAAAGAAGGAATTCGGTGCCGTTAGCACAGTGCAAGTCAAGTGGAATCCCGATCTTCTCCTTGCACCACCCCTTCCCCGCCCACCTGCTCCACCAACCATCCTTGAGGCTGCTGTCCTGGCAACCCCTGGCTCACCTGCTCCACCAACCATCCTCGACGCTGCTCTCCTGACAACCCCCGGCTCACTTGCTCCACCATCCATCCTCGATGCTGCTCTCCTTGCACTCCCTCGCCCACCTGCTCCACCAACCATCCATGAGGCTGCTGTCCTGGCAACCCCCGGCTCACCTGCTCCACCAACCATACTTGACGCTGCTCTCCTGGCAACTTCTAGCTCATCTGCTCCACCAACCATCCTCGACGTTGCTCTCCTTGCACCCCCGCCCACCTGCTCCACCAACCATCCTCGACGCTGCTGTCTTGGCAACCCCCGGCTCACCTGCTCCACCAACCTTCATCAATGCTGCTCTCCTGAAAACCCCCTTGTCACCTAACCCCTGGTCACCTCATCCACCCATCCCTGACAACTCTACGGAGCAAAAGGTTGATCTTCTTTTGGAGACCATGTTGAAAATGGATATGCGCATGAAGAAGATCGAAAGCAACATGGAGAAGATGGAAAGGAACATGGAGAAGATGGAAAGGAACATGGAGAAGATGGAAAGGAACATTGTGGGGATATATTCTTTGCTGTGAGTTCTTGTCCCTGTATGTCCGACGCAGGAGCAGGAGGGTGGCCTGCATGATGTGACCTTCACGCTTCCATCACCAAGCCCCCCACACTCACCCCATCCATCAGCAGAATACATGTGCCTGTATGCCTTTGAGGACAAGATGACAACCCCGATAAGGCCACGACAGGAGGAAAGCATCCTCCCAGACTGCCTACCCACGCCCGCTGCCAGAAGTACACCAGCACCCAGGATTGTAACGCTGCCGTACATCATCTTGACTGACCTCACCCAGCATGCCCGGGAGAAATACAAGACTGGAAGTGGTGGTGTAGCACAGAAATTTGCCCTGTCCATCTATAAACACCACATCAGTTTTGAGATGTACAGCGGTTTGATCCACAGTGTAAATTATAAAGGAAATAAAAGAAAGAAGGCTCTGCCAGAAAATTTAAGAAAGATCATTTTGAATGAAGTGGAGCGTTATTTCCATGTTACCCCTACAGTTATGAGAGCTGTGAGAGACACTATAAATGGCCTGTTGAGGCATACAAGGGCTCGTGCTTGGAGGGGCACCACTCTTGGTAACGACTTTTCCCAAACTCTACAGTAGTGCAAAAGTTACTGTACCAGTAATGAAAAAGTTTTTCATCCATCCCAAAAAAAAAAAAAAAAAAAATTAACATTGATTTATTGTTTAATGTGTTTAATTATTTTCTGTTTTTTTTTAATTATTTTGAAATATTGTTATTGTTTAATCATTTATTTATGTTAATCAGGCACAGGTAAGTATGATACAGGTACTGTACATATAACTGTATACATACAGTAAAAGTACAATATAGAAATTTGTTTGTGCAAAAACAAAATGTGTTTTAAAAAAAATCTTTTGAAATGTTGTTATTGTTTAATCATTTACTTCTGTTAATCAGGCACAGGTAAGTATGGTACAGGTACTGTACAGTAAGTACTGTATGGCACACAAACTAACCATGTTTGCAGTAATTGTTTCTTTTCATTTTCAGAACTGCAGCAGTAAAAAAAGGAAGGGGGGATGTGTAAGATTATAGTACTGTGTTCATGTACAAACCAGCCTGTATCTTACGCAAACCCCCATTTCCGACCCTCTCTTAGTAGTTACTGTATACAAATTCGTTTGTGGAAAAAAAAATGTTTTTAAAAAAATATTTTGAAATATTGTTATTGATTAATCATTTATTTCTGTTTCTGTTTTGCATGTCTGTAGGTGGGTGAAGATAAAGTGAATAAATGTCCTGCCTCCCTCCCCTCAATGTCTTACAGAAAATGCAGTACCAGCAATTACCAGTAATTGTTTCTTTCTACTGTATTTTCAGGAAATGGGCGAGGCGGGAGGGGAAAAGAAAAGGGAAAGAACTCTCGCTTCAGCTCAATTAACTAAATGATATATTGATAACAAAGGTGCAAAAGGGGATAAGGATTGATAGTAAAGATTAGAGAAAGCACACCCCTTTGAAAGCACTCATTGTATAGTATGATATGATGCTAATTTTAAAACCAATTTTAATGATATTGAAGTAAAAAAGAGAGGAAAAAGGCAGACATTTTCTCAATGGCACTGTATGTAAGTGTTTTAATGGATCCATATCGACATGTATTAAAGTGACGCACTACTGGGAAACGTTCATCTTTATTTTTGATACTGCGTATATGTTCTGTGATTCTCACTTTCACTGATCTAATGGTCCTGCCTATGTAACCACTGCCACATGCGCATTTCAATAGATAAATTACAAAATCAGTGTTACATGTCATAAAGGACTCGATCTTATAGATATGACCAGTGTAGATATCCCTCAAGGATTTAACAGGTTCCGCATATCTACAACGGTTACAGTTGCCACATTTAAAGAACCCCCTTGGTAGCTGTGTGGTGTTATTACTTCTGGAGCTAAATAAACTGGGAGATACAGAATTCCCAATGGTCTTAGCCTTCTTAAATACCATTCTTGGTTTTTGTACAGTATAAGGATCTAGTTCTGAATCCAATTTCAGTACCCCCCAGTGTTTTTGCAAGATGTGCCTTATTTGCTCTGCTTGTTTAGAGAAGGTCGTTATGAAGAGTGGGACCTGTGCTGCATCATTCCGTTTGATGGATTTCTTATATTTCCTCTTTTTGATCAGGTCATTGCGATCAACCTGTAAAGCATGTTGGAAGGCACTCTCCAGGTCCCTCTCCTCATAACCATGCTCTCGAAATCTTCCCTTTAATTCATCAGCTTGTACCAAGAAGGACTCGTCAGTGGAACATAATCTCTTCAGTCTTAAAAACTGCCCTTTGGGTATGCCCTTTATGAGGGGTCTCGGGTGGGCACTGTTCGATCTGAGCAGAGAGTTTTTGGAGTTTGCTTTCCTATAGATGCTGGTCTGAATTTGTTGTCCAACATCTATATATAAATGTAGATCTAAATAATCAATCTGTGAGTCACTGTAAGAATGTGTAAATTTTAAATTATATGTGTTTGCCTCAAGATATTCAAAGAATTCGTGTAAGGTGTCAGTGTCCCCATTCCAAATAAGTAATAAATCGTCAATAAAACGACGGTAAAAAACAATATTATCTCTAAAAGGGTTGTGATCACCAAAAATGTGTGTAGACTCCCAAAATCCCATAAACAGGTTTGCGTATGAAGGTGCAAATGACGTGCCCATGGCTGTGACTGGTGACTGTAAATAAAATTGTGCATCAAACATAAAATAAATGTGCTGTAACAAGAAGGTGACTGAGTCTAACAAAAAAGTGATTTGTGCCATATTTAAATTAGAGTGATTCAAAAAGTGACTGATTGCTCTCGTGCCCAAAGTGTGATCAATTATTGTGTATAGAGAAGTTACATCAAGGGTAACCCAGGTGTAACCATTAAGCCATGTGATTTTTTGAATATCCTGAAGCAAATCTGCCGAATCTCTTAAGTAAGCAGGTAATTCGTTAACCAAAGTTTGTAAAAAATAATCGACGTACCTAGATAGACCATCTCCCAAAGATCCAATACTCGATATAATGGGTCTGCCTGGAGGGCAGACTAGAGTCTTGTGGATCTTTGGGAGAGGTGATAAATAGGTACGACCGGAAAAGGATTGTATAAATAAGTTGACTCACGATTATTAATCACTCCCAACTCTCTGCCCAGATCGAACAAGTCATGGATTTCCCTTAAGTACATCTGAGTAGGGTCTTTGTCTAATTTACAGTATGCCTGTGTATTAGACAATTTTCTAAGTGCTTCTGCGTGATAGGCTGATGTATGCATAATGACCACTGCTCCCCCTTTGTCTGCATTTTTTATGATGATATCAGATCTCTTTTTTAGTGTGTTCAAATTCATCCTGTCTATTCTTGATAGATTATCAAAAGAGGGAGCAGTGAACATATAGCCTCTAGCCAAGGCCTGTAAATCCTGCTCTACTAGCCGCTCATACGTCTGTAAATGAGGACCCTTTGAAAAGGATGGACAAAAGATGGACCTATTCCTGAAATTTGTATGTTTAGTGCCACTTATAAACGAGAACTGCTCCTCCTCACTAACGGAGTCTAACACTATATTGTCTGTGTCCAAATCTATCAAGTCCTGAATGGCTACATATTCTTTAAAGACATCTGTCTGCCTGAGTCTCATCACTTGTGTGAGAGGGGTCAAGAGGACCCCCTTCATCCGGGGGAGGAGGCTCAGTGACAGTTGCGTCCGTTGATGCAAAACATTTTTTGAGAGAAAGTTTACGAACATATTTTTGCAGATCAATAACCGTGTTGAATAGATTAAAATCATTAATTGGTGCAAAATTAAGACCTCTGTTCAACACGGCTATCTCTCCATCAGAGATAGTGACCCCTGAGATATTCACAACATTATTGCTTTCCATCATGGGTCTATTTTCCTTTTCTTTTGTGCCCCGTCTTTTGTTTGAGCGCCTTGTCCCTTTGTTGATTTTTTTGCCATTCTTTGGCTCCTCAAATCGTAAGATGTTGATGCTTCACTCTGTTGTCTTGTGTTCCGGGCCTCGTAATCGGTATTTGCACTGTATCTGTCTGTGTCCTCATCAGTGGAGAACGATACTGTGTGCTGGCGATTCTCCCCATCAGAGATGTCCGACATACTTGATGTCTCTGCAGATTTCTTCAAGATGGATCTTTTGGGTGTTGAACTTCTAGATCTGTCTTTCTTGTTGTTATTGTTCTGGGCTCCTCTCCGTCCAGACTCCTGACGTGTGGTATTTCTCGGTGGGGGTGATCTCTGCCAGACGTAGACCTGATGGCGCTCGTAGTCCATACGATCCCTTTCAAACTTCTGTTGTTTTTTTAACATGATCTCTGCTTCAACTTTCTCAACATTTTTTGATAGTTTCTTATCCAATGATTGAAAGTCCCCCATATCTTTAAGTGTGTTTAATTTCTGCTGAATATCTTTTATACCCTTCTTCACAATAATCCTCTCCTGGATTTTAGTTTTTATGATTAAGTCCATCAACTTCATGGAGCACTCATCAAGTGTGTTAGTCCATTCTTGCTCAAAATCTTTTGATGGAAATCCAAACGATGGTGTTTTTTTCACACAAAGACCCCTAGGGATCCTCTTCGTGAGGATATAATTGTCTAAAGTTGTGATATCCCACCAGAGTCTTTTATTGGTTAGTAGGATTTTTTCAAGTTTAGAAAAGTAGATTTCCAGGTCAGCATTGTCTTCAACCATATCTAGGGGGACATTCTCATCTCCATTTTCCTGCTTTTGCAGGATCCATTTTGCAATTCCCCCATAGGCCGCCATGGCAGCTCCTTATAATCCTATGGGGATTCCAGCGATTTGGGCCCATTCTCAGAGAAGACCTCAGGTGGCGCCCGAGAGGAGGAGCGGCGGTTCCCCATTGAAAGTCAATGGAGCCTTTCATTTCAATGGGGATTCCTCGAAGCCGACCTCCAGGAACGGGTTGGCAGCCATCCAAACCGCAGACTGCAAAAGCGGAAATAATATCTGATTTGGCCACCATGTAGTCCTAGTTCCGACAGGATTGCATGGCAAATACCGACTCTCTCGGAGTCAGGGTAATTGCAAAATTTGGGTTTATGCCATTGACTTGCATGGCGGAGAAAGCCTTGTGTTCCAAAAGGGCTTTTAAACTGTAATTTGGTATCTCCGGTCCGGTGGGTCGCAGTGAGCTGAAACTTGGCCACCATGGAGAGTCCCCTCCGGCATGAGGGTCTGGCAAGTTTCGGCCCACTCGGACCAGCTGAACGGATTATTTTAATATATATATGTATTAAGAACTGTACAGTATTTCAAAGCGGGGATAAAAGCCCGCGAATGTTACTGGCTCTGTTTAATGTAAATGCTCAGGGGGCGACCCATTGTCTACAACAGATCCCCTGATCAAAGGCTCAGCCTCTCTGGCTGTATACATTAGGGCGGAGAAACACAGGGCTTCAGTGGTCTGTAAGTGCTGTAATTCACACTTACATACAAAGGGTTTCCTGACCAGATCCAAGTCTGGAAGACTTGTAGGCGGTCTGACATTTGTGTGGGGCTAATGAAATGAGACCCCAAGGTCCAGAAGTACGCATGTGCCAACTAACTGGGGGGCATGATCTAACAATGTCCCCACGTTAGCTGCAAGGAGGGATTGGGTGCAGATAATTGTCCTCCAATGACTTTCACTCAATGCCAGGGTATAGGACTGAAATCACATATAAACTGGTGTCAGCCTTATGCCCAGGGTCTTCGATTTTACCAACTACTTGATGCCTGATTTCTGTATGAATTGCCAATCCTTTACCTGATTGCTTCATTACCCAACCCCTAAGTAAGTGCTATATTTTGTCTGTTATTTGTATCATCTTGTGTGTTCACCTATTTAAGGAATAAACTATCTTTATTATATCTAAGTCGTGTTCAATTCAACCCAGATATTTTGTGTATATTATAACCTATCACTAGCTACTGTGACAGACGCTATATACATTAATGTCAAAAACTGAAACGCAAGGGATATCCAGATAATGGGTGAAAATTCCACTGATGATATTTAGAACCTACATAGGTTACAGTAATTGATGGATAACCATTGGGTACAGCACTAATAGTATTTGTTAAAAAACCTGTATATAGTAAGCAGGTAGCGTAAAGACTGATACTGTCAATATATAGTAGTAAATAACGTGTACTGGTTCCTTCAAAAACCTGCAGTTGTACAATAGATGGTAGAATACCTAATGTGATGGCTATTTCAAATAGGCACACAAAATGTGTTGAAATGCCTAGAGGCACAAATCAGAGTTTGTATCAATTTATAGCCTTATAAAACAAACAAAATACTGCTACAGTATAGATATACAAACAAATAGCAATATATTATGCTCACAAAGAATCATAATGTGCAGTCAGGAACAAGTGTATCGCAGACAGACAGGTTGTTTACATAAAATAACACACAGCTGGTAAATCAACCAGCATCAATACTAGCTGAATAAAGTGCCAGAAAGAGCAGTCAGAGAACACTGTAACTGTGTCTAAGTAAATAACCTAACACATTGCTACTACCATCGTCACAAAGTAGAGTTAGATACATCTCATTATGCAATGCCTTATACGTTCAGTGATTTATCAGGTGGTTTGCCAGTGCCACAAAAAGTACGTCGGTAAAACAATCAGAGAATTACGCCAACGTATTTTAGAACATCTGGGGGCTATTCGTTAACATCTTGACACACACCTGGCCAATCATATCCATCAAGTGCATGAAGGTGACATCACTAATCTTCAATTTTTGGGAATAGAAAGTGTTCCCCCTAATCCGAGAGGCAGTGATTGGAATTAGCTGATTCTCCAAAAAGAATCCAAATTGATTTACACCTTGAGCACTTTAGCACCAAGAGGTATTAATGAAGGCTTTCTGTTTTCCCCTTTTATTTAAACTGTAACTAACTATATGTTTAGATACTATAAGAGGTGATATCCTCCTTTAAGCCCAACTCTCGCTATATTCTCATCTACATCAATAAACTTACCTGGTAAAGACATCGCTTTATCTGCGTCTGGAACCCTTATAGTCCTTCAGAAACAATGACCACACTGTGGGGGCTTTGCACTAAGCTCAATGGCTTTGCGCTCTAATTTTGCAAAAAATCAGATTCGTTAAAAAGTGAGGCCAGGGACGCAATTCACTAAGGCCTTGAGCCCATTTTTTAACGTACCAGCTCAAAATAGCTCAGAACAGCCACAGCGTACGTGTTGCTTTTTTTCCCCCTGCTAGCGTTCTTAACCTTTACGTACGCTAGCTAATAGAAAAAAAAGCTGCATGTAACATTTGCATGGAGATTTGCCATCTCCATGCAAGACTGTTACAGGCGATCGTACACTAAATAATTACATTTTAATAATAGTGTACATGAGCAGGGGGTCTCAGGACCTGAATCGCATTGGTTTCAGGTCCGAGGACCCCCTACTTCAGGAGATACAGGCCCCTTTATGGGGTGCCGGTATCCCCTGCACTTTAAAGCTCCCGCGTCACGTGACCGGGACATTTCAATTCTGCAGGAGATACCGGCACCCCATAAAGGGGCCTATATCTCCTGAAGTAGGGGTCCTCGGACCTGAAACCTATGCTGTTCATCTCAGGAGACCCCCTGCACATCTACACTAGTATTAAAAGACACATAACAATAAACAATCATTCATTATTGTAGCAGCTATCTGCTATGGTAATGAAGCTGCTTTAATGTATTTTTAATAATAGTGTGCAGGAGCAGGGGGTCCCCTGAGCTGAACCGCATTGATTTCAGCATCAGAGACCCCCTGCTTCCCGAGTTACAGGCCCCGGTATGGGGCATCGGGTGCCAGTGTCACCGCCATCTTTATAGCGTCCAAGACGCGACATGGGCTCTATAAAGATGTCGTCCACACTGGCACCGATGCCCCAAACCGGGGCCTGTAACTCGGGAAGCAGGGGGTCTCTGAGGCAGAAATCAATGCTGTTCAGCTCAGGGGACCCCCTGCTCCCGCACACTATTATTAAAATTTACATTAATGCAGCTTCATTACCTTAGCGGATAGCCGCTAAGGCACTGAAGGGGTTAAGGCACATTAGCATGTTTATGGGGACAATTGCCCCCAATAAACAAGACACATCCCCCCCGCCCTCTAACACATACATTACTGTAATGGGCAAAAATACTATTATCCACATATGGATAATAATGCATTTGACCATTTTAAATACATATAAATTACAATAAATACAGTCAATATATATGACACTTACCTTTTACAGGCACACACGATGAAGGCCGTCTTCATCCTCATCTTCATCCTGCCCATGCCCCTCCGATGCTGCAAAACATGCACAACAATCACAATAGTCAATGTAATGATCCCTATCCCCTTAATCACCACAGTGGTTGTTAACCGCTACAGTCATTAAGGGGTTAACCCACACTCACCCACCACTCGGGAGGCCTACATACACTCCCCCACTAACCCCCCACCCCGTGAGGCCTAATCAACCTTACCCACTACCCACAAGCGAGGCCTACCCACATACCCTTGGGGCCAATACCCCCTCCCCCCACCCCCAGTACCCACAATAAAAACAATACACTGCCACACAATAAACATCATACTATTTATTAAATACATAACCCACCCCCTGTGCCCCCCATAAATACATGATTTATTCTTTTACATACAGGGTTCATACCCCAGGCCCACGTGAGTCCCCGGTGGGCCTGATGGGTCACCTCACAGACCTACAGGTTACCAGCAACATGTTTCATACAGGTTCTGGAGGCCTGTTGGTGGGTCCCACCAGGTGCCATGGCCCACCATGTGGTCTCCGCGGGTCACCGTGGGCCACAATTTGTTCCCCACGGTAGGCCGCGAATGTCTGGGGGCCACGGGTCAGACCCACAGGTGTCTGAGGGGCCTCGGGTGGTTCCCACTGGGGTCTGGGGACCCACGGGTGGGTACTTCAGGTCTGCGCTGCCCCCACAGATGTGGGGCCACCAGTTCTTCCCCGCAGGTTTCCCCCGTGGACCCCGCAGCCTGGTACCCGTGAGATACCCGAGGATACCTCAGGTGGTCTCCAGAGGTCACTCGCAGACCAAAGGAACAAACCCTGTATGTAAAAAAAAATAAACCGGACTTATACATTAAATATATACATCCACACCCCCCCCCCCCAACACATTCAGTACAATAATGTGCAAAATAACTATTATCCAGATATGGATAATTGATTATTTGCTCATTATGAAACACATAAAACATGCATAAATCAAAACATGAATTCTTAATCTTAAAATCACCACATTGCATGTTAAAATAAATCCTGCAGCAATTGTAAATATAAACCAACAAACCAGCAGCTACACAAATGTATATGAAATGTCACACAATTGCATTGAGTGTGTACATGATGCAATTAATCAATGCATCATGTAACACTATGCAAAATATATGTAACAATAAAATACACTATGAACAATGTCCCCTAACCACCAATGCCATCCTGAAAATCAAATAGAAACTAAGCAACATCAATACAATTAGTATCAATCAATTAATCCATTTCTTTAAACAATTACAATACATATCAATTATACAATTCCCTATTCAATTCCTAAAGCCAAACCATTGCCAAAAGAATTCTAATTGTAAGTAACCACCATCATTCTAATCTAACTACCAGAAATAAGCTATTACAAATAACCTGTAACTAAATACAAATTACATTATTCACAACAATGACAAAATAAAGCTGATAAATACATCAGCCATACATGAAAAGAACATAAACATTAGCAAAACAAAACTTTTTTGCGTCTACTCTGACCTGACGTGTTCTGATCAACGCAACTTTCACGTACGCTAAGGTTGCGTTGCTTAGTGCATCTTGCTTAAGGGCAGAATTTAACGCAAACAGGGTTACAAACGAGCAAAGTTGGACTTAGACAAAATTCCAGAAAATAGTCAATTTTAGAGCGCAAAGTGCCTGTTTGCGTTGCTTAGGGCATCGGGTTTAGCTCAAAATCACGTTCTAAGAGCACTTTGCGCTCTAAAAGTGACTTATCGGAGCTTAGTGCATGACCCCCTGTGTCTTTATGACACTAACCGTGATTTATCTTTTATTTCCATACATCCATAATGTTTATATCGTTTCTCTGTTGTTTAAATTGGTCTAACAGCCATCAGAGTGTTAATCTCAGCTGCCCGGTGATCAGCTGCATATAAATACCTCCTCCATCGATCCAGACGTCACCACCTTTGACAAAGCGCCTCTGTGAAACGTACGTCAGGTGGGAGGCGGAACTAGTCTGACGTCACGACGTCTGTACGCAGCAACGAGGGTGAGAGCTACATTTGAGTGCCGGAAGAATCTGCAAGTCACCACGATGCAGGTCTGATACAAACACACTTTTAAAGTTGCCACTTGAGCCTGGATATAATTTTGACACTGAACTTATAAGGCATTGCATAATGAGATGTATCTAACGCTACTCTGTGACGATGGTAGTAGCAATGTGTTAGATTATTTACTTAGACACAGTTACAGTGTTCTCTAACTGCTCTTTCTGGCACTTTATTCAGCTAGTATTGATGCTGGTTGATTTACCAGCTGTGTGTTATTTTATGTAAGCACCCTGTCTGTCTGCGATACACTTGTTCCTGACTGCACATTATGATTCTTTGTGAGCATAATATATTTATTTAGGAGGCCATAACTTGATACGGACTTGATCCGTGCCTCTGGGCTATACTAACACATTTTGTGGGCTCATTGCACTTGCTATTTGTTTGTATATCTATTGCAGTATTTTGTTTGTTTTATTAGGCTATGAATTGATACGAACTCTGATTCGTGCCTCTAGGCATTTCAACACATTTTGTGTGCCTATTTGAAATAGCCATCACATTAGGTATTCTACCATCTATTGTACAACTGCAGGTTTTTGAAGGAACCAGTACACGTTATTTACTACTATATATTGACAGTATCAGTCTTTACGCTACCTGCTTACTATATACAGGTTTTTTAACAAATACTATTAGTGCTGTACCCAAGGGTTATCCATGAATTACTGTAACCTATCTAGGTTCTAAATATCATCAGTGGAATTTTCACCCATTATCTGGATATCCTTTGCGATTCAGTTTTTGACATTAATGTATATAGCGTCTCATCTTGTTTTATATGTTTGGTCACCATAGTGATATATTCACTCTAATACACTTTAGTTGTATTACGTTTTACATAGACTCTCTTTTTTACTTCAATATCATTAAAATTGGTTTTAAAATTATCATCATATCATACTATACAATGAGTGCTTTCAAAAGGGTGTGCTTTCTCTAATCTTTACTGTATTTTCAGAGCTGCAGCCCCTTCTCTCTCCAATCTCCCCCCCATCTCGCAATGCCATAACGAAGGGAAAGACAAGAGCTACTGTACTGCATTTTTGTATTATGCATTAAAAAATAAAATGTATTTTTTGACCGACACCCTATTGCAGAACTGAAATTCTTATGAACAGTTCAACAAAGCATTGCACTTCACATAATATATTGAAAGGGCATTTCTCTTAACGGTTATAAAAAACAATGTCCAAATGAGACATACAGTACAGTACAGTGCTGTACATGCATGCGCATACAAGTAAAAGAAAAACAGTATTTACACTGGCGACACACTTTATTCGAGCTCGGCTAGTCCCACGAATTCGGGTATACTCGGGTTTATTGAGGTTTGTGACTGTTTTCTGCCCGAGTGCATTGCGTTATTTTCCAGGCAGGGATTGAAGCATTTTATTCCCGCTGGCTGCAATACTGCACAGTATATATATATATATATATACTGCATTACAATTCATGAATTTATGCCATCTGGTAGACACGCGAAGCATTGCAGCCTATTAAATCCTAATCATTATCATTTAACAGATCAGCCGCCCGTCAGCCAGGCATGAACCATGGCTGGGAAGGCAAACGCAACGGGGCTTGTCAGAGGTGAGGAGCGGCGCATTCCAGGTATCTGCCAGGTACATACTGGGTATTTGCTCGAATAAAGTGTGTCGCAGCAGTACTGTTGCAAAAGTTGAAAGCATTGAATAATAAATAATAAATATAGAATAAAAGATATACAGTTTTATTATTGGTGTTTATAAGAAAAGTTGTGCAATGAAACGTACTGTAAAACAGTAGTTATGATGACAGTACTGTACAATGTAAAAAAAGAATTGAATATTAAAACAGCAGCATACTGTACAGTATAAGGTTTTCAATAAAGCTAACAATTGTTCTATCAATAAAAATGGCACTGTCACTAAATGTTTGGCTACCTGGCAAACAATGCACAAGCATCTTTTTAAAAAAGCGATATTAGAGGTCTATCCAAATCCCTTCTTTTGTCTTTTTCCACTTGATGTCAAAGTTTCTTTTCTTGGGAAAAACAAACAAATGTTCTATTATGACCTGTATTGCGCATGCGTCAAGTCGCGTCATTAGGAATTAAAGCAGTCATTCAAGCAATATCCTACATGTGTGTCTGTACGATGAGAACAAACTTCTGATTGGCTCTGACTCTTGAGCCCCACCCTCTCCCTACATTTTAAGCTGCAGCAGCATCACGTACTTCGACGGCCAATCAAATCATTCTTCAAAGTGCACTCAACAGAGAAACATCCCTTCAACTCGCATACAGTATTGTATTGATGCACATACAGTACTTTACTGTAAAGTACGTACAGTATTGTTTAAAAAATAATTTTGTTTTGACACACAACAGCTTGAACTGCAGATCCAAACTTAATACTGTCATATACAGTATAGTGTAATACATTGTAGTACATTACTGTATATTTACCTTCATTATAAACTTTGCCAAACGGGTGGTGATGACTCACTGTGACTCCTCAAGTCTGCATTATAGTTGACAGGTGACAGCTGGCCTGCTACACTTGTAGTTGACAGCTGATGAAGCTGGAAATCGTTTTGGTACTGGTAAATGCAAGCTTGCTGGTACCTGTATGCGAAATCATTCTCAGGCTAGAAATTTTCCAGGTATTCTGGCGGGGACAGGTACAAAGGATTGCCGTTCACCAGGTTAAAACTGACGGTCAGACCGGCCTTTGCTGGTGCTGTTGCCGGCACATTGCTGGATTGGGATTGACAAATCTTATATGGGTTAAAACCGACCTTTCTTCTTTTGAAATTGCTATGATCAAACATACTGTGAAATTCTGGCATGACACCCCAATACCCGCAAATCTCTCCGTCAGGAGGGGCAATGTGAAAAAAACACTGATCGTTACTTAAGGTTTTTCATATTGCACGCTTCCACCCATGAACGTCAGGTGAAAACTTGTAAAAATTGTAGTTGGAAATTAAATATTCATATATTTCAGATACAGTCGCCATCTTATCTGCTGCTGCATTAATTGCAGAATATATTAAAAATGCATAACTACAGTTAGGTTTTTTATACGTCTGTAGTGTAGCCATAAAGTACACTCAGCAATTAAGCGGGGAAAGAATGTTAAAAAAAAAAAAGGCACACATTGAATATTTAATGCTTTTTATTAAGAACGCCTAATTTGATAACGTCTTCAAAAAATCAAGGTCAATTCACAATGGGCCACTATAAGTATGTACCCGTATAGACGTTGGTGCTATCTGTTTTAAACACCTGCACCCTTACAAAGTAGCAAAGTTCCATACACATAACAGTTCAATACAATTCATTAATTTCATGAATTTCTGCCACCTGGCGGATACGCAAAGAATAGCACCCAAATAATAATTCATTAACTTCTGCCACATGGTGGATACGCGAAGAATTGTATCCAAAGAAACAAGAAACCATTAAATTAAACAGATCAACCGCGTGTGGCTGCCCGGTGCCAGATTGCACGAACGCGGCTTGAATACTGGTCAAAATGCGGAAATACCGAATGGAATACAGCGGTCAACACGAAAACTGATTTGAGATGTTTTCGAATAAAGGCCGCTGCATCAGTACTTCTGTACTTTCAATTGGATTTTTTTCTTTGGTGTATCTAAAGCTATTGTTTGCAACCCTTTTTACCCCATGTTTACAGTCAGAGAGCATTGGTACTGTACATAATCCCTCATATTTAGTGTATCCTTGCGAAGTGAGATCCTTTTATATTCTATCACATTGCTTAGTGTTAGTGCAGTCGAAAAAAGGAAGATGGGGATGGGGAGTGATCAACTTAAACCATACTAATTAACAAATAAATTCAGCCGATAATTATAAAGTGGGTGCAAACTGTGAACTGAAAGTGAATCAGTAAAGTAGAGAGTACAAAAGTCGATGTACCCCAAAGAGGATTCACTTAAATGCACACCACTAATTTAAAATGTAACCTTTAATTGTATTACTTAAAACATATATGACCGAGTGTTTGTATAACTGTGTTTATAAAAAGAAATTAAACTGAAATTATACGAAGTACCTCAATCTCCTCAAATGTGTAACCACTTGGACATATACACTGGCGACACACTTTATTCGAGCTCGGCTAGTCCCCCGAATTCGGGTATACCCGGGTGTATTGAGGTTTGTGACTGTTTTCTGCCCGAGTGCATTGAGGTATTTTCCAGGCAGGGATTGAAGCATTTTATTCCCGCTGGCTGCAATACTGCACAGTATATATATATATACTGCATTACAATTCATGAATTTATGCCATCTGGTAGACACGCGAAGCATTGCAGCCTATTAAATCCTAATCATTATCATTTAACAGATCAGCCGCCCGTCAGCCAGGCATGAACCCAGGCTGGGAAGGCAAACGCAACGGGGCTTGTCAGAGGTGAGGAGCGGCGCATTCCAGGTATCTGCCAGGTACATACTGGGTATTTGCTCGAATAAAGTGTGTCGGTGCAGTACAGTAATTAAATTGTCAGGTGGTGGATAGTAACAGGTACAAATCAGCCCAGGTGGAATTGTTACGCCGGTGCTGCCTGCAGACCAGACCCGTCCCTTATACTGAGGTGGGGACGTATATGTGCACGCACCCGCAGCACAAGGAGCGTGTCCGGAGTGTGGTGTTCCAGGCGCTGCCAGGCCAGATGGGAAAAGCTGTAGCAATACTTGCCGGTTCCGGAGAAGAAGAGCCGTAGTCGTTGCCGTTAGCCAAGGTCAGGGAGGGGAGAGTTCCGGAAGGTCGTTTGTCCAAGCAGAGGTCGAGGGGCGTAGGAAGCAGTGTGGTCAGTTGGGAGCCGAGGTCCAGAGCCAGAGAGTGCTATCCGCCAAGCCGTGTCGTGACCTGAATGAATGAAGACAAGAGAGGAAATGCCAGAGTAGACGTCCACAAGTGGAGACTATGTCCAGCAATGAGTGAGGGGCAAGACAGGCAATATATAGTGCGGCTGACCAATCGGGAACATGGGCAGGCCTGGAGGACTGCGTGGAGCTGTCCTGGATAGGTCCCCTTGATTGGCAGGCAGGTGAGCAAGTTTGGTCTGGGGAAACAGCCTGTACGTTAGTTGGGGGCGTGGTTTAACTGCTAGTGCAGTGAATAAATTATCTTCACCCAGTGCGCACTGTCCACACGCGCGCCTGGGACTAATGGAAGCCACGTGAGAGGGAAGAGACTGCGGAGCAGAGGCGGGCCGCCAGAGACGGCGAGGACACCCCAGGGCAACGGGAGGTGGCTGGCGCCGGTGAGGGGGACATAAGGGAGATATGCGCTTCGGCTGCCGAGACCCCCTAGTCCTCACAGGAATAAACCACCAAAGATCAGTGAGAAATTCTCAGTAGATTAGACCTTAGTAGTGATACTGGAACGGAGCTGGCTAATGAATAAATCACAGTTGATAATAGCCAATTCCCAGAGAATCCCCTAAATTAACAGGGTAGAGAATGCCTGGTGTAGGTCCAATAGTGCTTAAAGGGGATGCTATTAGTCAATAGAGTATCAAATTGATACCTTCTAGCATAACCCACACCACAATCTAAATGGTAAAAAAATTGAATATATATCATGTAGTTGGTAAAATTCAGTGAATATTAACACTACACAGAGAGCCACAGACTTCCACAGCTGTGGACATCTAACAGCACATCTGAATAAACATATATATATATATATATATATATATATATATATATATATATATATATATATATATATGCAAATATAGCTGTATGCTCATCTGCATGTCTTAGGCAGGTCTGCAACCCCGCCTTTCCCCATTATCACCCAGCATACAGCACGTCCACTGCAGCAAGGGATTCTGGGAAATGACATGCAAATGAGCACACAGTGTCACTTTTTGCCTCAATAACCATTTTTAACATGGTTCCCTATAGGCTTAAGCTTGCTGCATGGTCACAGCTTTGAGCACAGCCAGGGTTAAGGTGCATACCCAGAAAACCACCCACAGACAGCTGTTTCGACCTTGATGGGTCTCATCAGTGTGGGGTTGATTTTAACTGGGAATGCAAGAGAGGCTATGGGATAGGCTATACCAGTATTATGGTGTATATATATATAGTATATTCACATCTTAGTTTACCCCCTCCTGAGACCTTGCTTTATCCTGGCCTATGGACTTGAATTAATTGTGTATCGTGCGTATGTTGTTAGGCATATGTTAATATGGGAAATTGTCCTCTTTATAGGGTCCAATATTTGGTAATAATGTTTCCTACTGTGTTATCATTGGATTCTGTTTAATTGTTGAAACTATATTTATTTGTTTCTCAATACAATATGGTTCTGATAAATTGTATGCAATTTGTATTTCTATATATAACTATACAGGGAGACACCTTCTGCATTTTTAGTGGTCATGTCAGCTGAAATCACTTTGTACATGTATGATATGTATTTATTATACATTCCTTGCATATATGTCTATCATAATGTTTTTATGACAAATCTATCTATCACTCATGTACACTTTGTTTCGTTATACTAGGTTTACTCCCCATATGATTACTATGTGTGTTTTTTCATCTAGATATTTATTGTTGTTTGAACATTTTTTCTATACTCTTTTAACTCTAAGGTTTTAAATAAGTATTGTGCGCATCTATTTAACATGAATCAGCACCAAGCGTATTTACAGCTGAGAAGGGGAGATTACTAGCGATTTAGATAATTGGAGAGCATATATAAGACCGGACCTCCCCCCTCTCTACACTTCCCTTTGAAAAAGTCACCCGTGAGTGACGAAACGCGTCAGGGAGCGTCATCACGTTAGACGCAGGGGCATTGACGTCATCACCGCACGCCGGAGCTGATTGGACCGCGCGACTGCTGCAGAGGCTTGAGCCACGAGGAGCCATCTTTCCAGGACCCTACACATGTATACGGATCATATCAGCCCTGGACAATTGTTTGGACACTGATCCTAATGCTGCAAGATCGGGACTGCCCCAGGACACTGCAGATACAAACCGGATGGTGGTGATTATTCACACAATGCTTGATTTTATTGCTTTCTTGTAAGCGCATTTCTTAATCCCTTCCCTCCCTTCCCCTCAATAAATTGACTATTTTACGCTATGGGTGTGCGCTCTCTCTCCCCCTTTTTTTCTATATATATATATATATATTTATTTATATTTATATATATATATATATCGAAGAAAAGAAAAGAAAAAACAGGCGCACACCTAGTGCATTAAAGTATAACAATAAGTTTATGGAACATTAAAAACAGACAAATGCCCACTCACAAGTGTAACGGTAATTAATGTAGTTATGAGATAGGCCCTCATAAGCCAGTGGTAGCGTCCGGATCAGCAATGGTGTCCTCTCCTGCACACACGTTGCGCTGTCTACTTCTGCCAGAAGTAACGTCCACCCGGTCAGGTGCCCCTGATGAAGTCATCATAGATGACGAAACGCGAAGGGCGTGGCTAAGGCAGAGGAGGCACTATCCCACTGAGACCTTCGTTACGGGCTGAGACGAACGCAGGCTGTGAGAGGCAAAGCAAACAGAAGAGCGGACCCATCTCAGTTTCCCCTGGTGGTGCAGCAGCCAGAAGCAGGCAGCTGAAGGTCCTGGTTCCCAGAGGGATTTCCTTTTGCGGGGCACCTGACCGGGTCATTATATATATTATATATATATATATATATATATATGGTATAGTCAGTATATAATAAACTGAGTGTGGTGACAGCACCGAGAGCCTCAAATGAGTTATAGTGTTAAACTCCAAGCAGCACTAGTATAAGAAAGCAGGTCCGTTCTCTGCACTACTAAGATATATGTAAATCCTTAAATAATTCCATATATAAACTGAAAACCACTGATACTGCTGATTTAGAACACTAAACTAAAACAACTCCATAACGGAGACTGATGACATCATCACGTAATTTAGGGGATTCTCTGGGAATTGGCTATTATCAACTGTGATTTATTCATTAGCCAGCTCCGTTCCAGTATCACTACTAAGGTCTAATCTACTGAGAATTTCTCACTGATCTTTGGTGGTTTATTCCACCTGGGCTGATGTGTACCTATTACTCTCCACCACCTGACAATTGAATTATATGTCCAAGTGGTTACAGATTTGAGGAGATTGAGGTACTTCGTTTAATTTCAGTTTAATTTCTTTTTATAAACACAGTTATACAAACACTCAGTAATATATGTTTTAAGTAATAAAATCAAAGGTTACATTTTAAATTAGTGGTGTGCATTTAAGTGAATCCTCTTTGGGGTACATCGACTTTTGTACTCTCTACTTTAATGTGTTAGTGCAGTACCTTAACTGTGAACTATAAATACAAATATTTGTTCATCCAAAAAGTGTTACCTGTTCACATATTTCTTTGAGTACTATATGAAAGAAAAACACTTGAATTTTTTTTAAATGTTCATTTGTTAGGGGTTCTTAAAATGCGTTCAGAGCTACTATATACTGTGAAAACAAATGTTCATTGAGAACGATTAATTTGTGCTGATATATTATTTGTCTTTAAAATATATATTTTTTTAAAATGTCCTTTTCGTCTATTGTGATATGATGTTAACTTCTCAAAGCAGAGTATGATTTAAATCTATATATATTTTTGTTTAGTAAAAGCTTTATGGAGTGCGAGAAATGTCTTGAAATTAATTACTAGTTATGTTTTACATAATGTTATCATATAAACAGGCATTGTTACTGCCTGCAGCATAGTTTACATTTTGTTTTTAGTTTATTTTTCAAGACATGTCCTACGCATTTAAAACACAAATCTCTATGAAGATAATTGGATTATGTGGATCAGATGGCTAAACTAGAGATAATATGACATCATATAAACATCTATTACAATAAAAAGCTATTGCATTCTTCATTGTATTTAGAATTAAGATTTTTAGTATTTTAACTGTAAATATATAATTTACCGTAATTTAATAGCAAACAAGAACTGACACATTAGGGCCCGGTTCAACAAAAGGATGCTAAGATTATTATTATTTATTGATATAAAAGGGTAATGAGGCATGCAAAAGCTTACAATAGCATCCTTTTGTGTATCTGGACCTTAGTACCTAATTGTTTACTATTATACAATAGTTAACTTCATCAATTTCCCCTAAGCGAGTACTGTATTATATGTAAAAATTAATTTTGTAGGTTTGTATGCTAGTGGCTACGGTAGGCATAAGGGGAAATTAACTTGTACATATAGAAACATAGAGTTTCAGAAAGGGGCAGATCGAAAGAGTTCTGGTAGTGACTCAATGAGATATTAATTAAGTAATAATTGTCACGGAAGACCAAGGGGGTCATGCAGTAAGCGTCGAAAATTCACTTTTCGCATGTTTTGCGCCAAAAATGCCTACAATGATCCACTACGCCCGAGAAGTTGGCGAAAAGCAACAAAAGCGCCATGTTTCTTGGTGTTTTTTTTTTCGTCAGAGGCTAATAGCCATGTTTTCAAACCCGCTCAATTCTAGTAGCCACGAGCAGCGTTTCGCCGCTACTCGCCACTCTAGATTGGAGATTTTCATGCAAATCCGTCACGGCAACTCAAGGTGGCAAGTTGGTGGTGGAGAAGCATCGGCAAGGGCGACACTTAGAAAAAATCAGGCCTTTTTCCTGCCTGGGATTGATGCCGGGGGTCTCCGGGGCTAATACCCATTAATACCAGCACCGGAGGCCCTCGGCATGCATCCGAGGGAGGAGCAATGCATTTACAGCCCACTTCATTACCTTAGCGGCTAACTGCTAAGCCAATGAAGGGGTTAACTACTCGTGCCAGGTCTATTGTGGGTAGCGGGGGTGGATTAAGTGGGTATTTGCCCCTTGGGGGGTGTTTATGTCTTGCGGGAGGGTTGCGGGTGGACTTCATTTTAATATCGCTATGGTCTTGAATGGGGTTAAGCCCTCCCGCTACCACAATAAAAAAAAAAATATATATATATTTTACACCAACAAACCCTAGTGCATATATACACAGCAATGAGGGCCGTGGGAACCATTTGACTTAAATGTGACGTCATATGCCTATAAAAGCCTATGTTGTCTCATTTTGAAGCCAGACGCCAAAGAGGAAGAACCTCATGAAGAAGAAGAAGACCAGGGTGTGGCAGATGAAGTTAAAAAGCAAGGGAAGGGGGGAAGAAAAGAAAAAGCTCCCGCATCAGCTAGAAGTAATGGAAAAGTAATTTGGATGTAATCAGAGATCCCATCCAGTGCAAAAAGGGATAAAGGGGTCATAAGCAAAAAACAAACAGAAAGATTCCATCGTGAATGCACTCAGATAGACCTAATGAAATTGATGAAGTATAATTAAAATCAATTTAATGAATAATATAAATATGTTTATACAGAGGGGCGTGGTAAGAAGGTCCAAGACCACCCCCTAATGACATACCAGAAGAAACTTCCACATCAAGTCAGTAGGGAAGAAGACCTAAGAATACACTACATGGCCAAATGGTATATAGGCTATAGTATGTAAGGATTAATTCCAACAGAAAAAAGTACCTGCATATAGTGAAGCAGTACTATTAACTAAAAACCGGCAATGAATGAAATAATGAAATAATATCTACCGGTACTAAGTCTAGAGGAATATAATCAAAATAGCACAAAATAGTTACCAAGGAATTGCCAATATGAAGTACAAAGCTAGTGTCACATAGTGGTGTAAATGTATGATGACGTGTAGTCATAACACAAGCACACATTGGTAAATGATGCTTACCTATAAACATATGATCAGCATAATCAATATATATGAGGGCAATATAGTGAAGAAATAGGACCCTAAATAGGGCTCGCATAAAATATGCATATGTAAAGCCCAGAGGCACCGTTCAATGACTGTATCCAGTTATAGCCTGGTAAATCATAAACATCATAAGCATTCACGAATATATGAAAAGTAAATGTGTATTAGATAATATGCTAGGGTCATCACAGATCATAACAAGTAAATACAAAAAGTAATACGAATCATACTATAGTCCTCAGAATAAAATCAAACACTTAGTAAGTGTATATATTATAAGTGTAAGTGTTATTTAATCCCCTGTGCTTGTTCATGGCTCTGTGATTCCCGCCCCTCATTTGAGTTTGGTTGCTTTATCTAACCATATGCATGTATTCTGGGCCCCTTTTTTTACAACACTCAGACATTAGACTTATGTGCATCTGGCCGGTTAATTTACAACCCTGTATGTAGTTCATAATTATGCATATTTATCTTTAAGCCTTATGGGATTTCTCTGGACCCTGATGTGGAGTTATTATATCAGGTCCATAATATCTGCATATGTCTCCCCTCCATGAGCACTATTATACTGACTTAGTATGTGCCCAAGTTCTTAGCAGCCATTCATTTATGAGCTTCTCCACATTACTGAGAGCCTGTGTATATTCACTGACTCTCAGTCTGACCATACTTTACCAACTTTCTACATCAATGTAGTTTTGTACTGCAGCTACCACTAAGTATGCTGCCTCTCTGCCTGTTCAATCGTTTCATAATATATATTGACACTATCTGGCCATGCGACAGGATAACTAGCGGCAATGCAGGGGTTAAATCACCCTCATGTTTGCCATGACAACCATTTGCTATAAATGGTCCATGCCAACAGCATACACTCACCTTTGAGAAAGCGCGTCATCGCGCGAAACGTACGTCAGGTGACCCTATGGCGTGACGTCACTCCGCAGCACTGGCTACACGGATATACGCGCCAGCTACATTGTTGATGGATCTCCTGCACCTGTTTCTTCTATGGGCAGTAACTATCAGCTCTTACGAATTGAAACTAAGCTAAGTACATTGTTTCTCAGCTCTCCCTTCATGCAATACAGTGTTATTATGAGCTTTAAGGGGGTTATTCAGGAGCACTTTGACTCCGTGTTACAGTGGTAACTGATATCCATTAAGTTCACTGCTGTTTGTGCTTTTCTAATACTCACCACGAGTGCTATTATATTGCAATACTCACACATTACCAGCATGTGTTCTTACACTCCAATATATACACTTACTAAGTGTTTGATTTTATTCTGAGGACTATAGTATGATTCTTATTACTTTTTGTATTTACTTGTTATGATCTGTGATGACCCTACCATATTATCTAATACACATTTACTTTTCATATATTCGTGAATGCTTATGATGTTTATGGTTTACGAGGCTATAACTGGATACCGTCATTGAACCGTGCCTGTGGGCTTTACAAATGCATATTTAATGCTAGCCCTATTTAGGGTCCTATTTCTTCACTATATTGCCCTCATATATATTGATTATGCTGATCATGTGTTTATAGGTAAGCATCATTTACCAATGTGTGCTTGTGTTGTGACTATCACAGTGTGGCATGGATGGTCTCATGGACTATGGTAACTGATGTGAACTGTTAACCATTGTTGATCCCATACTAACAGTCTCTTTTTGGTACTGTGCCTGGTTTGCCTTGATTATACCAACTGCATTTACAGTGTATGTATATAATATATGTATTTGACATCAGCATGTATTAGGCAATTTGGTGCATGTGTTATCTATGCTTGCTGTGTGGGTTTATATTTACTAGGGGTGAGGCCGGCCTTGTAGGTTCAAGGGGTTATTGTTAACCCCTTGTTCTACATATATTTTGTGCTTATAGGCTTTCTTCTCTTGCCTTGGGTATTAGGGGTCCATCAGTATCTTCATAGGGGATTTCCCCTGTCTGATACATATCCTATCATAGGAGGATGTCAGGGTTTGTTTTAATATTTTTTGTATTTTATGTTTGATTATTTGTGCTGTTAAATAAATCATAATTTTCTTTGATATTTGTTCTGAGTATACTTGAGTGCTGAGTTGGGACGCTTTTCTTTTACTTTTCATTGTTATATTACTTCTAGTCCCTAGCACCGTTAGTGGTTATTATATTACTAATTTAAGTACTCATTATTTGCTTAGTCTGTTGCAGGCAGTTTGTCTTGTATATTTAGAGTTATGTATATATATATTGTGACAGAAACCAGGGGATGGTAATAAATTCCATATATAGGGCTCCCAGGATACTGAACAGTTTTTATCCTGTTTGGCCTGGGAGTGCAGCCTCGTAATACATGCACTCCATCCCACAGTTTGGCAAGCGCTGGAACTGAGGGATGAGGGATCCAGACCAGAGTTTGTCTGCTGCCTGATTTCTGTCACCTGTCATGCTAATTAGAAATCAGGTATGTAAGACTGATTTCCTGTTTCCTCTGCCCTCTCCCCAAGAGCCTGGAGACAGGAAGGTTACTGGAAGCAGAGAGGGGAAAAGCCTCTCCCCAAACAGGTTAAATGATTCTGTTCCTTTTTGTCTAAAACTGAAAAGTACCTTGTTTTGTTGTTGGAAGTGGAAAAGCCACTTCCACCCTGAGTTAGGGAAAATCTAAGTTAAGTTATCGCTCAGGTGAGCAGCTTTTTGTTTTGATGTGTTTCTGTTGTATGCACTGTGGCAGTCTCAGTGCCTGGGACTGAATAAACCAGGCATAGCCTGTTTAAAGGAACAGCACGTGACGCCTCATCATTTAACCTACCCTAAAAGACCTTGTTCTAACAGTCCCGGACAGACGGCAGAGCCCCGGAGTAAGCCGTTTGTCACATATGGTGGAGAATGGGGGCAGAACACTAAAAGGTCTGCGGGTTAAAGAACTAAAAAAAAAAAAAAAAAAAAAAAGTTTTTTTTTTCTCTCCAATCAAGATGGAAGACGTGGTGAGTGTGCTGATACGCAATGTCGCTGTCCAGAAAGACGCCAATGAAGCCCAGAAAAAGACTAATGCAAACCAGCAAGAGACTAATGCAAACCAGCAACAGCTGTTAATAGCCCAGCAAGAGACAAATGCAAACCAGCAAGAGACAAACTGCTTGCTGAGAGAGGAGCAACAACGGTTCGCTAAGGGCTTACAGCAGGAACTTGAGATCCTGAGGGGGACTATCAGTAACCTTTCACTGGCAGAGGCAGCCCCAGTCCCGAAAATTATCAGGGCAAGCCACTACCTTCAGACGATGGGGCCCTCGGAAGATGTGGAAACCTATCTTCTCATGTTTGAGCGCACGGCATAGAGAGAGGGATGGCCAGAAGCTGAGTGGGCCAGTCTAATTGCACCCTTCCTAAGCGGCGAATCCCAGAAGGCTTACTTTGATCTAGAGCCAGCCGAAACTAACGTCTATGCAAAATTGAAGTTCGAGATCCTTGCCCGCCTCGGCGTAACCACGGCTGTTTGTGCCCAAAGGTTCCACGCATGGTCCTTCACGATGGATAAAGCCACACGCAGCCAGATGTATGACCTCATCCACCTCGCTCGGAAGTGGCTACAACCCGAGATAAACTCAGCAAGCCACATCTTGGAATGGTTGGTCATGGACCTGTTCTTGCGGAAACTTCCCTCTGCCCTACGCCGTTGGGTCAGTCAGAGTGACCCCCACAATGCAGACGAGCTTGTGGCCCTCGTAGAAAGGTACAATGCAGCAGAAGAGAACCCGCAACCTATAGTCGTGGAGCAACCCCACTACCCAAGGTTCCAGGACTCTTCCAGAGATGGTAAAAGGGAACCAGGGTTAAGGGGGGCTGAAGAGCGATGACCGCTTTCACACAGCACCAGCAACAGTGGCTCGAACACTAAGGGCAACAGCCAACATGGGGAGCCGAAAAAAGGCTCTAAGTGGGACACAGACTATGTACCTAAATGTGTAAATTGTTATGAGAGGGGCCACACCGCGAAAGTCTGCCCACTAAATGCTGAACCCATGCAATGCAACAGCATTGAACCTTATTCGCTGTGGTCCCAATGTATGGGCCCTAGCCCAGAGGACCCCTTGAATAACCATCTGTGGGCATTTGTAAAGGTTAATGGTAAGAGGGTTCAGGCACTTGTTGACTATGGGAGCATGGTCACACTAGTGTCCGAATACCTGTTGCCCATTAAGAAGAAACAGGTAAACTGTTCACAAAGAGTGGCACTTTGTTGTATACATGGGGATAATCATGAATATTCCACTATTGATGTTTTTTTTTAAACAGAGTTTGGTTCTTTAGATTTCAAAGTGGGTATTGTACCCAAACTGGCACATGATGTGTTAATAGGGACCGACTTTCCCCATTTTCTAAAAATGTGGTCCTCCTCTCAGAATAGCCCCCAGAGTTCAATAGCGGACCATAACGAAGTAACAGAAGAAACGAATCCTTTCCCTTTTTCAGAAATAGAGGTTGACGAGGGCCCAAATAAGAAGGGGGAAAAGGAGGAGTGCTGTACAATTCCATTTCCCATGGCTACCTTGGTAGGGAATACCCCAAATCAAGATGTTTAACAGGCATTTACCACCCCAGAACAGGATAAGACCCTCGCTGACCTAGAGGTCAGTCCTGGGAGTTTTAAGAAGGCCCAGTGGGAAGACCCCACATTAGCAGTAGCAAGGGGGAATATACGGGACCAGAATAGTACTCCTGGCCAACCAGATAGGTCACTTGCCTACCCCTACTTTGAGGTAGAGAATGACCTAGTATATCGGGTTGATAAAAGGAAATCAGTTACAACTAAACAATTGTTGGTACCACGGACATTCCATAATATAGTATTACACCTCGCACATAGTCACCCATTGGGGGGACACCTAGGGGTGGAAAAGACAAAAGAAAAGGTTCTCCGAAGCTTCTATTGGCCTGGGGTTCTGGCAGAAATTACAAATTATTGCTCCTCATGCCCAGAATGTCAGATCACCGCCCCGTTCAAAGCGTACCGTAGCCCATTTGTACCCCTTCCCAAATTAGAGGTGCCATTTGACCGGATTGCTATGGATCTAGTAGCCCGATATCCGGAGGCAGTTCCCCTACGTAGCACCTCTGCTAAAAACATAGCAATAGAGTTAATAGTTCTGTTTTCCCGGGTCGGAATTCCTAAAGAGATCTTATCTGACCAAGGAATATCATTTATGTCCCAAGTAACAAAAGAGTTATGTAAACTCCTAAAAATCAAGCATCTCAGAACCTCAGTCTATCATCCACAAACAGATGGTTTAGTGGAACGGTTCAATAAAACCTTAAAGAGCATGTTACGCCGGGCGGTCGATAAGGATGGGAAAAACTGGGATTGTTTGTTACCATACCTGTTATTTGCCATTAGGGAAGTTCCCCAATCATCCACAGGCTTTTCCCCGTTTGAACTATTGTATAGCCGACACCCAAGGGGCTTACTGGATATAGCCAAAGAGACTTGGGAACACGAGGTTACCCCTTACAGAAGTGTAATAGAGCATGTTGCCCAGATGCAGAACCGCATAGCTGCAGTCCTACCTATAGTGAGGGAACACATGGAAAAAGCTCAAGAAGCACAGAGGAATACGTATAATAAGTGTGCTAGGGTCAGAATTTTTTTTCCAGGCGACAGGGTGCTAGTTCTGGTTCCCACCGTAGAGAGTAAATTCCTTGCTAAGTGGCATGGGCCATATGAGGTCTTGGAAAGAGTGGGAGAAGTAAATTATAAGGTGAGACAGCCAGGTAGGAGGAAACCTGAGCAAATTTACCATATAAACCTACTTAAGCCCTGGAAATATAGAGAGGTCTTGTTAACCCTAGTACCCCCAGGTCAGTCAGACAATCGAGAAACTGACCCAGAGGTTAGCATAGCTGAAACCCTGTCCGTTCATCAGAAACGAGAGGTTCAGAATTTAGTGAGAAGAAACAAAGAAGTCTTCTCTACACAGCCAGGTAGAACTAGCATAATTGAACATGACTTAGTCTCTGAACCGGGGGTCCGAGTTAACCTTAAACCGTACCGAATCCCAGAGGCCAAAAGAAAGGCTATAAGTTTAGAGGTTAAAAAAATGCTAAAACTAGGCGTAATTGAGGAATCCCAAAGTGGGTGGAACAGCCCTATAGTCTTAGTCCCAAAGCCAGATGGTACAACAAGGTTTTGTAATGACTACCGGAAACTAACCGCGGTGTCAAAATTTGATACTTATCCTATGCCCAGGGTAGATGAACTTGTAGAGAGACTGGGCAAAGCTCAATATCTCACAACCCTAGACCTAACAAAAGGGTACTGGTAGGTTCCCCTCACAGAAAGGGCAAAAGAAAAGACAGCCTTCTCAACCCCAGACGGCCTCTTTCAGTATAAGGTGCTGCCTTTTGGCTTACATGGAGCTCCCGCCACATTACAAAGAATGATGGATAAAATTTTAAAACCACATGCTCGGTATGCTACCGCCTACCTGGATGATGAGGTAATCCATAGTGAAGATAGGCAATCCCACCTTCCAAAGGTCCAAGCTGTGCTCGACACAGTTTGGTCTGCTGGACTAACTGCTAACCCCGCTAAATGCACTATTGGTCTGGAGGAGGCCAAGTATCTGGGGTATTCTATTGGCAGAGGTTTACTCAAACCCCAAACACTCAAAGTGGAGGCGATACAAAATTGGCCAAGGCCAGTTACAAAAAAACAAGTAAGGACCTTTTTGGGTTTAATTGGGTACTATAGAAGGTTTATTCCCAATTTTGCAACTAAGGTAACCCCACTATCCGACCTCACAAAAGCAAGAGGACCGCTAATGGTAAAGTGGTCCCCCGAAACCGAACAGGCCTTTAGAAGCCTGAAAGAAGCTCTCTGTGCCCAACCAGTGTTGGTCACACCTGACTTCTCCAAAGAGTTCGTAGTCCAAACCGACGCATCTGAGGTAGGGCTGGGGGCGGTACTCTCCCAGGAGTCTCAAGGGGAGGAGCACCCCATCCTTTATTTAAGTAGGAAACTAAATCCCCAGGAGAAAAATTACTCCATAGTCGAGAAAGAGTGTCTCGCAATAAAGTGGGCTGTAGAGACGCTCAAATACTACCTGTTGGGGAGAAAATTCCGGTTGGTCACAGATCATTCACCCCTTACCTGGATGTGTCAAAACAGAGAAAAGAATGCTAGAGTGACCAGGTGGTTCCTAAGCCTAAAACCCTTTAAATTTTCTGTGGAACACAGGTCAGGGCACAAACATGGCAATGCTGACGGGTTGTCAAGGATGCACTCCTTAATATCCATGGTCGCTCATCCCTCGAGGTCTGAGCTGGGGGGGAGGATATGTGACAGAAACCAGGGGATGGTAATAAATTCCATATATAGGGCTCCCAGGATACTGAACAGTTTCTATCCTGTTTGGCCTGGGAGTGCAGCCTCATAATACATGCACTCCATCCCAAAGTTTGGCAAGCGCTGGAACTGAGGGATGAGGGATCCAGACCAGAGTTTGTCTGCTGCCTGATTTCTGTCACCTGTCATGCTAATTAGAAATCAGGTATGTAAGACTGATTTCATGTTTCCTCTGCCCTCTCCCCAAGAGCCTGGAGACAGGAAGGCTGCTGGAAGCAGAGAGGGGAAAAGCCTCTATCCAAACAGGTTAAATGATTCTGTTCCTTTTTGTCTAAAACTGAAAAGTACTTTGTTTTGTTGTTGGAAGTGGAAAAGCCACTTCCACCCTGAGTTGGATAAATCTAAGTTAAGTTATCGCTCAGGTGAGCAGCTTTTTGTTTTGATGTGTTTCTGTTGTATGCACTGTGGCAGTCTCAGTGCCTGGGACTGAATAAACCAGGCATAGCATGTTTAAAGGAACAGCACGTGACGCCTCATCATTTAACCTACCCTAAAAGACCGTGTTCTAACAGTCCCGGACAGACGGCGGAGCCGTTTGTCACTATATATATATATTATAATATATACATATATACACATAATTAACCAATATACAAATAAATGTTTAAGGATTAACAAAAACATGCACCAAAAAAAATACCAACTAACCAAATCAATACATCACATTGTATATCAAACGTTAAATATTATATAGCCACATTTAAACAAAAGAATATATCAAAAGAAAATAATTCTCATCTAACCATCAATATCTAACTAATGGCAATCAAAACATTGAATTGTACAGTGTATAAATGATGCAAATAATCTTTGCACCATGTACACTATGGCAATCAATGTAAAAAAAAAAAAATATTGTAAAGCAGATAAAATTCCATCAAACATACATACATACATACATGCAATGCATACATACATACATACATACATACATACATGCAATGCATACATACATACATATATATATATATATATATATATATATATATATATATATATATATATATATATATATATATATATATATATATATTTATTTATAGAGGCATGATGAAGCCACTGTACAAATGAATGGATGGGTATCGGTACCGATAAGGTGATTAAGTGGTTAACTGATATCAGATGTATTTGCTATGTATTTTTTTGGCAACGGTGGAAAGAGTGCTCTTGCTGGTGAAGTTGCTTCATATTGATGAGGTAAGTAGAACTGTATTTATTTTATTATCCGAGTTAATGTGTTTAATAATGGACAAAAAAGCTATTATACATATCTGGATAATAATAATTTTGCACATTACTGTATGTGTTTGGTGTGGAAGGGGGGTGGTGGTATTTATTTAAATGTATAGGACAGGTTTATTTTTTTTACATACTGGGTTGGTTCCTTAGGTCTGCGGGGAGACAACCTGAGGGCTCCATGGACGACCACGGGTACCAGACTGCGCACTCATGGGGGACACCTGCGGGGAAGAACCGGGGGCCCTGTCACGGTAGCTAGTGATAGGTGATAATATACACAAAATATCTGGGTTGAATTGAACACGACTTAGATATAATAAATATAGTTTATTCCTTAAAGAAGGTGAACACACAAGATGGTACAAATAACAGACAAAATATAGCACTTACTTAGGGGTTGGACAATGAAGCAATCAGGTACAGGATTGGCAATTCATTCAGCAATACAGGATACAAATGAAGACATTATGAAGACTCCACGAAGACACTGGGCATAGAGCTTACACTCGTTTATATACGGCCAATGCCTCTCCGGCGGCAATACTCACGTGGATTCAGAGATCACCTGCTCCCTCCGCATGTCTCTGCCATCCTGGAGCTGGGTCCATTCTCTGCTCTCCGGGTGGTTTGGTGGTTACAGTGGCTGCAGCTGTAGATCGTGGCTCAGCCCGCCGGGTTTTGTGTTCTCCGATCGCCGCTTCCCTTTCAGCTCTACCGGCTGCAGGTTCCCGCTCGGACTTGATCCATTCCTCCGGTCTCGGTGCTGGGTCCAGTCACACGGATGGCCGGCACTTACTCTCCAGAGGCAATGCTTCTCACAAGTAGGGGAACAGTGAGGTGGTGCCATATCTCATGTTATATGTTGTACAACCGTGTGTTCAATATCATTACCCTTAGGAGCTCGAAATTCACCCGAGTTCCAGCTGTATTACAGAATCCCACAATAAACGGTAATACAGGTTCAATTCAATCCCGCCGCTGCCACCAGTTTATTATAAGCCTGTCACGGTAGCTAGCGATAGGTTATAATATACACAAAATATCTGGGTTGAATTGAACACGACTTAGATATAATAAATATAGTTTATTCCTTAAAGAAGGTGAACACACAAGATGGTACAAATAACAGACAAAATATAGCACTTACTTAGGGGTTGGACAATGAAGCAATCAGGTACAGGATTGGCAATTCATTCAGCAATACAGGATACAAATGAAGACATTATGAAGACTCCACGAAGACACTGGGCATAGAGCTTACACTCGTTTATATAGAGTTTCAGCCCCCATACCCTAACATGAGGTGCAAGGCATTGGATGACAATTAGCTGCACCCAATCCCTCCTTGCCACCTCACTTGAGAGGCAAAGTAATACCTGCCCACTGGGTGGGAATTATTCTAATCAGGGGCTCATTTCCATAGCCCCCCTCCCACAAGACTGGCATCGCCCAATTTGCTTGGGATAGGAAAACCTTTGTCCCAAGGTGTGAAACACAACACTTATCACAAGTACCCACATCCTGCTCTGCTTTGTTCTAGCATACAAAAGCAGGGTGGGGAGCCTTTGATCAGGGGGCTTATTGTAGACCACTTGTCTCCCCCCTGAGCATTAACATACCATATGGGCTCTAGCCTTCCTGGATTTTACCCTGGACCCAAAACATAGTACATTTTCACAATCATATTTATATTAAAATAATCCGTACTGTTGGTCTGAGCGGACTGAAATCTGCCAGGTCCTCATGCTGGAGGACCCTTGCCATAGTGGCCAAATATCAGCCCTCCATGACCCCCAGAACCGGAGACACCAAAACACAGTTTTAAAAGCACTATTGAACACGAGGCTTTTTTCTGCCATGCAAGTCAATGGCAGAAACCCAAACTTTGCAATTACCCTGACTCCGTTCTGTTGCCCCGAGATGGTTGGTATTTGCCATGCAATCCTGCCGGAACTATGACTACATGGTGGCCGAATCTCAGCCCTCTAGGTAGAACAGTACCGGAGTTATGGGTTCCAGGTTTCTGACCATTCTGACTTAACCGTTTTTACTCGCGGCTTTTACCTCCGCCATTAGAGTCAATGTCGTGACCCTCGTGGCCAGCGTGACCCTTTACCGGGGTCATTAACTCTCGGACCCGGTTGGGGTCAAGTGAGGGGGTTCCTATGGTCTAGGGGCAAAAATAATTTAATTCCTGTGTGCCCTAGAACCTAAGTTTCCCACGCCAATTGAATTTGAACTTGACTCGGGAGTGATCAAAGCTCTCTTCAAGACAATGTTTCCACTCTTGCGGTCTGCAGTTTGGATGGCTGCCAACCCATTCCTGGAGGTCGGCTTTGAGGAATCCCCATTGAAATTAATGGCTCCATTGACTTACAATAGGGAACCGCCGCTCCTCCTCTCGGGCGCCACCTGCAGGTCTTTACTATATCAGGCCCAAATCGCCGAAATCTCCATACGGTTACATCTGGCTGTAATGGTGACCTATGGAGAGACTGCAAAATGGAGCCTGCAAAGGCGGGAAAATGGACAAAGGGCCATAAACACCAAATTAACATTAACCCTTTCCCTCCCACCTGGATCCCAGTGTATGTGGTTGTAGCATACACTGCAAAGGTACAAACTCCAATAATTGTACCAATGTATACATCTAGCAAATAAAACAGTTTGCCATGAGGCAAGGGAATACAAATACATTAATTCCCTCTAAATGTGGGAATGGGATAACCAGGGGAGATATCTTTTGGTTATGAAGCAGGGGAACACATGTATTATACATACATTTTTGGTTAACCCCTCACCTCCTAGACGGTGGAAGGGGGTGCCTAATGGGGGTGACTCTTTTATTACTCGCTTGGCACCCCTCCCCTGCCACGCCTCCCCTGATCAATGGGTTCCTTGTGGCCCAGCTTCCCACTCTGGCACTGGGTCACTACTTGCATCCTTGCAGCACATAAGTCCTGAAGTGTTGTCCAGGCAAAATTGTCTTCCGGCATTGTCCAGTACACTGTCCTGGCCACATTGGATTGTGAAGTCCAGATCCTGCTGAGCAGGGCTCCAACGTGGCCGCCGGACATTCTCCTTTGCCACCCTCTGCCCCCCACCCAGTGCCTGGTGACCCAAGACAACCGTGAAGGGGCACCTCTGCAAATCAGGCTGCAGATTGCCCAGAGACATGCCAGTCTCTGTACCAACGGGAGACCAGCTAACAAGCACAGACCGTCGCTTCTCCGTCAAACCAGTCTGGAAAAGAGCTATGTCACTATCCTGTAGGTACCCTACCTGCCCTTGCCCTGTGCCCACCTGTAGCTGCTCTGCTATACCTATGCCTTACCTCCCTGGCTCTAGGGCAGTCCCCACCCCGAGTGGCATCACTTCTGGATTCTAGAAACCACCTGGGATGCTGACTACTACCCTCTCCTTTGCCTCCTGGGACATGGCAATTCCCCAGTAACCTGTACTGGGGCTCCTGGTACCCAGATGCTTTGCTCCTGCCCTCTCAAAACTGAAGGCCAGGAGATAAGTACCTGCTACCACCACTGCTGCTAGGGCCAGCATCACTCCTCTCCTCTCCACTATGCTGCCCTTCCTCTCTATAGTTACCTCTGGCTAACCTGGGGACAGAACCCTCTGCTGTACCCCCCTATCCCTGGCTACTGCTCTTGGCTGCCTACCTACCCACAGCCCTACTTCTGGGAACCCTGGGGAATCCATCATGGGGGTCTCCGCTGGCAAGTCAGAACAAGGGACCTCCTGCCTTCCTAGCCCATCCCTAGATTCTATCAGCTGCCTCACACCCCACTGACCTCCAATCTCCCCATGCTCCACAGTGCCTCCCTGCCTAGCCTCTCCTAGGCTCAGCACCTCAGCCACTGCTGATGACTCCTGCTGCTCCCCTCTAGGCAACCTAGACACAGGGGCTACCTGAGTGCACCTACCTCCCTAAACTTGTCTCCTCCTTACCAGGGATGAGCTCAGGGGCATCTCTTCAGATGCAACCGCCGTAGCTCTTGGCTGGCAGGTATCCCTGGGGTGGCACAAGCTTGCCGCTGGCCAGAATACCTTCAGCCCATAGCCAGGCTACAACAGGGGGTTGCTAATCTGAGAGATCCCCTGAGGCTCCGCCAGGGTAATGGGGAACTCTAGCTGCCATATCTGCTGCTTTTCCTCCCTGGCTACCACTAGCCTATCTCCTCTTACTGAGACCTTGTACTGGCTACCTACCTGCAGCCTTCCCTCACTCCGCTTCTCCCTAGCTAATCCGAACCTGGATACTAAGGATACCTGAGTGAGGTCATCTCCCTGATCTTGTCTCCCCCTTACCAGGGATGAGCTCTGGGGAATCTCTTCAGATGCAACCGCCTTAGCTCTTGGCTGGCAGGTATCCCTGGGGTGGCACAAGCTTGCCACTGCCCATGATACCTCCAGCCCATAGCCACAGTTGCTGATCTGCGAGAACCCCTGAGGCTCCACCAGGGTAATGGGGAACTCTAGCTGCTTTACCTGCTGCTTTTCCTCCCCGGCTACCACTAGCCGATTTTCTCTTACTGAGACCCCTTGCTGGCTACCTACCTGCAGCCCTCCCTCACTCCGCTTCTCCCTAGCTAATCCTAACCTGGACACTAAGGGTACCTGAGTGAGGCCATCTCCCTGACACTACCTTCCAATTTCTGGAGAGGAGCCCAGGGGCACTGGTATAGAAGCACCTGCCTTGGCTCCTGGTTGGAAGGTAATCTGGGGGTGGTCTAACTTTGCCACTGCCCCTGATACTTCAAGCCCATATCCAGGCGACAACGGTGGGGCTCTAAACTAAGAGCCCCCTGATGCTCCACCAGGGTAAAGGGAAAGCCTAGCTGCCCTACAAGCTGCCCTTCCTTCCCCTCCCCTGGTAGCGCTATCTCCTGCCACCCATCGGTCACTCCTACAGGGGAACAACAGGGTACAGTCATAGGTACAAATAAGTCAGGGTCAGTCTGCGACTTGGTCTGGCTTACCTTGCTGGTCCCCGCAGAGACCGACGCTTTAATAGGTCCCAATTGCAGGGGGACTGGAGTGGCCGCCGCCGGTGCCATCTTGGCCGGTGAGCGCCGGGCAACTGCCAACAGCTCCCGGGTTTGGCACAGGGAAAACGGTGAAGTACATGGGTCCCAGGTCGCCGTGGAGGAATTCTGCTCCCTCCAAACCAGGTTATACCCCCACCTGCTGCACACCCTGTCCCTCCCCACACTCAAAAAGGGCCCCGGCACCAGGCTTCGGCACAGGGTCGGCAGCGTAGATCGTGGGGCTCCGGTCATCACTGAGGATCGTCGACTCCTCCAAACCCGGCAAAACACCCACCTCCCGCACCCCCGACCCTCCCCCCAAACCCAGTCGGCTCCAGTATCTTGCCGGAATCGCGGCTTCTCCTCTGCCACTGCCTGCATCCTACGTCCTGGGAGCACTTCCACTGGCCGGACCATATCAGGTCGGGCCAGGGGGACAACAGCACCTTGCCGACAACAGCCGACCGCTTGCCGAGCACCGCTGCTGATGGCTGGAAAAGATCTGCCCCGGCTGCCGCTCCGCTGTTTTCCACTGGGATCAGATGGATGGCCGTCGCTCTCCGCCACTGTTGCCGAAGCAGCCCAGCCAGACTCTCCGGGAGACGTCTCGTGAAGGGTTGTCACCCGGCTGGGCGGTAGCCATCGGAGGATGCTGTTAAACGGGTTACCTTCTCTGCAGCTTGTGAACGTTGGCCCTGAGGGGCTCCTTCGCCTGACCGCGCATGGTCCAGGCATCGGGCTTTGATGTAGCCCGCATTGTTGCAGTGACAAACCGCCGCTTCTGCCGGAACTCCTGTGCCGCCGGTGAATTACCTCCCGAAAGAGGCTGCTGATTCCATGGCGGAGTTGTCTGAGCGCCAGGCTCATTGCGGAGCTTCTCCGCTACTGGTGGACTCCCTCCCGCAAGAGGCAGCTGAGTCCAGAGCGGACTTGCTTGAGCGTCTGGCTCATGGAGGGGGTAAGCGGGTCCATTCAGCACCAAAGCCAGGAACTGTGTCCACTCCTCCGGGTGCTCCGATCGCTCCACCGAGTAATCATTGCCAGCATTTCAGGGGTAAACGGACTGATCGCCGCAATGGCCAATGCCTCTCCGGCGGCAATACTCACGTGGATTCAGAGATCACCTGCTCCCTCCGCAAGTCTCTGCCATCCTGGAGCTGGGTCCATTCCCTGCTCTCCGGGTGGTTTGGTGGTTACAGTGGCTGCAGCTGTAGATCGTGGCTCAGCCCGCCGGGTTTTGTGTTCTCCGATCGCCGCTTCCCTTTCAGCTCTACCAGCTGCAGGTTCCCGCTCGGACTTGATCCATTCCTCCGGTGCCGGGTCCAGTCACACGGATGGCCGGCACTTACTCTCCAGAGGCAATGCTTCTCACAAGTAGGGGAACAGTGAGGTGGTGCCATATCTCATGTTATATGTTGTACAACCGTGTGTTCAATATCAATAGCCTTAGGAGCTCGAAATTCACCCGAGTACCAGCTGTATTACAGAATCCGACAATAAACGGTAATACAGGTTCAATTCAATCCCGCCGCTGCCACCAGTTTATTATAAGCCTGTAATGGTAGCTAGCGATAGGTTATAATATACACAAAATATCTGGGTTGAATTGAACACGACTTAGATATAATAAATATAGTTTATTCCTTAAAGAAGGTGAACACACAAGATGGTACAAATAACAGACAAAATATAGCACTTACTTAGGGGTTGGACAATGAAGCAATCAGGTACAGGATTGGCAATTCATTCAGCAAAACAGGATACAAATGAAGACATCACGATGACTCCACGAAGACACTGGGCATAGAGATTACACTCGTTTATATGCAGTTTCAGCCCCATACGCTAACATGAGGTGCAAGGCATTGGATGACAATTATCTGCACCCAATCCCTCCTTGCCACCTCACTTGAGAGGCAAAGTAATACCTGCCCACTGGGTGGGCATTATTCTAATCAGGGGCTCATATCCCTAGCCCCCTCCTACAAAACTGGTGTTGCCCAGTCTGCTTGGGATAGGAAAATCTTTGTCCCAAGGTGTGAAACACAACACTTATCAAAAGTACCCACGTTCTGCTCTGCTTTGTTCTAGCTTACACAAGCAGGGTGGGGGAGACTTTGATCAGGGGGATTATTGTAGACCACTTGTCTCCCCCCCTGAGCATTAATATACCATATGGGCTCTAGCCTTCCCGGGCTTTTACCCTGTCCCAAAACATAGTACATTTTCACAATCATATTTATATTAAAATAATCCGTTCTGTGGGTCTGAGCGGGCTGAAATCGGCCAGGTCCTCATGCCGGAGGACCCTTTCCATAGTGGCCAAATATCAGCCCTCCACGACCCCCAGAACCGGAGATACCAAAATACAGTTGTAAAAGCACTTTTTAACACGAGCCCTGTGTTTCTCCGCCCTAATGTATACAGCCAGAGTGGCTGAGCCTATGATCAGGGGATCTGTTGTAGACAATGGGTCATCCCCTGAGCATTTACATTAAACAGAGCCAGTAACGTTCGCAGGCTTTTATCCCCGCTTTGAAATACTGTACAGTTCTTAATACATATATATATTAAAATAATCCGTTCACCTGGGCCGAGCGGGCCAAAACTTGCCAGACCCTCATGCCAGAGGGGACTCTCCATGGTGGCCAAGTTTCAGCTCATTGCGACCCACCGGACCGGAGATACCAAATTACAGTTTAAAAGCCCTTTTGGAACACACGGCTTTTTCTATAATGCAAGTCAATGGCAGAAACCCACATTTTGCAATTACCCTGACTCCGTTCTGTTGCCCCGAGAGGGTCGGTATTTTCCATGCCATCCTGCCGGAACTAGGACTACATGGTGGTCGAATCTCAGCCCTCTATGTTGATAAGATCCGGAGTTATGGGTTCCAGGTTTCTGCCCATTCTGACTTAACAGTTTTTACTCGCGACTTTTACCTCCGCCATTAGAGTTAATGTTGCGACCCTCGTGGTGAGCGCAACCCTTTTACCGGGGTCATTAACTCTCGGACCCAGTTGGGGTCAAGTGAGGGGGTTCCTAGTGTCTAGGGGCAAAAATAATTTTATTCCTAGGTGCCCTAGAACCTAAGTTTCCCACGCCAATTGAATTTGAACTTGACCGGGGAGTGATCAAAGCTCTCTTCAAGATAATGTTTCCGCTCTTGCTGTCTGCGGTTTGGATGGCTGCCAACCCGTTCCTGGAAGTCAGCTTCGAGGAATCCCCATTGAAATGAATGGCTCCATTGACTTACAATGGGGAACCGCCGCTCCTCCTCTTTGGCGACACCTGCAGGTTTTCTACGATATCAGGCCAAAATTGCCGGACTCTCCATACGGTTACATCGGACTGTAATGGCGACCTATGGAGAGACTGCAAAATGGAGCCTGCAAAGGCGGGAAAAGGGACAAAGGGCCATAAACACCAAATTAATATTAACCCTTTCCCTCCCACCTGGATCCCAGTGTATGTGGTTGTGGCATACACTGCGAAAGTACGAACTCCAATAATTGTACCAATGTACACATCTAGCAAATAAAACAGTTTGCCATGAGGCTGGGGAATACAAATACCGTAATTCCCTCTAAATGTGGGAATGGGATAACCAAGGGAGATACCTTTTGGTTATGAAGCAGGGGAACACATGTATTATATGTACATTTCTGGTTAACCCCTCCCCTCGCAGATGGTGGAAGGGGGTGCCTAATGGGGATGACCCCTTTATTACTCGCTTGGCACCCCTCCCGGTCACAGGCCCCACATCTATGTGGGCACCACGGACCCGTAGGGACCACCCGAGAGCCCCCAGACTCCCGTGGGACCCCCGAGGACCCTCAGACACCTTTAGGGCTGACCCGGGGTCCCCCAGACACCTGCGGGCCTACCCGTGGAGACCCCATTTGTGGCCCATGGTGACCCGCGGAGACCACCTGGAGGACCACGGCGCCTGACGGGGACAACCCATAGGCCTCCAGACCCTGTGTGCACCCCTTTGCTGGGGCCTGCGGACACCCGCCAGGACCACCGCGGACTCCCGTGGGCCTGGGGTATTAACCCTGTATGTAAAAGAATAAACCGTGTATTTATGGGGGGGCACAGGGGATGGGTGGGTTATGTATTGTTTATAATATATAGTTATGATTATTATGGCTAGCGGGGGTGGGGGAAAGGGGTATTGTCCCCTTGCCAGGGTGGGTAGGCCCCCCGGTGGGTAGTGGGTGAGGGTGGTTAGGCCTCACGGGTTGGGTAGTGGGGCACGGTGTATAGGCCTCCCGAGTGGTAGGTGAGGGTTGGTTAACCCCTAATGACTATAGCGGTTAATGACTGCTACGGTGATTAAGGGGTTAGGGGACATTACATTGGCTCTTTTTATTCTTGTGTATGTTTTGCAGCATCAGAGGGGGGCATGGACAAAGATGAAGATGTGGACGGCCTTCATCATGGCAGCCGGACATGGGTGAGTTCAATATGTATTTATTGTATTTAATGTGCTTTATGTATTTGAAATGGGCAAATGCACTATTATCCATATGTGGATACTAGTAATTTTGCTGCTTACTATACTGTAGGTGTTAGGGGAGGGGGGGTGTATTTATTTAAAAGTATTTATGTGTTTTATAATAATTTTTTTGGGGGCACAGAATTGGTACTGCAGGCCTGAGGGGAACACCCGAGGGCCACCGCCGGCCTATTGTATCATTGCTGTGCATCCCAAAAATTTAATATATGTACTGTATGTTAGGGGGTATAGGGGTTGTTGGGGGCACAGGGGATGTGCGTTGTTTATTGCAATGTTTATTGGGGGGCAATTGTCCCCAATAAACATGCTATTATGCCTTAACCCCTTAATTGCCCTAGCGGATAGCCGCTATGGTTGTGAAGCAGCATGAATGTATTTTTAATAATATTGTGCGGGAGCCGGGGTCTCCTGAGCTGAGCCGCATTCATTTCTGGCTCAGGGACCCCCTGCTTCCCGAGTTACATGCCCCAGTTTGGGGCATTGGTGCTTGTGTCGCCGCCATCTTTATAGCGGGCACATCGCGTCTTGGACGCTATAAAGATGGCGGCGACACTGGCACTCGATGCCCCATACCGGGGCCTGTAACTCGGGAAGCAGGGGGTCTCTGAGACAGAAATTAATGTGATTCAGATCAGGGGACACCCTGCTCTCGTTCACTATTATAAAAAATACATTAATGCTGCTTCATTACCATAAGCGGATTGCCGCTATGATAATGAATTATTGTTTATTTATATGGGTGTTTTACTCATAGTGTAGATGTGCAGAGGGTCTCCGGATCTGAACCGCTTTGGTTTACATCACGTGTCACGTGATCGGGACATTTAAATGCAGAGGGATACCGGCACCTCATAACGGGGCCTGTATCTCGGGAAGCAGGGGGTCCCAGGACCTGAAACCAATGCGGTTCAGCTCCGGAGACCCCTGCACATGTACACTATGAATACTATTTTATTACAAATATTTTTATTTGGGCCGAGGTTTGCGCCGAGAGAGTGGCGGATCTCTCTCTGCAGCAGCCTGATCTCACCAGGGGAGCCCTTCACGCCAAGCCGACTGTCTCACCACCGGCTAATCGCCATGTTTTGAAATGTTGCTCTCGCAGTGATTCGCCAGGGATTCGGCCCTGCTGCATACTGCTTGGCAACACGTACAAATATGGCGAGTTCAAACCCCTGGCGAAAGCAATTTTCTCGCTGCTTATTGCATGACCCCCCAAGTCCTTTTACACCTTTTTACCAGGATCATTCATTGAGCAAAACAAGGTAATAAAATAAATTGTAATTTCTTCGCATAAAATGATAGACAAAAAGACACACTTACTTTGGGACTTGGGTAGAAAACTAAACAATCCTAGGAGCAGGGAACTCTGTAGAAGAGTTTTACCCTGACCGGCACTTAGCCCAGAATCTCGTGGAACTCAAATTAGCATGAAATTCAACCCGCCACTGGAACGTTCCATTCGGAGAACTTGGAACTTCTTGACCGCGACCAATCCTTTGGAACTAAACTCGGGGTAAAATCCCAGCCGTGTCTGCTACGATCATTTCTCAGAACTTGAGCACAAAAGTCGGGACTTAGACTCCAGCAAGTAGGCTTTAAGGCTTGAAATTGGAGCCGGTAGCTCTGCTATTCGCGCAAGAGAAACATTAAAAAGCCCACCCGTGCTCTTACTACTGGAATACTTGAATCTGATTGGCTCACAGGTTTTTTATAGTTTCTGAGTTTCATTCACAAAACTCAGCTGCCAATCTTTGCATGGGAAAATTCCCAGCAACCAATAAGAGCCAAGACAGTGAGGAAAGCCGGGACAGCGGGAAATTCGAAATAGCCAGGAGACATGCGCAAACTTGGCACATCTCTGCCTCGCTATCTCAATGCTACCTGCTGGGACAGGCTCCCTCAGTTCTGACAGAGTAAGTGGCATCCAGGAAGGCTGCCATTGTTCTCCGGACCTGGTACTCAGCCCTTTCCTGATAACCCAATGCTCTTCACACCTCTGGGCATCCTCTGGTTCCTTTGAACTACGATATGAGTTAGCTTGGACAGTCTGGTTGGACATCAGTTCCAAATGTATAAACACATTACATTTAATAAAGTATACTTTAATACATAAAGGTATGTTGGGAATATAATTCTGAGTCTCTGGGTGCAGGGGACTGTAGACAAAAGATGTTCTACTTTTATTTCTACCTGCCTTATTCCCCATACACTATCTTTTGGACTCATACTGGACTCTGAGTCTCCCGTAAACCTTAAATACAGTTGGTGCACCCACAAACCCTACACTGGTTCTGTGCCACCTGGGCACTAGCTAGGGTTTTACCCTTAACCAAGGGGTTCCCTCAGCTACAGGGATACCTATTCATCCCTGAGTCTCACTCACCATTCTGGGCAATCTTGAAGCAGAGTATGTAACGGGAGACCAGGCATTTACACCTTTTACAAGATCATACATTGAGCAAAACTGGTCAAGTTAAATAAATTGTACATTTATTCGCAGGAAAAGGCATACACACAATGATACACAAACTACATAAGAAGAGACACACTTACTGCTGTGCCAGCCTTTATTCTAAAACTTCTCTGGTGCGTTGCGGTTCCATGTCCTGAATGCCACGTGGAATAAATAGATCATCCCCTGTGCTCATGCTGCATTCGCGATGACCGGCACCCGCGGTTGAACTGCAGTTTATTCATGTTGATCTGTTTAATTATAATGGTTCGGATTTAATTGGGGGCAATTCTTCGCGTACCCGCCAAGTGGCAGATATTCATGAATTGTAATTAATTCTAATGTGTACAGAACATGTGCTACAGTAATGTGTCGACTTGCAGGTGTTTAAAAAAACCCACTGTGGTCCATTGTGAACTGACCTTGGTACTGAAGAAGTTACTGTATCAATGTAGGCGTTTCATAATAAAACTAAATTTTTCGTGTCTTTTTTACATATTTTCTCACTGCACAATCGCCTGACGGAAAGCAAAGCAATGAGTACCAGTACACTGCAGTATGTGTGCAAAAGATCTGACTGTACCTATTCATATATATTTTTTTTGCAATTAATGCCGCAGCTGATAAAATGGCCACAGTTGGTGAAATGTATAATTTTTTTATCTCAAATTATGACTTTTACAAATTTTCACCTGATGCTCATGTGTGGATACGTGCAATAAGGAAAAAGATAAGTAGCGATCCGTGTTTTTTTTTCATTTTGCCCCTGCACACAGAGTTAGAAGAGGGTATTGGTGTGTGGTGCCAGATTTTTCCAGTATCTTTGAACATGGAGACTTCGAAAGGAGAAAGGTCAGATTTAATGAAAATAAGATTTGTCAATCCCAGGCCAGCAATGTAATAGCGTCTGCCCCGGCACCACCGCCAGCACCAACTTACAATAACGGTCCGACCGTCAGTGAAAACCCGGTGACCAGCAACCCAATACCTTCAAAACTTAATGCCTGAGCCTGATTTCACTTACAGATACATGCAAGCTTGCATGTACCAAAAAGATTTCCAGCTTCATCAGCTGTCAACTAAAGGTGTAGCAGGCCCGCTGTCACTTGTCAACTACGTGTATAATGTAGACCACGGCACTCATGGATCATCGCCACCCGTTTGGCAAAGTCTATAATGAAGGTAAATACAGTATAATTCATTACATTAACTACCTGTATTACAGCACACTACCTGAGTTATAGTACACTAGAGTACGTGTGTTATGGTACTTACACTAGCTGCAGTTCAAGCTGCCGTATTTTAATCTTTTTTAAAAATATGAATATGTTATGCACAAAGACAAGTGATTAGTTACTGCAGATCGATCCGTTCTCTTGTAATCAATCACTTTGCTCATGGTTATTTAGTTCTATTATTTTATTCACAATTCTAGAAAATGTAGTCCAACAATATGATTGGCTGGGAAGTTTCTACAGTAGATACTGTACAATTGGTGGACTGTCAAGGTAGCCACAGGGTTATAATATACACCAAATCATCTGGGTTGAATTAATACAACTTACAACTGTGATATAATAAAGAGATTGTATTCCTTAAAAGACAGGAGGACACACAATGTTGGACAAATAACAAACGGGATATATACACTTACTTAGGGAAGGGACAATGAAATAACCAGGATTCAGGTTAGCAGTTCATCAGGCATCAGGTATAAGAATGAAGACACGAAAGACAATGGGCATAGAGCTTATAATCGTTTATATGTGATTTGGGCTCTATCCCTAACATTGGGACTCAGGCATTGGAGAACAATTACCTGGGCCCAATTACCTTTTGCCAGCTAATGTGGGTCAGAGTCCCATTTCCTGAACCCCACACTAAAAGGTTGGCGTCTCCAAGTCTGCCATTTGGGATTCTGGCCCGGGAAACTCCGACCAGAGATGTGAAGTACGACACTTAATACAAGCACCCACAACCTGCTCTTCCCCACCCTAGAGTACTTAATCAGGTGGGGGAGCCTTTGATCAGGGTCTTTCTGTAGACACACTATCGCGCTCTGGCCATTAGCATACCTTATGGGCCAGTAACTTTCGCAGGCTTTACCGTAAGCACAAAAGACAGTACATCTACAACAATATATATATATATATATATATATATATATATATATATATATATATATATATATATATATATATATATATATAAATATTCCGTTCGTTGGGCCGAGCGGGCTAAAAATTGCCAGGCCCTCATGCCGGAAGGGCTCTCTATGGTGGCCAATTTTCAGCTCGCTGCGACCCACCGAACCGGAGATAACAATATTGGAGTTTAAAACCACATGTTACACAGACTGCATTTCTTCGCCATTGGAGTCAATGGCGGTGACCAGACTTTAGACATACTCCCTTTGGTTGATCGGAGAGGGCTGGAAATTGCCATGCAATCATGCCGGAGCTATGACTGCAGGGTGGCCAAATCCCAGTCCTCTAGCCCTCACCGAACCGGAGATAATGGTTTCAGGTTTATACACTTACCATACTACAGTACAAAACTGTACCATACTACTTTCCTGATGCATGCCCATTACGCTCTATCACAATGGGCAACACAGTCGCAATATGATCAATATATTTATTACATCTTTCGACGGTGAGTACATTGTTCCAAAAACTCAGTATGCCATCCGCCAATTCATCCTTTTTGAGGTTCCACCACTTTTCGTATATGAGCCTTCAGCTGATGCCATACCAGTTCGATAGGATTGAAGTCTGGCGATCTGTCATTGGAGGGGGAAAAGAAGGAGAAATAGTTAGAGATACACAGTAAACAGTGTAAAAAAAGAGACACGGTTACCGTACTTACTCCGCTGGCATCTTCACCCAGTTGATACCGCAGGCAAGAATATTTGCATGAGACGCGGTGTGTTTGGGATTATTGTCCCGGAAGAACCGGTGACTATCTGGGAATTCACATGTGATGTACTCCACAATTTCGAGCACTATTTTCTCTTGAAAAAATAATTTATTCATGATTCCTGTAACAAGAAAATAAAAGTGCTCAAAATAATGCACACAACAGTAGTACAATACAGGGCATAAGGCTCCAGCATGTAACTTTGTGCATTATTTTACCATGTAAGGTGATGATGCATCCTGGTCCATGCCTAGAGATGGGACCCCATACATGCATCTTCACTGGGTGTTTTGGATGTGGCTTCTTAGATATGCGTCCTTTTTTGTGGAATGCAAAGGTGGCAAATCTCTCAAGCGATACAGTGGACTCATGCAATCCTGAAAAGATTTGCCACTTTCGATCCATGCCTTTGCCTGGACCACTCTTTTTATCTTGTTGACGTCCCTTATCATAGGGTACGCTTTGTAATGACAAGGAATAATTTTATAGGTACTGTACAGTTTCTTAAACCACTCTTTTACCTCCTGTACTGTCCAGTACTAACCTCACACGTCCATATTTTCATCCCAAACTGCGTCTCATCTTCTTGATGCTACTCTCAAGATGCGGTTATATTGTGATTTTATGCAGAGTCTTTGACCCTTGTGGCACTCTTCTCATCATTTTCTTCACTTATTTGGTCAACCAGAAGAGTTGTCCCCCTACAGTGTAAAGGAAGAACAACAATAAGTTACAGTAGGCCACATGTACATCATTTATGCTCAGGCCTACAGTATGGCTAAATACAGGTATTTATAATATACTGTAGTATACTGTAGTTATATATATATATATGTAGTTATATATATATATATAACAAACAAATTGGAGTAGCGCCATAGGAAGCTTGATAAGGATAAATCAGCTGTGTAAATCAGATAGAGTTAACAAGGCTATTGACCAAAGAATCCCCAAAGGGCGAATTTGTGATAAAAACAACTGAAATCTATAGCAAAAATAAAAAATATGAAACATAAAAAATAAAATAAAAACCAGACGTCAGTTGAAATTCCAAAAAATGTACTTAGTCCACTGGAGTTTTGCTGCCCGTATATAAGGATCACCAAATCCTGTCTGTCTGTCCCGTTGGTGCCACCTCTGGTGTATCCGTTGGTTCAGCAAGGTGCACTGGAGCCACCGCAGCCAGATGATGTAATAATCAGCAACACGGTCAGAGACTCCCTCCAGATACACCTCCCACAGCTCTCACTGCTCACCAGCAGGCAACTGCAAAACGGGAAGCGACAGCAGTCCCAAGCAAATGCCCACGCGTTTCGTCACTAAGGACTTCGTCAGGGGTTGAATTCAATTGTCAAAAGGGGTGTCCTTTATATCACCTTTACTGTTGTGATTGGCCAGTACGGATGGTGGGCGGGTACTTTCAATTTCACAAATTTAACCCTGTTTCATTGCTGGACAACATTATACATGACAATCATAAAGCACTAGAGCCTATTTGTAAGCAGTTTAAACATATTCCTACTAACAAATGAAAACAAATAGCTAGATGAATGAACAACATACAAATAATAAATCTTAAAAGGACAGAGATTAAATATTTTGGATACATCCAAAAAAAACTATATATAGAAGTAAAAGAATAACACATTAAATAAGCACAGAAAAATCATGCTCCAATGAGATTTTTTTCTATCTCTGACCGTGTTGCTGATTATTACATCATCTGGCTGTAGTGGCTCCAGTGCACCTTGCTGAACCAACGGATACACCAGAGGTGGCACCAACGCGACAGGCTGATACATTCCCTTCACAGCTTCAAGGCGATTGAGTATATCTCATAAATGCTATTATTTTTACTCTGTTTGTGAGTGCGCTTTTTATATTTTACAATCCCATAAATACTGTTTTATACTTTATCACACTAGGAGTGCGCCTGTTTTTTCTTCTTGTTTTCTGCATATATAATATATGTGTATATATATATATATATATATATATATATATATATATATATATATATATATATATATATTTTGTGAGAGAGCAGATGGCACACAAATACAAATGTAGGCAGGTGCTAGTCCCATAAGCAGAGTATAATATAAGGCTCCTTACCAAGCAGACAAGGAGATCCAGATTCCTTGCTTTGTGTTCCTTGGATTTCAAGGATCTCCTGGTCTGCCTGGTAAGGAGCCATATATGTAGGCACTGCCCTGAGGAAGGTCTCTCTATGAGTGTTACACCGGTGCTGCCCGCAGACCAGACCCATCCCCTGAGCTGAAGGGGGAAGTGGTAATACATGCACCCGCAGCAAATGGTGCGTGTCTGGAGTTTGGTATAAGTGTTGCCAGGCCAGGTGTAGTTAAGTAGACAATACTTGCCGGTACCGGTTGTAGAGGTAGAGTGAAGAATGCCTTGCTGAGGTCAGGGAGTAGAAAGCGGAGGTAGGTTGTCATCCAAGCCATGTTCAAGGGGTAACCAGAGTGTGCGTTGTCCAAGGAGTGCCGAGATCGAGAGCCAGAAGGGGTTGTTGTACGAGCCATTGCAGAAAACACTAAGAGAATCCAGGAGTACTTCCATACAGAGACTATGTCGAGCTAAGACTGAGAGCAGAGAGGAGCTAGATAAAGCAGGGAGGTCAAATCAGGAACGGAGGCGGGACAGGAAGAGCTACAGGGAGACACTGCAGATTGGTGCAGTTATAACAAGCCTGGTGAGTCTTGTTGGTAACCTGAGTATGCCCGTGCAGCGTGCGGGGACGGAGCCTGAGGACCGGGGGACAGGAAGAAGAGTGAGCAGAGTGAGCTCCGTAATGCGTGTCCGCGCGTGGACCGTGCCAGAGGAGGGTGCAGGTGTGTGCGCGGAAGGGCGTGCCCGGCACTGAGCAGAGGAATCGCCGAGGGGAGTGATCCCGCGACGGTGGCAGGGGAGAGGGGTCGCGGAGACCGGTAAGGCAGGATTGTGTTGTGAGTCCAGGGGCTCCCTAGGGGGATGGAGTGCTCTGTGTGGGGAGCGCGGAGAACGCCGATTCCTGACAGTACCCCCCTCTTCAGGAACGGCCTCCATCTTCATTTGAAATTTTAGCAGCTTCATTATATACGCCAGGCTTTTCTTGCAGCTGCTTTAGCTGACAGAAATATTCGGTGATCCACTGCTCCCGCTCTTTCTCCTGCTGATCATATTGGTCATCAAAGGGAGCGGTTTTTTCTGTTCGTGCCGAGTTCAGGCACCCCCACCATTCTTGGGGTGTTGTGTAGGTGTGACTCGGTTCGGGTTCCCCGTAAGAGATGTCTTCCTCTTTATTGGACTGGAAGGGCCACTCTTCCGTGGGGTAGGGTTCATTACAGGAACGCTGCATCTTGTCCTCCATTTTTAGGCTATCAGGTGTAATTTTCTTCCTGACCTCAGGAGGCGCTATTGCAGCTGGTGCCACTGTATTTGCTTGAACCCCCAATTGTGGTAGTCCTACAGATGGGTATATTTTGCTTGTAGAGGTCGTAGCTCTCACAGGCATCTCTGTAGACTTTTCTTTCTTGGATAATTTTTTTCAATATCAGCAGTACTGTGCATGCATTTCTTTTATCAGGTATACAAGTTGTGCAGTTGCTAGGTAAAAAAAGTCTATTTGCTTTACACCATTTTCTTGCAGGGTGCAATCTCCCCGCTTCAGCAACAGAATTTGGTTTTCTGCCTGAGTTCAGTAATTTTCAGTCTCATCTTTGGGTATTATGGCATTCACACTTCACTCTTTGGGTGTCTGTTTTGCTCCCAAGATAATAGGCATACATTTTTACTTGCAGAAAAAAAACATTCTTTGCAGTGGACTATTTCTTTCATTCCCGGCAGGGTGACTCAACACTCAGCAATTGGCTTTGAAAAAACTTTTTCCTTTATAGGGCAATTTTACACTCAGCATTTGTTTGCTAAAAATTCCCCTGCTTCAACACAGTCTTTGTATCAATTTTCACACTTTTCTGCATATACTCCATTCACAGCTGGTAGCCCTATGAGGTGTGGCAACGTTTATTTGCAAAATCAGTACCCCTCATGGGTCACCATCTGTATTCACTGCTTCAGCGAAACTTTTGAAAACAACAAACACCTATCCCTTTTCAAGGGCTGACTCACTTCTTGAACCCTGACTATGGCTGGAAGGCAAAACCCCTATTTCAATGACCGTATTACACTTTGTGATGGGCAATTAAAGGTTTACCTGCTTCAGCAGTCTCTTCTGGATTGGGGAAAAGAGTCCATCCGTGGTTTTTGTAAGTCTCAGTGCAGTGTAAGTTTCAGTGGTGTGTACCACATTAACTCTGCCTCTGCTACATGATAGGTTTTTTTTTTTTCCAAGTTGTTTAGACTGTTTGTAGGCAAAAAGCATAACAAAAAAATTTCACATAAAAACTCTGGTCCTTTTTAACTACATAGACACCTCTTGTCCCACTTCGGACACCAAATGTAGGCGAACGTTCACAGAGGTACACTCTTGGTGTCGTTTATAATGTGAAATTATAATAAGGCTTTATTGTGCCTTCTCCTTTTAATCAGGAAATTCATCCAAACACAGGGGGGGGGAACAAAGCTTCTATTCACTTGGGAGTATTTCTAGTGAAACACTATGCAATAATTAACATCTCCCTTAGTCAAGCAGTTCTCGCAGCCCCAAACACATAGCATGCAATAAGCAGATATAAGCAGTCTTTTAAGAATGAAAGTCTTATCTGTTCCTTGTGGTTTGGAGGGAAAATCTTCACTGTTCCTGCTTCAGCTCCCTTGTCTCCAGGGTTGGTCAGCATACAGGTTTAGAAGTTTTCCCTGTTTCTTGTAAGCAGCTCTGCTGTTTCTTCTGGCAGGGCTCAAGACTGTTGTGAGAGTCAAAGACAATCTCTGCTCTCTCTCCCAAGTTCAGCTCTCAGTCACAGCTAAGGAGATCTCACTTCCTGTTTCAAAAGACAGGCTTTCTAAGCCATCTAATCAGGCAGGTGCTGTTTTGTTAATTGACTACTAGCAGTTAACCACCACACTGCTGGATTAAAGGCACATTACCTGAACAGGGATAAGTCCCCTGTTACAGCTACCTTCTTGCGACCAGTATTGTAGAGATGGGGAGCCATTTCAAACTGCACCTCACACTGGTTTAGGAAACCCCTACATTCTTCAGGTTCACCTGCATAAGGCTTGGGGGGTGGAATCTTTACATTGGAGCTGCTAACTGCGCTTGCTGAGTGGGGGCTTACAACTGGCGAAGTCGCGGTCAGTACTCAGGCTGTGACCTGGCGTGTAAATGCCACAATTTTGATCCGCCATGGCCTGGTTTTGCTGAAGCAGATTGGAGAGAAACTTGTAAAGTTCGGTCTGATCTGCGTCTTGTGGGCTCGACATATTGTTACGCCGGTGCTGCCCGCAGACCAGACCCGTCCCCTGAGCTGAAGGGGGAAGTGGTAATGCACGCACCCGCAGCAAAGGGAGCATGTTCGGAGTGTGGTATAAGTGTTGCCAGGCCAGGTGTAGTAAAGTAGACAATACTTGCCGGTACCGGTTGTAGAGGTAGAGTGAAGAATGCCTTGCCGAGGTCAGGGAGTAGAAAGCGGAGGTAGGTTGTCGTCCAAGCCGTGTTCAAGGGGTAACCAGAGTGTGCGTTGTCCAAGAAGTGCCGAGATCGAGAGCCAGAGGGCGTAGTCGTACGAGCCGTGTCAGAACCTGAGAAAACACTAAGAGAATCCAGGAGTATTTCCATACAGAGACTATGTCGAGCAAAGAATGAGAGCAGAGATGAGCTAGATAAAGCAGGGAGGTCCAATCAGGAATGGAGGTGGGACAGGAAGAGCTACAGGGAGACATTGCAGATTGGTGCAGCCATAACAAGCCAGGTGAGTTTTGTTGGTAACCTGAGTATGCCCGTGTGGCATGCGGGGGCGGAGCCTGAGGACCGGGGGACAGGAAGAAGAGTGAGCAGAGTGAGAGCACTCCGTAAAGCGTTTACGCACGTGGACCGCGCCAGAGGAGGGTGCAGGTGTGTGCGCGGGAGGGCCTGGGCGCGCCTGGCGCAGAGCAGAGGAATCACAGAGGGGAGTGATCCCGCGACGGCGGCAGGGTAGAGGGGCCGCGGAGATCGGTAAGGCAGGATTGTGTTGTGAGTCCAGGGGCTCCCTAGGGGGGAGGAGTGCTCTGTGTGGGGAGCGCGGAGAACGCCGATTCCTGACAACGAGGACCTAAATGTTGGCGGCCCTGTGTTCACAATACACATCTTTTGGACTACTACTGCGGTGTGCTGTCTTTTGTTATCAGGATACCCCTGGTCACTACATGTCTATATATATATATAAGCACCGAACCACCGTTGGATATCTGCAATTCATTGTCCGCTCGTGTACATATCCTTAATTCTCATGCTGAGATCCTTTGAAATCTTTTTTTTAACAGGCATAGCTGCGAGTAGAAAGAAATATAAGCACAAGAATATATATTCAATGTTTGGTGATGTGTATTCAATGTGCAGTGAATCAACAATATGGATGGTGTATTTATACTTTAATGGGTCTCATTACAGTACGCACACTTTTAACACCTGTACCTCAATCACAATAGGGACACAGTGTATAAAAGGTGACTCAAACTGGATAGCCCACCACACTCTGATCTGTATCTGAACTTGCTCTTGTCCAGTTACTGCATTGTGCTTTATACCATCTGTATCCATGGAGCGACCCTGATTCTACGGACACAAGAACCCACTTTCTTCTGCCATGCCTGCTGTTCCGAAAAAGCGAAAGGCGGGAGCCTTTTCCGAGCCAAACCCAAAGCGAAAGGCCAAGGCTCATAAAGAAAACCTTCTGAAGACTGAAAAGGCTAAGTCTAAGAAGCCTGGGCCTTATTATGTCAAGAAGAAATTCGCTTATGTAGCAAAAATGCAAAACAAATGGATGTCACCCATGCACGACAACACTGCTCTACCGGGGACCCCCAGGCCACCTTCTCCTGCACTCCACCCTGCTGCTGCTCCCCCCGGAACCTCCAGGCCACCTTTCGTACACTCCACGCTGCCTCTGCTCTCCAGGGAACCCCCAGGACACCTTCTCCTGCAGTCCATGCTGCAGCTGCTCTATCGGGAATCCCCAGGCCACCTTCTCCTGCACTCCACACTGCCGCTGCTCTCCGGGGAACCCCCAGGATACCTTCTCATGCACCCATCGATGAAGCTGCTCTCCAGGAAATCCCTATCTCATCCACTCCAGCATCCATCCACACAGATGTCCACAGCACTCCTAGCACAAGATCCAGCTCGTTAGCCTGCATGTTGAATGGGTTCAGTGTCGATATCCCTGAGAACTCTATGTGGTAAAGATCAATCTATGCTAAATATGAATAGGCGGATGGAGAAGATGGATAAGTGCATGTTGATGATAAAGACTGACATAGCGGGGATACATAGTTTGCTTGGAGTTCCTGCCCCTGTATGTCGGACACAGGAGCAGGAGGGTGGCATGGATGTGACCTTCACCCTTCCATCACCAAGTGCACCCCCTCCACCAGAAGACTATGTGTACATGTATGCACTTGACGAGGATGACATGACAACCCCATCAATACCACGCCAGGAGATGACAGCACAGATAAGGCGACTAAGACAGGAGGAGGAAAGCATCCTCCCAGACCCCAGATCCTCGCCCACTGCCACAAGCACACTCACTCCCAGAAGCACACCCGCTCCCAGAAGCACACCCGCTCCCAGAATTCCACCCACACACGCTTGCATTGAGACGGTGCCCGACATCATCTTGTGCGATCTGCCCTAGCAAGTCAGGGAGAACTATAGGCTTGCAAGTGGTGGTATAGCCCATAAATTTGCCATGTACATCTTCAAACAGCACGTGAGTTACGCGTTGTACAGAGGGTGGACCCACAATGTCAATTAGGAAGGGAGTCGCGTCAAAAGGGCTCTTCTTGAAAATTTAAGAATGACTATTGTGGAGGAATTGCGGGGCTATTTTACCATTACCGATCATTTAATGAGAATCGTGAGAGACTCCTTAAATGGCATTTTGCGTCATACAAGGGCTCATCCCTTGAAGGAAAGACTGGTGGGGATCGAATTCACTGCGTGATTGTTCGTCTATTCAAAAGTTATAAATGTTTTTACTTACAGTACTCCATAAATGTTTTGACTTAAAAAATATGTTGATTCTTTTAAATTATATTTATAAATAAATGTTTTAACTTTCACCAGACACCTGTTAATGTTTTGACTTACTGTACTCCAATAAAAAATATGTTGATTCTTTTAAATTGTATTTATAAATAAATGTTTTATCTTACACCATTCACGTGTAAATGTTTTGACTTAAAAAATATGTTGATTCTTTTAAATTGTATTTATAAATAAATGTTTTATCTTACACCATACACCTGTAAATGTTTTGACTTACTGTACTCCAATAAAAATATGTTGATTCTTTTAAATTGTATTTATAAATAAATGTTTTATCTTACACCATACACCTGGAAATGTTTTGACTTAAAAAATATGTTGATTCTTTTAAATTGTGTTTATAAATGTTTTATCTTACACCATACAACTGTAAATGTTTGACTTACTGTACTCCAATAAGATTATGTTGATTCTTTTAAATTGTATTTATAAATAAATGTTTGAACTTCCTTGAAATTGTTTAATTGTGTCTCCTTTTATAACAAAATACAGTGTTTCTAGAACATACAGTACTGTACAGTAAGTAATGGTTGGTTAATTACTGTTTCAACAAGGTTCCATGAGGCACACTGTACAGTACTGTACTGTATACTGTGGGCATGCACATTAAATCAAAACAGTATTAAAACAATACATACTGTACAGGTATAGAATACACATAACCTATACTGTAGAATAAATACATACTTTTTTGTTTTGGGGTTTATTATACAGTATGTAAAAAAGTATTGTATGTGTATGAGAACAACAGCATACTGTTTCAGGTTTTCTATAAAGCTCACAGTTATTCTATCCTAATCAATAAAAATGGCACTGCAACTAAATTGTTGCCTCCAGTACTTGGAATTTAAATCAGATTCATCAATGTGCAAGCATCGTTACAAAAAGCAACATTATCCATCGAAATCCCTCCCTTTGCCGTTCTCCGCCTGATGACAAAGTTTATTTTCTATGGAAAAATAAAAAATACAACAGTTGAATATTATTTCAATAGTTTCATTGTTTCATTGTGCAACCTTTTATAAAAATATCAGTGTTTTCTAAATATTCTAATTTTCTCAGGTGGCGTCTCTTGTTCCCATTCACGCATGCGCCTAAATGTGATGACACGCATATGCGTTTCAACGAGGTTCCAATGAGACATACAGTAGGCGCATGCGCCTAGCTGTCCACCAATTGTTCAGTTCAGTTCAGTAGAAGCTGCTCAGCCAATGATATTGCTGGACTACATTTTCGCGAATTGTGTAAAATAATAAATCTAAATAACCATTAGCAAAGCGATTGATTACAGGAGAATCGCTTGACTGTGCATTGATATTGATATTTAAATAAAAGAATAAAATACGGCAGCTGTACTCACCATAGACTTTGCCAATCGGTTGGCGCCGAGCCACTGCCAGTTCCATATTCTTGATTATAAACATAGTTGACAGGTGACAGCAGACCTGCTACACCTGTAGTTGACAGCTGATGAAGCTGGAAATATTTTTGGTACATGCAAGCTTGCTGGTATCTGTATGTGAAATCCTGCTCAAGCTGCAGGTGTCTAGGCCGGTTGCCGGTCACCAGGTTTTCACTGGCGGTCGGACCGTTATTGGAAGCCGGTACTGGCGCTGGCGCTGGCGCTGGCGCATTGCTGGCCTGGGACTGACGATTCTTTGTTGGTTTTACCATGACCTTTCGCCTTTTGAAGTCTCCATGATCAAAGATACTGGAAAAATGTGACGCAACACACCAATACCCTCTTCTAACTCTGGGTGCAGGATCAATACAAAAAAAACACGGCTCAATATATAACTTTTTCCTTATTGCACGCTTCCACACACGAGCATCTGGTGAAAATTTGTAAAAGTCATAATTTTCGATAACATATTGTTAAATTTGACCAACTGTGGCCATATTATCATCTGCTGCATTAATTGCGGACCATATTAAATAAGCGTATGTTATGTTGGGCTTTTTGAACACGTACTGCGGTCGTGTACTCATCTCGGAACACTCTGAACAATACTGTAGAACACCAGACACTGTACATTGAGTTTTTAATATGAAACGCCTAAATTGATACAGTATTATAACTTCTTCAGTGTTACGGTAGGATCAGGGTTATAGTATACACCTTATAATCTGGGTTGAATTGAATAAGACTGTGGTATATAAAGAAATGTTATTCCTTAAAAGACAGATGGACACACAATTTTGGAGAAATAACAGTTTGAACATAACACTTTCTTGGGAAGGGGAAGATGAAATAGCCCAGGACACAGGGCTAGCAGATCATCCAGCACAGGATACAGTTCATACAGGAATAAAAAACGAAGACACTGGGCATAGAGCTTGCACTCACTTATAAGGGATTTAGTCTCTATCCCTTAACATTGGGCCTCAAGTATTGGATAACAATTACCTGGACCCAATTACCTCTTGCCACCTCACATGGGAAGCAGGAGGGTACCTGCCTCCAGGTGGTTGGAACATGCGCACATCCTTCCAGTCAGAGTCCCATTTCCTGAGCCCCACATTAAAAAGTTGGCGTCTCAAAGTCTGCCATCTGGGAATCTGGACCAGGGAACTCTGACCAGAGGTGAGACGTATGGTACTTAACGTAAACAGCCATGTCCAGCTCTTTCTCCACCCTGTATACTCCTGTATGTGTTTGGTGCAACCACGTAGTAGGGGGGAACATATGAAATAGGGGTAAACACATATTGTGCTGAAGCATGGGAATGCATACAGATTATCACACATAATTACATTAATCCCTCATCCCCTGCACGATGGTAGGGGTTGCCAGCCTGGGGAGGTAACCCCTTTATTACCGGGCTAGCAACCCTATCGTTACATTCACTACCAAGGTCAATTCACAATGGACCACTGTGGTATTTTTTAAACACCTGCAAGTCGACACATTACTGAAGCACATGTACAGTACTGTAGTGTACACATTAGAATTCATTACAATTCGTGAATATCTGCCACCTGGCGGATATGCAAAGAATTGCACCCATCTAAATCCAAACCATTATCATAAAACCGCGGGTGAAGGACGACATGAATGTGGCATGAACGCGGTGAAGCACGTGGAATTCTGAAAATGCAACCCCAAAATAACCGAGAATTGTTAAAATAAAAGCTGCCACGGCTGTACCAACTTGCTAAAGCTGTGGTGGTCCACCTTGGAATATCCTTATCCCCGTTGATCAGGCGAGAGCGGGGGGTTCTTCCCATTGCTACTGCCAGCATCTGGATACGCTCCGCTGCCGTAGCCCCCGCTCCCCATGCAGTCAGGAGAGCTGTGAGCCCAGGGGTGGCAAGTCCGGCAGCCGCAACGGCTACTTCCTCCACACTCGGTGGTGCAAAGCCACCAATATACAGGTAGTCACTCGCTCCCTCCCCATGGCCTGTCAGCCCCGGAGCTGGATTGACCTCCTGCACTCCGGGCTTGGTGGTGTCCACTGCAACTGCAGCGGAATGTCCATGCCCCTCCGGTGAAGCCATTCGGGCTTCATGAACCTCCAAGTCCTGCTCCAGCTACACTTTTGTCCAACCATCTGTTGGCAGTCCATAGCCTGTACATCTGTCAACAATTTTGTACCTGTCCCAGGATCGGAACCTTCCTGAGTGGCTACTCATGTTGGGATGTTTAACACAGGGGTATAGATAAGGGAAACTGTGAAATTTCTCGTGCTCTTGTGAAGCGTGTGTAAGTTACCACTTGTCTGTGGAGATCGCAATCTACGAATTTCCCCACTATGTTATAGAATCCCGCAGGAGACTATACCATAGGCTCAATCAGCTTTCTACCACTGCCACCAGTAAATAAGCTTGTCACGTGAGACCAAGAATTATACACAAATTAATACCGGGATTCTGGACTGAGCACACAAGATGAGTAAAATAAATTGTAATTTATTTATTTTCAGACAAACACACAAATCTTACAAAATTACACTTAATAAAACACTAACTGGGTACAGGGAAACTAAATCAAATCTCCTTGGAATGAAACAAAGTCTCTGGGCACCCCTGCACGCATGCAAGTGGGTGCGCAAATTGATCTGGGTAACAGTTCCTGGCTAGGGGAACAAGGAAGAGGGAGATACCCCTGTATCTCCGCCAAAAGGACCTAGTTCGTTCAGTCCTTACAGGGTTCGTTCAGGAACCCTTAGCTCTAACGAATTCCAGAAGAGGGTGCAAATCTTCGTTACGATGTAGGTTAACCCTTCAAACTCTGGAATCGCTGATGCTAAACCTTGGACGTTTCTTGGTAAAATCTTAGATGAATCTCCTAGGGACTGGCCAGCAGGCGTTTTTATAAGTTAAGGGTTCTATACCTAACATGCACAACCAATCCCGCCTGTGGGAACATTTCTCCCACCTATCCCCGAGTTGCCAGTACTTTGCAAAAAGGGCAGAAAATCTTCCCCATTTTCACTGAGCATGTGCTAACCTCACACCTGAGCTCCTTAGCATACCCGGTCCAACCCCTTACCTGGAGACACTAAGTCTGGGATTTGACCACCAAGTGGGAAGTGCCCAAACTTCACACCGGTATCTGGAACTTACAATATCCCGGCAATCCTAACACCTAGGATCTCTGAGGCTTTTCATCTCTGAACTTCTCATAGACACTGAGGCACCAACTCTGCAAGGTGCCTCTGAAGTATGGAGATGAAAAAATCCCTCAGCTCATTCACCCTTAACATATTTGCATGTTAAAATATTGATTACCGGGCTGACAGAAAAAGTTTCCTGCCTACACATTTAAAACCTACACCGAAACACATTGTATTCTTTATATGTGGTTTCTATCTTTGTAAACAATATAAAACAAATATGTAATGTGTCATATTTTTTGAGCTACCTGGGATCCAAAAAATAGATTGCTAGCTCACTCCTAGTGCAAGTTAGCCACTTAAGTGGATGGGCTGTAATGTGATCTGCGGTTTAACCTAGTTCCCACGTCAATACATTCCGCTTAAGTGGTTAACGAGACCGGTGGATACATTTTGACAGAAAACCACTTCAGCTGGACCGCAAAGCACTTATCCAATTGACTTTGCGGTTTAGAGGTCTACAGGTTAGGAAGTGCTATCTATACTTCAAAGCGGCCACCCAAGCATAGACACGATTCTTCACTTAGCGCTGGGTTAAGCGCTAGAGGCTCCCCATTGTGTCACAAATAGACACCTTTTCATTCATTCATTTCAGAGCAGCTAGCGGCTAAGCTGCAAAATAGGGACAATAAAGGTAGTGTAGGGGAAACATGTTATGATGGGGACAAAACAGTTTAAACCCTTCAGTCCAAACAGGGATTAGGGTTAACCAGCTGGGCATAATACCTTTATCATTGGCCTTGTTAACCCCCTCCCGCCACACCAAGGTACACTGAACCTAGTTTAGGGGTTCAGGGGCTGCTCCAGCTAGGTTATAAAACTGAGCAGGTTTTTAAAGTGTCTAAATGTTTTAAAAGTTATTTTCCCATGTGTGCCAAAAATGAGGCTCATGATTGCAGGGAATAAATACACTCACTCCATTCCTGACACCAGAATAAGACTTTTAGCACACAGAAAATAGGACACAATATATTTTATTAAATGGGTATAGTTATGATATATATATATATATATATATATATATATATATATATATATATATGAGCTGAGGGCTTTCTAAGTCATGGATTCCAGAAAACCCAGATGGCTACCAAGCTTGGTGCCTCTGTGTCTGTCCGGAGTCCATACTTGAAAGACTCAGGGATTCCATGGTGTTAGAAAAGGAGGGGTACTGCCGTTATATTTGAGTACCCACATCCTGGGCTAACACAAGGCTCTCTGACAACCATTTGCCAGAATCAAGACTCTTTGGAGCCTTAGCAGCAGGGGGGCTCAGTATGCAAAGAAGCAGAGGGGCATGTTTAGCCCATGCCCCATTGCTACCTGAGAAAAAGTTCCCTACCGGTTTTACAATACCGACAAATCAGTGATTGGTTGGCAGGAGATTTCCCAAGCTCTGATAGGCTGTTCACGTTAGTGAATGAGAGCCTGAAAGCTTAAGGGAGCTTGCAGCCAATGATTAGCACAGATTCCAAGCGCCATGCATGCCAACAGCGGCAAATTCAAAGATGCTCAGAACTGAATAGACGCGAGCCGGCTTCAAAGATTTTCAAGACAGAAAAATTTCTAAGTCCAGCTTTTTACAACGTAGCGGTCGCAGCAGGCATAGCATGCCCAAAACAGTTCCAGTTCTATTGTGAGTAACTACCGGTCATTGGAAAGTGCTCTAAAAAGGTGATCTTAAGGAATTTCGTTCCGGAAATGTATTGATTCTTAAGCCCCATTCCCAGTATGTGTGTTAATCTTGAATTGTGTAACTTTGTGTGTCTGTCTTTTACGAGAAATAAATTACCATTTATTTTACCATCTTGTTTTGCTCAATCAAATGATCCCGGTTATAAAAAGGTGTTGTAGAACCTGGTCTCCCGTGACAGGCTCTCATACTACGACCACAGCATCACAACTATAGTACAAAGCAATATGTGGCAGCTTCAAAGACTATATGTAACAATAAGAGAACACAAAGTCCATGGCGCAGATTAGGAGTATATCTACCACTCCCGAACAGATGATTTCAACAGGCCAGGTAAAGAAAAGTCGTTGTAGTGGTTGTTCTCCTCCGGTCGTTGTAGTGGTTGTTCTCCTCCGGATGTTACAATAAGCAATGATAAAAATAAAATGCATCAATTGGTATCTTTTTATCCTTGATCAGATGATGTCCCCATACCTGATGCTTGGACTAATCTTACAACCCGATCAGTACCCATGCAAATAAACAAATGCACATGCAAAAGGACTGCTGAAATCATCTGTTCAGGAGTGGTAGATATACTCCTAATCTGCGCCATGGACTTTGTGTTCTCTTATTGTTACATTAGATGTACAAGTCTTTGTGGATAGACTTGCTGTTTAGTCCTTTGGCTGCCATCTCATTTAGTTCTATTTGCGCTGTGGGATTTAGCAACATATGTATAATATTTTATTTGTTTGCTGGGATTGTTATTGTGTTATAATTTGTGCATATTCACATTGATAATCTTTACAAGGTTTTGGGTTAAACACCATCACGTATTTAACTAACACTATTGTTTTAATAGGAAGGTTAGTCTTATAAGGCACTAGTTACAAGTGCACCGACAATTTTTCTAAAACTTGCCTTAAACTTGCCTTGGAAAATCTGGGGCTATCACCAACAAGATCCAGGTACATGCTGGGTACATGCTGCAAACATTTCAGTGACATTTCTGCAGAGACTAATGGCCCATTGGATTAACACAGCAGGGGTCCCTGGCAGTCCCATTCTGTTTGAATGGGACTGCCAGGGACTCCCACTGTTAATCCGATGGGCCATTAGTCTGTCTGCAGAAATGTCACTGAAATGTTGCAGCATGTACCCAGCATGTACCCAGGATGTACCCAGTATGTACCTGGATCTTGTTGGTGATTGCCCCAGATTTGTTTTAGAATACTCGTCGGCACTACAGTATTTGTGTTTTTATTGTATGACTCACAGGGCATTGGCTCACAAGGCTAATCTCTTGTGAGAATTGTCACTGGTTAACCAGCATTGATCAGAAGGATCATTGTAGTTACACTTTTTTTTAATAACAATTGGGTGTATTATTAGAGCTAGTTAGCTCTTACTGTGTTGCTAGTTTATGTATCCCAACACTTTTTAATAGGTAAGAGCGCTTTTTTTTGTATATTTTTCACTATTTTTTCCAAAGACTCCATGCTTTAAACATATGTGTAAACAATGGAATTTAGTTTTCTATGTCCCGTCTCGCAGATTCTTGGCAGATTCTCACTACCCTCTTGCCAACTTTTCCTGGCGAGACGATTTTGAGAGGAAATCTCAATTCTAGAGCAGCGATTTGCATCCATAAGCTAATCGGATACTAGAATTACACGATTTTGTAAAGATGGCGATAAATGGAGATAAGTGGATTATTGCCACGCGTTTGGAGATTCTTTTTTTCAGCAACAAAATTTGACGAAAACTTCTTTTATTGCTGATTTATCGGGGCTTACTGAATAGCAGTAGGCTTTTTTGGTGATCAACTGGTGATAAGTATCTTACCGGTGCTTACTGAATAGGCCCCATGCAGTAAGCGTTGATAAGGGAATTATCACCATTTTATAGCCAAAATTGGGTTTGAGATTCAGTAAGCGCCGATAAGTGCTTGATTTCGCCAGGTTTCGGAGCCGATTATTTTGTTATGGCCAGTCGGCTGCCGATAAGCCTGTTTTCGCCACTGATCGCCACTTTTTTAAATCGGCTGGATTCAACAAAAAAAAACAGCTTATCGGGGCTGATCGGCACTACGAAATTGAGATGTTATGGCCGATTTCTCCCGCCAACTAAACTTGGCAGTTTGGACGGGAGAACGATCGCTAAGGCTGCCGGAACGGCACTTAGAAAAAAAAAATCTTCTGTACATCAATGGAGTCAATGGAGCGGGGACGTATAACAGTATAGTACTGTTTACGTTTCATTGCTCACAATACAAACGTCATTTGCATTACAGTGTGGGGGGCATTCCCTGCATTGTGTCACGGCTGACGTGTATTATTTGCATAACATTATACTTTTACATGTTTGCAGCATTTGCGGGTCACATTACTCATCATGTGATGATGTGGCAAGGGAAAATACTATACTCAACTCTTAAAGGAGAACCTCACATCATAGCACACATTTTACTGCATTGATCGACAATTGTTTACATGATGTTACACATGTCACACATGTCACACATACACCGTATATTCATGTTCCTTTACATTACACAATGCTTGTAATGTGTCACGCATCTTTAAACGTTCATGTACATCTAAATTCTCATGTTTACATCTACGTTTGGTCCTCCCTATTTTCATGACGTCACTTATTGGACGCGCAATCACATTGCATATTTACATTATAACCGTAGCATTACAAGCACTTCAACCTAACTTATACACACATGTACAGTAATTCAGCATTGGGACACCTTGTTAACTCATTCTATACCAACTATCCTCCTTACAGAAATGCATGCATATGCACACGACTATTCATTGTTGGCAACATGTCACAATAACATGGCTAATTACACATGTTACACAAAACTTTTCCCACATCAATCTCAGCCTTTTTGTCTCATTACATGACTGACTCTTGCGTTCACAAGTTTTACATGCATTGCACATGCAACTATTTATTTGCAAGCAATGTTTCTACAAAGCATCACGTCACATCATTGGCAAATATCATCATTCCCTGCAGAATACACACAACAACTGCACACAGCTTGCCACACAAGTACTTTATTATGTTCATGTAAAACCTTGCATTTTACTATGTCACCTGACATCATTATACCTATTTAAAGGACGCCCATTACCTGCTCATTCACAGCTACTCATTTCAAAATGTTGAGATTGTTTAGGAGACGGAGGAACATTCTTTTCTATGACATGCTTGATGATGAAGACAATCATATAGGGCAAGGGAGGGACACACCGAGGGACAGTGACAGGGACAGTGACGCGGATACGACAGGGACAGGGAGAGGGACAGGCCGAGGGACAGGGAGAGGGACAGGAGATCAGAGGAGAAGACAGAGGAGACAAGTTGTGCCTCGTCCGCGTCTGTACAGGGAGAGAACCCTGTTAGATGGGATGAGTGAGGAGGAGATTGTAAGTCGCTATCGTTTGAGTTCAGCAGCAATCTTAGCTCTTTATCAGGAGATAAGGGGAGATTTAGATTTTTTCACAGCCAGAGGTCGTGCAGTCCCTGGGCTTGTTAAAATGCTGTGCTCATTACATTATCTTGCTTCCGCGTCATACCAGACAACTGTGGGCATAGTGGGCGGGGTCTCGCAATCTACATTCTCGCGGGCCTTGACCCAGTTTCTCTATGCACTCAATAGACGCGCTAGGAATTATATTCATTTTCCTACAGAGGCGACAGAGTGGCTGGAAGTCAGGACTGGCTTTTATAATATAGCAGGGATACCATGTGTGCTGGGTGCAATCGATTGCACACATGTTGCTTTGATTGCACCTAGTCAGAGTGAGCATGTGTACCGCAATCGGAAGCACTACCATTCACTCAATGTACAGGTGGTATGTGATGCCACGATGAGGATAATGCATGTGGTACCCAAATTCCCTGGTTCCAGTCACGATTCCTCTATCCTGAGGAACTCTTCAGTCTTCCATGCGTTCGAAGAGGGACATTTTGAATATGGTTGGCTGCTGGGTGAGTACACATTTACATGTTATAACACAAAACACATTTTTATTTAGGAATGTTGGCATTGTAGAATTTGATCACTAATGTAAGCTTATGTGTGCTCCATTCATTATAGGTGACTCAGGATACGGAATTAGGCCGTGGCTCTTGACTCCGGTGCTAAACCCTCAAACTGAAGCAGAGGAGAGGTACAATGCAGCCCATATATCTACAAGATCTGTTATAGAGAGGACATTTGGCCTACTCAAGACCAGATTTAGGTGTCTGGACAGAACTGGTGGGGCTCTTCTATACAAGCCTCAAAAAGTGTCTGATATTATCCTTGCCTGTTGCATTTTGCACAATGTTGCACTCAGGCACAATGTACAATCAGACCTAGCTGAGCCTTTGGTAGACGAGCATCCCACCCATGTAGCTGCTGAAAATGAACAAACAGCCAGCGGTGGCCAGACACGACAGAATCTCATCAATTCATTTTTTTCTTGTGAGTAAAAACAGATATGTTCCAAGTTCTACTTTTATACTTACATTATGTTATCTTAACAATAATTTTTTTTTATATAACCTTCTGTTAGGACACAGATGAATATGGGTTGCACACCTTTCTTTTCTCTGCTGTGTGCACAAAGGGATGTGGCACCGGTATGTTATTGTTGCACAGGTTATATAATCCCTCTTCAATTGTACTTTAGTTGTGTGTATGTGAATACAACTGGGGTAACAAAGCACTAATATTTTAGCATTGTGTTGTTCCTTATGCTAACACAATACACATATTATGCCCATACTCATTCATGCTTCTAGTATGCTTACATACAATGTTATTGGTGCAGTGTAACATGTACATCCATATGATGTGTACACCAGGCTCATTTACATTTTGAATGTCATTAAATATACATGGTGTTGCACATTTAACAACAAATACACACTTTGATGTGTTGTTTACGGTACTGAAGATGGCATGTCAATGTTTGCAATTTATATATTGTTCCTTTGCATTATAGGTATATTTGCAGTATGACTGATCATGGTATGTATATTTGCTGACATCTCTCATAAGATGTGGCTACCTCAATCTTCCTATAATTATTTGAACTAAAAACCCAACATATTGGTTTAAACACAAATGTTACATATATGTACTTTCTGTATCATGTATATGCATTTAGCTACTCTTGAGGTTTCATGTGCATTGTATTACAAAATGATTACTCACATTTCATCACATTTTATGTATGTTTCCTTATAATTTCCATTCATGTAATATAGAGGTGTTTGGAGAAAAGGGGATAACTGTACTTATTTGTTTACTTACGGGAGCACATTCATCACTAGCATAGACACACTTTTTAAGACAACTGTTTGTGTCTCTATCAATTGGTGTAGGATCCATGTATAACACCGACAAATGATAACACCAGCTTTATTATGGTAGCTTATATCATCATATTGACTATACTATGTATTTTTAAACGATTAATAAACACCGTAAACTATAGTTAGTTAGGTTAATGAAATATACACAGAAACGTACTTCATAACATGATGGTGATGTCATATTCAGAACATCATGCATTGGAGGGGACCATAACATCTGGCCAGTAACATTATTTGCTACAGTCCCAAACCATTTTATCTACATACCCATGTAACAAGAGATTTTAAATATAAATGGCTACTTGGTTGTAAGTGTCCTTTAAATTGGGAGAAGGAGTGGCTCAGTGAGTAAAGACACACACTGGCACTGATAGTTTGAAGCAGAGGAGTCTGGTTCAATTCCCGGTGTGGGCTCCTTGTGACCTTGGCCAAGTCACTTTATCTCCCTGTGCCTCATGCGGCAAAAAAACATTTGTACGTTCCACGGGCCAGGGACCTCAGGCTGAAACATGTGTCTGTAAATCGCTGCGTACAACTAGCAGCCCTATACATGAACATGCTCATATTATTATTATTGTTACATAGTTTCGACAGTCATACGTTCCATTACACAATAGAATACACAAATGTGTTAGCAGAGTGGGAATGGTTGTTATATAAAAAACACACCATGTCATAAAATGTTAGTAGTCATTAAAGAACACTCAAGAAAAATTCAATAGGCACTATTTTGCAACATCATTATGTTAATTAAGTGCTTATGCAATATAGGCATAAGGGTATCACTTTTTTAATTGTTTGTTAATAAGCGCTGCAAGCAATATAAAATTAGTTCCATATGTAGTATTGTAGTCGGTGGCTCCTCTTCACAATCATCTCATATAAAGGTAGACTCTTCTGAAATCATACATTGATCCGATTGTATCTTCCCCGACATCTCTGAAATACAGCAAACACATGATGGTCAAATATGGCACCTTACTATATATGTATCCGTGACAACGCGTTACACAGCTCTATATGATTGTGTACATACACACGTCACTCATTTATATGTTACAACTACAAGTGTACATCAGTATGTAATTTTTATTATCATTTGTAGCAGCCATAACTATGTATATGAAGTGAACGTTGCCTGTATACTGAAAAATGTGCGCGCACATCTTAGTGTGCGCACGCACTTCACGCTTGGCTCCACTAACTGTTAGCGCATGCGCAAAACAAAGCGAACGTTGTGCGTTCAATACATGTAGAAAATACCAGTAAACATCACATCTTTATTTCAAATACAATGAAGATGAAACTAAAATCATTCTAAACGAGTACATCTGTATTCTTTTAAACCAGACGTGTTTGGACAGAAAGGACGGCCGATAACACAATGCGCAAATGCAATACGTGTGACGTCATGTTAAGCCAGCGTGAAACGCACGCTAACACTCCTCCCACTCAATTAACATTCGGCTAACGCCCAGGGTACGCCTACAAACACTGAGCCGCACGCATCACACACTGCAGTTACCGTTACTATAACAAAACATGACAGCCAATAGGCTTTGAGGCGCGCACGTCGCTTGGGGGCGGGACTTACATCCGTAATCCTTTTTAAGGACGCCTTGGCCCATGACAAGGGTCCCACGTCATACGTGGTGGACCCGGTTTTCAATGTTGTAGATGTTGCATGATAACAAAACAGGTATGTGTTAGAGTTATGGAAAAATGTTGCTAATATGTTTAAAGGGATAGGAAAGTACGTATATGTATACCGTCAGCAATGTGTACTACTCTTTCAGGTTCTACTATATTGTATTAGGAAACAATTTGTTTGTGATCGCTACATGTTATGCAGTCTGCAATGTTACGCTGTATCCACGCATTGAAAGTGAAAATGGTGGTTACAAAAAAAAAAAAAATTTAAACGCAGAGTCAACGCATAACGATTGTTATATTTACCATTCTTCTAGAATTAACTCTTCGCCTGGCTGCAACTGGTCGCTCCAGAAATGCAAGGCATTTTCATCCACGCTTGACCCAACCGCTGAATCCAGTATGACACATATCTCCTCCAGGATGCGCTCATAGGAATCGCCACTGCTTTCTTCAAATAATTGGTCGGGAGGTAGGTTCATTTCTTCGGGTTCCCATTCCAATGCATTTTCAGCTGAAAGGCTTGGTACATAATCATAGTACTTTTGTTCTTGTACAATGTGGGTTTCAGGAATGGAGGCTGCAGATATTGCAGCACGTATCGATTCAAACGGATCAGTAGTAGCGGATACATTGCTATTGCCATTAGGAATAAATATGCCTTTCACGACAATATAATTGCCGTCTTTCAGGAGAAATTGTTTTTCCGGGGCAATCTTCCAGAAACCATAGGTGTGTTGTAGCTTATCCTGGTCACGTTCAAAAAAGTCATTACTTGATAAAGTGAATCTTATTGAGGAATTAAAATTCCGTGCATGCTTACGGTCTTGGTAATAAGGATATTTTGCTCGAATGAAATCATCGATTTGGCGTGTGCTTGCTTTCTGTCCGCGACTGTTCAAGATGGCTTCACAGATCATGTACTTATACCCTAAAAGGGGATTAATATTGTTAACGAATTCATCAGCCATGTCTGAGTAGCACAAAAGCTGTGTGCAGGTCTGTGTTATTTGCTCATCAAAATGAATGTGCTGAATGGCTAACAAACTCCTGTTTTTCCTTGTCAAGGTCAACAAAACTAACTACTTTGACTCCTTATTTCAAACGCCAATTGGATTTGTTTGTCTAATTGGGTTAACAGTTGTGGTTTGTGATATTGGACTGTGGGAGAAACATTTCTCCTTCTTTTATCTCGTTTGTGAAAAACATCCCTAGAATTTGAATGCGTTCACATAGTGTTTTTTTGAACACTAACAAAGACCACTGTGTGAAAATATTTCTTAGCCAGGCATATCAGTACAAACACACACCTGCAAAAAGAAATGTTTTTTCCCCGCTTACATTTCTGTGTGTATGTGAAAGTCTGGTTAACTCCCTGTCTGCATGAGTTTAAATACGTGTGTATATATATATATCTAAATATATCTCTCTTATAAAAATATATATATTTATATATTATATTTTATTTATTTTAATATTGCAGGAGTACACACAACATTGATGGCAGTAAGTATACCTTGTATGAAACCTATTTAAATGGTGAGAAACATGATTGAATGAAGTAATAAACATTTGTTTAAGCACAATACTGTTAGAGTCTCATACTTAGGATATTTCTCAAACATTATGCCTGTATTATTAAAATAGTGTGCTTTCACAAGGAAGCATGAAGTGTATTAGTTTGTAAAATACATGTATACCAGTTTATATAGTACTATATATATATATATATATATATATATATATAGATATACACACACACACACACACACACACACACACACACACACACACACACACACACACACACACACACACACACACACACACACACACACACACACACACACACACACACACACACACACACACACACACACACACACACACACACTCAGTGTGTGTATATATATTTTTATACATTCTGAGATGTTATTGAAACAAGAACACACAAATGATTAAAGGACAAAATTAGAATGCCCAAGCAAGGCAAAGGTAAGTAATAATTTACACATAATCCTGCTGTACACGTACAAGAAAGATGTTTGCAGTTACTTTGGTGTTTTTATAAATGCATGTGACTAATATGCATATGCAATTCTTACATCAATTAACACACCCAAATGCAATGTTTTGCTGCAAAGTCAATGGCAGCTTCTCTAAACTTTGCAACTGGTTCCAGGTGGACCATTACTGAACAGACGATTAATACATAAATATTTATAACACTATTCATTAATTGAGTGTTAACATTTCCAAAACTTCACGTGTACAAGAACATACTTGAAAGTTTGGAAACAACACAGTCTTCAGCATACATACAATAGTAATTAGATAATGTGAAGTCAACAAAACAAGGCCAAAGACATATTTTCTGAATTATAACATTTATTTTTTTTGTTCCTTTTGCGAGCGAGTAACAGGCCTGCTTGTTGTCTCTTGAATTTTCCTATTTCTTTTGCCACCAACTTTAGGCACAGCAGAGCCACTTTGAGTGGCCTCTGGCACTTCACGGGCAGGGCTTGTGGGCAGTGACTCACCTACAGGGCTTTTGGGCAGTGACTGTTCACCTACGGGGCTTGTGGCCAGTGACTCACCTACAGGGCTTGTGGCCAGTGATTCACCTACAGGGCTTTTGGGCAGTGATTCACCTACAGGGCTTTTGGGCAGTGATTCACCTACAGGGCTTTTGGGCAGTGATTCACCTACAGGGCTTTTGGGTAGTGACTGTGAGCAAGTTGGTAGACACTGCACAAGTGATGGTTGGTCTGTTTCATGTGTGTCTTTTGTTGTTTTTGACCAAAAACTGGTCAGTAGTAACTGCTTGTATTTTGTTTTTGTGGGCTCCTTTGTAGGTGTCAGCTGCTGATTTTGTACAGATGGCAGTGGTAGTATGTCGTCAGGAACCTGCACAGCAATCTCTGCTACTTGACCGGTAACATTTGGGCCTGGTGAATGAATATCAGATGAATGTGGTGAAAACTGACCTGCATGAACAGATCCTGGCTGGGAGGTGTTGAATTGTGGTACATTAGTCATTCTCCAGTAATTAGCTTGTGTTTGCTGAACAACTAATGCTTCGAATGAGGTGTTGATTTTTTGCAACTGTTTCGGCACTTCAATGAAGACTCTGTGGAGATGTGCCAATTGTGAAACTGTTTCTTCCTGCAGTGCAATCATCCTTTCCAGCACTGTCATGAAGTCAGAATGGCGACGATTTTCTGCTTCCACAATTTTTCCCTCAGAAGCTACAATTGCATCGTATGTCGTATTTGCTGGACGATTTGCCGGTAAAACAGTTTCAATTGGAACGTCTTCATGGTCACTTGCTTCTATTTGTGTGTGTATGGCGGTGGCGTCATCATCATCATCATCATAATCCTCTTCATCATGTTCTACAAATAAATGTACAAATTATTAAATGTCATGTTAATCTCTGCTGTGTTACTATGTAATTGTACTGTGTCATAAGTAACAACTAACATGTTTCCATACGTTTTATAACCTCACATTAAAAACTACCTTGACTTAAGAATAATGTTTGGACTCAGTATGAAATATGAGTGAATGAAAACTTGCTGTAAACTCAAAACTCCTACATGATAGTTAACATCACTAACACAATACAAGTTGCCTTACACTTCATTTTCACTGACACTAAGTAATCCTATTTAAAGAAGATGTGCAAAACAAATAATGAACATGACAACATAACATATAGAAGAGCACATATTATATGGCCACCAACTGATACACTCACCTTCTAGGTGTGTTGAGCTGGCTGACCCAGGTGAAGACACTTGTTCAGTCTCAGGTGACACATGTCCTTCAGGGGCAACTATATATAACAATAACATAAGTTTTACATTTACATGTGTAAATATTGAACAAACAGTTATTGTATGTTCTGTATTTATGAGTATCTAACAGCATCATTTCCTTAACCCAAAATGTGTGTGTGAAAGTGAACATAAATAGTTGTAATAACAATGTACATGCCTGTGTACTTAGAAGTTTTGAGTTCCCTAACATACAACATACTATGGTTCTGCAGTAATGCGTGAGGAAAAATACATTAAATTAGTACATAAAAATCATATGTTGTGTAGTGATATCAGTATCATAATGTACATAACTATCATGAGATGACCATTCACAATGGTTATCATGAAGGTGGTCATATTGCAAAAAGTGTTGTTTTTGGTAGAGGATATGTGTGGTACATTAATATAAGATGTGGCACACATGAATGTGGCTGTGACTAAACAAGACAAGACATGCAGTGTGTGATAATGTGTCGTTGATAGTAGTTCAACTATAGATATGAGTGAACTAATGTGTGACGTACGGTTTGATAAGTAATGAGTTGTTGGGGCATTTAGTAGCTAAAGTGAAGCTTTCAAATGAGTGTGATTAACTTCAGTTGTGCTAGTGAGGTTGTAAGAACGGTTTTCCCTTCCCCAAAAAGCCTAATGAGCCACACCTTTCAATTACTTGAAACAGGTGAAAATGGTGTGAACTAAGTTGCCCCTAAAATGAGGCTGTAATTAGTGTGTGTGCTGAACCCCACCCCCTCTGTTGAAGTGTATGCTGTGATGAGATATTAATTGCAGCTGCTTTAACACAATGGTAGATGAGCTAAATAGTCGTGTGCAGTTTTGAAGTTATGAAAACAATGACATAAAATATGATACGTGTGCCTCATTATGCTGTCTGTATATGACTTAAAGCAAAAATGGACCTTTTCATAAACAACTATAGATATGTTAGTGCAAGTGATGTTTGTAGGCCGTTGCATGCAATATATTTGATGCATGCTTAAAATAGGCAGTAATGTCATGTTTGTCGGAGTAAAATAAATAAATACACAATAATATTCTACATATTTCTGTTCTGTACCTGTAGCTAGTAATAATTTCTGATTAACATGTGTTACACATGTGTACTACCCTGTTGTTCCCCATCTTCGCCCACCATCAATTGCTTCCACTGCAGCAATGCATTTTGGGAATTCACATGTAAATGAGCACGCAATGGCACGTGCTCAATTAGTTACTGCTTTTAGTAGGACTACAACATATATGTCTATTTAGATATATATATATATACAGAATCAGACATATACATATATAGATGCAGGTATGCTTATATTGTGAAGACAGTATAAAAAGCAGTGTAACTATGCAAAATAACTGTAAGCAACGACACGCCTAGTACAGTAATATTTCTCACCTGGTGGAAATTGTGAGGGGTAAATTCCTATATCACGGTCACCAGGTAAGCCTTCCACGACGACGGGAAGTAATTTTGCCCGAAGCAGCTCCTCCAATGGACTTAATATGAGACGTTGTGGTGTGGGCCCACCTCCAGTGCCAGTAGCATGCACGCGTTGGTGTTGTATTTTCTTTTTCAATTTGGACCTAATATCATCAAATCTCTTGTGACAATTCCGCTTGTCCCTCACATGATTCCCACACGCATTGACACCAATGACTATTGTGTCCCACATTTCTTTTCTGCTTGCTGAACTTGTCCGCCCTTGAAAAACATATCAAATATATGAGGTAAAGGAATAATAATATAAGCACCAGTTTCCTACACTGCTAGCTGTTCCAAGAGATAGCAAACATGCTGTTTTATGTGTAATATGTGAAGCACATGAGCATTCACTACTAAACCTATACATGTAAGCAAGGTTGCATTCATATTGTATGCAGTTATGGCAAATTGACCGCCTGTGTTTAGTTGTCCTTGTAAGGCATGATAAAAAGCTGTGTTTCCAGACTAATTAACATAGAAAGATATTGTGAAGCCATATTTGCATATGAACAAAACTCAGATGACCTAGGATCACATGTATTTGAATAATAAATGTAAATGTACACTTACCTAGTAAATGTCCATATATACTGTCATAGTGCTCCAGAATGCCAGTGACAAGAGCTGTATTTTCCTGGTCATTGAAGCGAGGATTACGTGGCTTCTCCACACGTTTCTTCCGAGCAGGTTTAGGGTCAGAGCTTGGCTGGTGCTGACTGGACTCTCCTTCTTCCAATGGAAGAGCCTCCAAAAGCTGCCCACCAGCAAGCACGCCACCACCATCCACCCCATCAGCAACTGCGCCACCAGCAGCACTCCCAGCACCAGCACTCCCACTCCTAGCACCAGCACTCACACTCCTAGCACCAGCACTCACACTCCTAGCACCAGCACTCACACTCCTAGCACCAGCACTCCCAGCACCAGCACTCCCACTCCCAGCAACAGCACTCCCACTCCCAGCACCAGCACTCCCACTCCCAGCAACAGCACTCCCACTCCCAGCAACAGCACTCCCACTCCCAGCAACAGCACTCCCACTCCCAGCAACAGCACTCCCACTCCCAGCAACACCACTCGCAGCACCAGCACTCCCACTCCCTGCAACACCACTCTCACTCTCAGCAACATCACTCCCCTGAACAGTACGTTCACTCCGACGCGTACTCCCACGAGTAGCACTCCCACTCCCACCAGCATCACTCTTCCCACGCTTTGCGGGCATACTTCCAGCACTCACAAAAAACAGACAATAAATGTACAGGCAATCACACGAAACACTTCCACATATAAAACAAGACAAAGATGTAAACAAAACAACAATGGACAAAGCTCACCCAATACACAACAAGTCTCTCAGTCAATATGCAAATCTTCAAACAGCCAGCTCTGTGCGTCTCTCTCTCTCTCACTCCCAACAACACAGAGAATGATTAGCAGTACACGTTGCCTTTAAATATGGCGCGCAATCCAAAACATGCTTGTTTCGCCTGATTCAGCAAGATTTGTGATTGGGCAACCTATCAGCACCGCGCCACGCACGCCGATACACCTGTGTGTGATCGGCTAATCATCGTGAGAGTGGGCGGATTTGTTTTCGGGTTGATTTTGAATGTATTCGGCACTTACTGCATACGGAGAGGAAAAAACGCCAATAACATGACTAATCGGTAAGATTGCCGATTTCACATAATCGACGCTTACTGCATGAGGCCCATAGTGTCTTGCTCTGAAGAGGTTCTGTGGAAATCTGAGGGAGTACTTAATCACAGAAAGGAGAATTGATGGAATGGCCTAAAAGCAGAGGTATTAATACAATAAGGAAAAAAAAGAAAATACTTTGGACAGAAAAAGTACAAGGCTATCCTAAATATGAAGGAAAGCACAGGATAAAATTGGGTCTGATGTTACACAGCATATACTCTAGGGAATGGGCATACAGTGGGTCATGTAGTTATTTTCTGCCCTCAAATGCTATATTTCTATGTTTTATGTAAGAAGAGAAGAACTTACAAGTACTTTTCGCAAGCCTTTGAAATTTTTTTTAACAAAGATGTTCATTGTGAGAGAAAGTAATTAAATTAATGTGGTGAAACAGCACAACTTGTAACGTACTGCACTAAACATCATGAAATATTTCATTTGAATTCAGTATTTAAAGATTAAGCTGATATTGGAATATTCAAATGACAAATGAGGGCAACTACCATATAATATATATGATCACAAAAGTATTATACAGTATTGGGTATATTAATAGATAGTTTTGCATATCCGTAATTCTTACACTTTACTTTTAGGATCATCTCTTGTAACAGTATAAATATCACAGTAGAAATAAATATTTCACAACAAAATTAATGTGCTCATCTTTTTAAGAAAATGTATTATAACGTAATCACTATTTTCTTTCTTTTAGGACATACAATATGTGACTCAGTTACTTTGTTATATTATTCAGTTTTTCAGTCAGACAGTTTGAAGTTATAATGTACAGAAATCTGAAAATTGGCCTGAAATGTTCAGCTTCTCATGAGTTACGCTAGAATATTATATGTGGCAGATAAGGTTTCTTTGTACTAATTATGTAACTTATAGCATCTGCACATTTTCTGCTTCATTGTGCCTTGTCTAAAATGTTAAAGTCCACAAATCTTTCATAGCCAGTACAAAACCTATGTTATTTAATAAACTGGTATGGGCACATTGCTGTTATATGTGTGTATAGTATTTCCCATGGGATATTTAACTCAAGTGCATTTGCATGGCAATGTGTTACTGACACCTATGGCAAAAGGGTGATTACCACAACCACACCCCCCCCCCCCCAGAGGGCCTAACCTCATCACCAGGGCAGCTACCCCTGTTACCCACACACAATATCCCCAGCTCACTCCAACTTACCTAACAAACCTCCTCCACCCTAAAATAATGTTTTATATCCCAATAATCCAAATCAGATGAATAAACCTGAAGGCTCTGGGATAAATACTAAGCGGGAGGGGTGGAGCACTTTCATTTATCTATTGGCTTTAAACATTTGAGTGTTTTGGTTTGGGATGTTTAAAAAATTATGGAAAAACTCAAATATAGCAGGGAATTGAAAAAAATATTATAAATTGTGAAAGAAAAGGTTTACAATAAGTAAAAAAATAATAATTAGGAAGCTAAAATATCCCATGTTTTAAACTTTACTGTTTGCAGTTCTATAAATAGTTATTAGGGTAGATACTCAAAGTGGACAGCTTAATGGTTCACTGTTATTGATGATGAGGGAAACTACTAAAGGTGATACTGAAAAACTGGTCAGTTAATCTCAGCTTTGTATCTTAGCCAAGCAGTCAATGTCAGTCCTGGGTCTAATGGACCCTCGCTGCCTCCACAGAGAGCATTCCTATCAGTCTATCATCAACTCACTCAACCCACTCAAATAGCCCAGGTACACTTGTGACAGTTAAGGGGTAACCAGGCCATCAATTAAGGTATTATGCCTGGCTGGTTACTTCTGAGCCCTATTTCAAGTTTTAGAATGCCACCTCTTCAACCTGTGTATTGTACCTGCAATGCATGTAATTGTGTGACAATAAAGATTTTATGTGTGTTTTACCTTTCCAGGAGTGATAACCAGGGGAGATTCTCAGGCTATAAGTTTTAGGGGGTCTTTGTGTTAAAAGTATTGTCAGAATGTGTCTAGGTAGAAAGGGTCCAGAGTTGCTTGCTACCCCAAAAATGTATCCGGGAATCAGATCAGAGTCCCGGGGGCATACAGACACATCACTCTGGTCAAAACCCTCCCTTGAAAACAGTATCGTGACTCACCGCCAGGTTTCCGTGCTTCAGCACAGACCAGAAAGGTAAATGAGGGCATAGGGATTTATTTATCCCGGGTACAGTCAAGGTTCCCTAAGTTAATAAGGGTCGCCAAGTATATGCCCAGGTACCCTAGAATCAGTTTAGAGGCTCTGGGGGGTTACAACTGGATATTAAATTGTGAGAGGTTTTATGATACTTAAGTCCTAGTTTCAATAAAGGAAAGAGATACCGTCCTGGGAGTGAGACTAAACATTTTTTTGGTTCTAAAGAAAATTTTGTTTGCTTAAGGGAAGGAGCTACAGCTCTGGGATTGCAGCTAAGCAAATTTTCATTTCATTTCGGGACTTAGAAGAAAATGGGAAATATATTTCATGTTTCATCAACTATTTAATAGCCAATGTGGCTATAAGGTTATTACAGGCTATGTCAGATTTACAGTGTGTGCGGGATATGGCTAGTAGGAATACAAGTATACCAGTATAGTCCCATTCTACCCCTCATAGCCCAAAAGACTTAGACAAAATAAAAGTCTAAAAGTATATTTTTTTAAAACTGAGATGTTTGTAAATGTATTATACATATAAGCTGGGACTTTTAAAGACGGTACTCTGAGGGGGGCAGGTGGGCTACCAATTTGTGGTGCCACTAAGTCTGCCATAGGTCCGTACTTGAAAGCTACAGATGCTGCCAGAGGTGTTAAAGCAATTTGGGCAGGATGGTTAGGTGGAGTACCCATATCCAGGAAACAATGCAAGCCATCGTAGCTAGCATTTGTGTTCCGGACTTGAAGGCCCCTAACCAAGCAGGTCACATCTGAATAACAAGTGGATGTGATGGTAGGGGTAGCTGGGGGACATAATAAAGAGAAATCCCAGATATTTACCCATAAATCCATGCCACTTGGCCAGCTATGTAAGGCTTATTTCAGCAAAATGTTATTTAATGTCTGTGGGAGAGCAGGGAATATATTTCAAAGCCTGTATTCTTTATTCCCTGTAAATACAATCCCTCATTGAATCAACATTTTTCTGTGATGTGATTTGGCTAGCTGTATTTCAAAGTCCTGTCTTTTACATAATTACCTTATGTCTGTATTTATTCCTGTGTTAGCAATTCCCCCCAGCTTAGATACTTGGTAATGAAATTAACATGTTAGCCAAGCAAATGTAAATTAAGTTATGTACCTGTCATTTCTATGGAGACAGATTCTGTAAATACTTTTAGCTGAACTGTTCTATAGATAATATATGGCCAGAACAAAGGAAGGGCCCTAGATAATAGAATCAGTTACCAGGTCTGAGCCTCGGGTACTGTTTCTCTTGGCTGGCTAGACTTGTTCAATGATAAAGGATAGCCACCAAGGGGTATGAAAGGAACACTGCTGATCAGAGCACTGGTTGATCGCTGGGAAGGGGTGTGGAGACCATCTGAGAGACACTCTGGGAAGGATTGTGGATTTGGACTGTGACCAGATGGAGGTACATGTCAGAGTGGCTGCTGTGTGCAGCACTCTGATATCCTGAAGCAGAGAAGTGGACAGGGTAAAACCATTTGAAATTGGTCCCTGCACCAAGGAAAGGTAGAGCTCATTACCCAGAGCCCCGTAAGTGTGTATATTTTTGTATTTTGTATTCTTGTGTTTTTCCAAGGTCTTATCCAAAATAAACCTAATTTTATTTCACTGTCTTGTTTTGCCCTGTGATTGATCCCTTAAATATAGATGGTGTTAAAAGACCTGGTCTACCATGACAGTGGCTAAGGTGGCAAACTCCTGCATGCCCTCGTTACATTCAGAAGAACCACTTGCCCGGCTTTGGAAGACTGGCAGCCCTCTGATTGGCTGGTTGAAATGTTCCCAGGCTCGGATTGGTTGTAGTATTTCATGAATGAACCTGAAATAATATAAGAAACCAAGCAGCCAATCTGGACCACAGATTCTAATCTCCAAGACAGCAGTGGCAAATTTGAACTCACCAAAAGATGCTCTTGGAGAAATAAACACGAGCCAGCTTCAGAAATTTCAAGGCTGAAAAGTCCCACTTTTCGGGGCCAAGGTCTGAGAAGAGAAGGAAACCATCGCGGCTGGAACAACATGCTGAAAAGAGTACCAGGACGTTTGGTACTATCTCCGGTCAAGGGATTTTGGCATCTCTGGTATAGATACAGCGGTGGTATCAGAAACTTCATGCCGATTTGAGTTCTAGGACTTTTCGGACTAAGTCCCAGTCAACCTAAAGACTTTCTATTATGGACTATTTAAACTAGGAAAGTTTCATTTTGTAGCCCAGATCCCCAGTAAGTGTGTTTTTTCCCGTATATTGTAAACAATTCTGTGTACGTCTGTTTCTAAGGAATAAATTGCAATTTGTTTTACTTCTTGGTTTTGCTCAGTGATATGATCCTGGTATAAAGGTGTAAATCCCTGATCTCCCGTGACAACACTCCCTTGGTTCTAAACGCCTCTAGTAGAACCATCTAAAGCTTGCCTGCAAACATGCCACACATTTCCCCACCCCTCTTGTCTGCTAGGACATATGACATCCCAGCCACTTTAACAGGGCCCTTGGAGCCGGGGACGGTGAAGGTTACCCAGGCCAGTAAATAAAGGCATTTGAATTTTGCTGTGCGTGCGGCTGAGGGTAAATCATAAAAACGGTTATATTTTACTTTTTATAAACTTTCATGAAAACTAATGAATGAAAGTCCCCCTCTTTTATGTGTATTAATATTATAAGAGCAAAGGAGTTTGCATTCCGGCGGGCGGAGCAGCGGAAACACTTGATTCACAAGTACAGTGATCAAAAAGTGTATGGCAGGACATTCCTGTAAGTGAGTTATGCATGATTTAGCCCCAGATTTGTAAGGCATCATGCTGGCATGGTTTCAGCATGTCTGCAAAAGTCCGGAGTTAAAAAGGTTCCAACCGGTAAAGGTGTTAAGCGGGGTGGAGGGAAAATAAGTGCTGGCATCCTAGCAGATGTCCAGATGTCTGAGTGGAGTAGTCTACACGGTGCCAGGGAAGGGGGCTGGGCCAGGTTTGCTAAGTGGCAAAGGTGCAAAGTTTGCACATGCCCTTGGCATACTATAAAACCCCTGCCCAGTGCTGGGCGACTCTGGCAAGACCTGGGGATAGGTGGGCTGTTCAGTTCCCATGCAGGGATTGGCTGCAGAGCATATAGATAGGGATTTTTACTTTTAAAGATCCCTGCAGCAGATCGGGAAATGAGTTCCATCATGTAACAAGATTCCTTGTGCGGTACAAAATTGTAACTTCGTAACCAAGATTTGTATCCAGCTTGAAGAGTATGTAAGAACTAAGGACTTCCACACCAATTCTACAAGGGTAGAACAAAGTGAGCAGTCTCGGTGGGGAAAAAGTGGTTGCGAGCGGCGCCACTAGCTGCTTTGCGGTTGCACAATCCCCGCTCCTGGAAGATTGTGCTCATAGACTCTATTTCTAAAGATTAAGTTCTGGAAGTAGAATATTTCCTTTTACCCCATCCCAGTAAGTGTTTTTTTGTAATATTTTGTAAATCCAGCTGTGTATGTTCATTGCGTAACTAAATGACAATTTATTTTATCTTCTGCTTTGCTCAATCAAAGGATCTGGGTAATTTTGGTGTTAAAAGTTCTGGTCTACTGTGACAGAGCCTAAGGAACAATACAGAAAAATGCTGACTAGTCCCTATTTTGCAAATGGGAGACAAAATCTAGATCTAATTCAAATCCTACATTTGAAAGTACCCACTAGAAAGCTTGAACAAAAATATTTTGGTCCCTTCAACATTTATTCCCAGATAAACAAAGTCACCTTTTGTCTGCATCTCTCTTACTCAATCATGTACATCTAATGTCCCATGCCTCCCTGCTGAAGACGTTATTCCTCCTTGTGACTAGAGATGGGCAAAAATTGTTTGTTACACAGTGTCACGATGGACACCAACTTTTACCAACACATTTATATTACTGAGTACTCGATTGAACAGAACAAGTTGCAAAATAAATTGTGATTTATTTCTTTGATAGACAAACACACGACATCTGCAGAATACACTTAAAACAACACTTACTGGGATATGGGAACTAAATAAATTGTCATTGGAACAAAATAAATTGTCCTTTGCTTGCAAGTGCAAGAAATGCAGTCTTGATTTAAAGGTCCTGTGGCCAGACCGCATGTTGCCGATCTAATATCCCAGCCACCTCAAGGAATTTCGTTAAAATTCATTAGAATTTGTTCCAGAGTCATCATGGCTAACGAATTCCAAAGTTTGGGACAAATCCTTGGTTACGTTGTTATTAACCCCTTCTCTCCGGGACCGGTTGCCGCTGTACTTGAACAAAGTCTTGCGTCTTTACATCATGGATCAGAAAATCACGAATCACACCGGGGATACCTCAGGAGCCACGGTTACAGACTGGCCAAGGCTATATTTAACATGTGGATTCAATCCCCTCGTGGGAACAATTTAACCCACCAATAGCCCTGTTGCCCATAGGTCATAAGACCGGGCAAAAAGGCTTTCCGGTGTGCAGAGCGAATGGGTCAGGTTGACACCCATGCCACTTAGCATACCTGGGATACACCCATACCTTGGCACCGCTGAGTCTGATTTTTGACCCAGATATGTCAATAGCCTTGCATGTATTATACCTCAGAATGCCGGCCGTGTATACATTATGGGTCTCTGGGTCTTTTCATCCCTTACAGTCCTTTAGACTGAGGGGTGCTAAATCAGCGAGACCCCTTTGAAGCTCAGACATGAAAATACCCCCAGCTCATTCACCCATATCACATCTGTATGCCCAAGGAATTCCTTCCCGGGCTTACAAAATACATCCTGCCTTACATTTAAAATCTGCAGCTTCTACACACTTTATTAAAACATCATGTTCCGTTTGTGTTATAAATGTAATTTTTATATGTATGTGCATGTGGTAAAACCAAAACAAACACACAAGCGCACCACAGATTAGTCAAAGGTATATCACAAAATGTAATAAAATGTAATAAAGGTCACTGTGACCAAAAGAATATAATCAATAAATAAAATGTACAAAACAAAAACACATACAAATACACATATGAAGCATTTACTATGTATGGTAAATCACACCCTATAAATGCTAAACCAAAACATAAGTTAAGTGAAGTAAACAACTAGATGAGTTAAAAATACATCCACTGAGGATGTCTAATAACTCCTAGAAAGAACAAACCCAATTGAGGGGAACGAAACTAACAGCAAGAAGTGGCAACAGGGGCTCAGTGTGGACACAATACTGTCAGGACACACAAACACACGGCAGGATAACCTCTCTGCAACCACTTCTTAGGGATCTCGCTTCAGCCAAAAGGTGACTGCGCACAGCTGCCTCTTGTGACCCCTATGTATGTTCATGTGGTATTTTACTGAATTTGCACCTCAAAAATTAGGTTTCTGGGTGCTTTCGTTCTCGAGTTAGCATTTCTAATTGAAATGCCGGCTTTGAGACCGCAAGTAATGGATATCTATCTCATAGACAGCCCTTTAAACTTTTGCCACCCTTTTCCAATCAGGGCTTGTGTTGGGCTCTCCTACGCCATCATGTGTCGGTTAGAGGGTATAGTAAGCAATGCATTTTAACTTTTAACATAGCAAGCTGGGAATGGCTTGCAAATGGGGAAATAAAATGTCTGGGACAGGGCAAACACAGTAATGCATAGCAAATCAGTTTAACCCCTTCCTTCCCACTGCGGGTCAGGATTAGTCAGCCGTGTATAACCTTTATTTAAGGCCTGATTAATCGTCCCCCCATCACACACAGATTTCCCCAGATAAGTCTCAAGAAGGGCAATGCATCTTTTCCGGATTTTAATATTCAATCACCTACAAATCTATTGAAAAGATTAAGGGGCTATGCACTAAGCTCCGTTAAGTCGTTTTAAGAGTGCAAAGTGCCCTTAGAACGTGATGTTCCGCCGAACACGATTCACTAAGCCACGCAAACAGGCACTTTGCGCTCTTAAAGTGACTTTTTCCTGAAAATTTTTCAAAGTCAACTTTGCTCGTACGATAACCTGTTTGCGTTCAATTCTGCCCTTCTCCGGGATTCACTAAGCTACGCAAAGTTATCGTACGCGAAAGTTACGTTCAAAAAATATCGTCAGCTCAAGGCTGGTGATAAAAAAGCTGGACTTAGAAAAATGTCTTTCTTAACATTTTTGCATGCGCAAAACCCATACAACAGGCCTGCGGGTGTCCCCGGCTGACCCTGCGGGGGTCCCCGAGGAAGGCCGGGGGTCGCGCGGGTGTCCCCGGTGTCTCCCATGGGAGTGTGGGGGTCCCCGCGGGAGTCCGTGATCCCCGTGGCTGTCCCGGGATCCACGCGGGAGTCCCGGGGTACCCGCGGGCCTGCGGTACCAATGTTGTGCCTCCAAAAATAATAAACAATATTTATAACTAAATACACCCCCTAACACATACAATACAGTAATGGATAATAATGCATTTGCCCATTTTAAATACATATAAATTACAATAAATACAGTAAATGCATATTACACTTACCTTTTCCAGGCACCCACGATGAAGGCCATCTTCATCCTCATCTTCATCCTGCCCATGTCCCTCCGGTGCTGCAAAACATACACAAGCATAAAAATAGCAACTATCCCCTTAATCACATTAGCGGTCATTAACCGCTTCAGTCATTAAGGGGTTAACCCACCCTCACCCACAACTGGGGAGGCCTAAATACCCTCCCCCACTACCCATTCCCGTGAGGCCTAACCACCCTCACCCACTAACCCAGGCGGGAGGCCTACCCACATACCCTTGGTCCAATACCCCCTTCCCCCACCCCCAGTACCCACAAGAAAAACAATACACAGCCCCACAATAAACATCATTATATTTATTCTATACATAACCCACCCCCTGTGCCCCCCCATAAATACATGATTTATTATTTTACATACAGGGTTAATACCCCAGGCCCACGGGAATCCCCAGTGGCCCTGATGGGTGTCCGTAGACCTCACAGTAGCCCAGCACCATGTTTCAAACAGGGTCTGGAGGCCTACGGGTGGTCCCCGCCAGGTGCCGTGGTCCACCAGGTGGTCTCCGTGGGTCACAATGGGGTCTCCATGGGTAGGCCCACAGCTGTCTGGGGGGCCCCGGGTCAGACCCACAGGTGTCTGAGGGGCCTCGGGTGGTTCCCACGGGGTCTCTGGGCCCACGGGTGGTCCCTACGGGTCTGCGGTGCCCCCAACAGACGTGGGGCCACCGGTTCTTCCCCACAGGTATCCCCCGTGGACACCTCCAGCCTGGTGCCCGAGGAGACCTCAGGTGGTCTCCAGAGGTCCCTCGCAGACCAAAAGGAACCAACCCTGTATGTAAAAAAAATAAACATGAACTATACTTTAAATACATCAATCCCCCCCGCAACACATACAGTACAATAATGTGCAAAATAACTATTATCCAGAAATGGATAATAGATTATTTGCCCATTATGAAACACATAAAACATGCATAAATAAAAACATGAAATCTTAATCTGAAAATCACCACATTTCACCTTATAATTAAACCAGCAGCTAGACAAATGTATATCAAATGTCACACAATTGCATTGAGTGTGTACATGATGCAATTAATCTGTGCATCATGTAACACTATGCAAAATCAATTTCAAAAGAAAATACACTATGAACAATGTCCCCTAACCACCAATGCCACCCACAAAATCAAATAGAAAGTAAGCAACATAAAGAAATTTACCAGCAATCAATTAATTTCCTAAACCCATTACAATACAATTCAAATCAATTATACAATTCCCTATCAAATTCCTAAAGCCAAACCATTGTCAAAATAATTCTAATTGAAAGTAACCACAATTATTCAAATCTAACTACCAGAAATAAGCCATTAAAAAAAACATGTCACTAAATTAAAATTACATTCCACACACAAATGTATAAATGAAGCTGCTAAATACATTAAAAATACATGAGATACATAAACATTAGCAAAACAATCATGTATTATCCCTGTATGTATATACATAACATACAGGGACAATAAAAGAGCATAAAAAACAATGCATTTACATCCCAAAATCACATACAATACACCCATTCAGTGTCCCTGATTGTATGTATATCCATAGGGACATAGATCAATTCAGGGGCATTAAAAGGAATTTAAAAAAAATATACATGAATAAAAAATAAAAAAAAACCTTAAAAGTTAAAATAATAACCTTTTCTTTAGTTTACTTACCATTAGATGCCCACTCACCGAAATCCATGGGAACCGGAAGGTCTCAAACCAATCCACAGGTAACCATAAAAAAAAAACCATTACCGTCACGTCTGTGTCTTCTTTCTTCTATTTGTAATCCTTTTCGTCAGTCTTCTTTTCTTCTTTGGGGTCTTCTCCGTCTTCTTACACCATGCCCTTCTTCTCTTCTTAGGAGGGGAGGTCTTCCCTCCTCAGCATCTGGCTTCAAAATGAGACGACATAGGCTTCTATAGGCTGTGACAGAGTTACTGACTCAGTAGGCTGTGACAGTGAATGGAGAGATGCTGCAGCCAAATCACTGAGTGTTAATCTCCTCAGACAGAGAAAGCACAGCTGAAGACTGATTAAACAGGGGCTGAACTCATGAGTGAAACAAGTGCTTTAAAAAGCCGGAAGTTGCTCACACAAGGTGAGCTTGTTTTTCCACAGGAAGGTGGAGAGAACTCTCCCGGCTTGGAAGCCGTAGCAGCTGCTGCTGCTCTGGTCCCGCAGTCCTGCCAGGAGCTCTGCTGCTGGGACCCCAACCCAGGGTAAAGATAAAGATACAAATTGCTGCGAGGCTGGACAAAGCCTGCTCCCCAGAACCGTGTTCCTGTTTGCTGCTGGAGCTGCTATACAGATAAGACTTTATTCTTATACGTATCGGTTAACCTTTGTGTAGCATGTTTTGGGCATGACCAGATAAGCTGGCTGTCTTGTTAGTAAGGGCTCAAGAAGTGAGTTAGTTTCCCTAAAGGGAACAGGCTTTAATTTTCAAGAAAGTAGTTTCTTAAAGGGACAGTGCACCCGTACTTTATTTTGGTTGTGGCTAATAAACCACTATAGTTGAAAGTTTCCCATCGTGTCTAGCGTCTTACTGACCCCGCCGCGAGGACATCCTGCCACAGGTGGTGGCAGCGGTGGGATGCTACGCCTCTGGGGGTCAGTAGATGAAGATGTGTTGAGACACTGAACTCAAGCGGAAAAAAAAAAAGATTTTTGCTGAAGCATGGAAGTTACAGCTAGCAAGCGCTGAGTGTAAATTTTGCCCCGTCGGGTATGTAAGGATTGCTGTGTAAAGCTAATGCCTTTTGCTGAAGTGAGTGAATTTGCAGCTAGCAAGTGCTGTGAGGTAAAGTATGCCCTGTCTGGTAATAAAGAAAGTGAAAATGGATTTTTGCAAAGAAGTTGCCCTAAGAAGAACCCAGAAGGTTCAAATATTGTAAAGCAAGAACAACTTACGTGTGTTGTGCAAAATCTGCCTCGTCGGTTGTGAAAAAAAAAAAAAAAAAATGGGGTTTTAAAATGGCCGCCGTCAAGTGTCAGTTTTGCAATGTACATAACCATACAAAACAGTGTCCCTTCAGGCCATATGATGATTATGATGATGACGCATATGTGGCCCCGAGAAGAGAGACGTACCCGCAGATGAAAGCTGCAAAAGTGTCCAGTGTGTGTGTGCCCAGTACCACTGATGTCTCTGGAACGAATAAAACAAAGAGAAAGAAGAAAAATAAAAATATTTTTCAAGTCACAGAGGAAGTGACCAAACCACTTGAGCCTGCGAAATCAGGACAACAGGTGTCAGCAAGCCACCGAGATGTGCTGCAGACCGGAGTGATGGGCAGAATTGTCACAGGAACGGTGGCAAAGGAAAAGGAGAAGCAAAGGGAAGCTGAATCCTTGAGCCAGGAAAAAGAGGCCTTAATTTCTGCACTCCAAACTGCCCACTGTGATTATGATGCCTTGCAGGAACAATTGAATAGGGAGCGAGAAGCGAACGCCGAGGTAAAGAGGTGTATACTCCCAGCTATACTTGAGTATGAGGAGTTAAAGAAAACAGAGCGTCTCTTACGGAGTGAGTTGGAGGAGCTGAAGACAAGTTTGAATAAGGCCAACACCGCAATTGCTAACATGGAATCAGAGAGAACAAGTCCTGACTGGAGACTATGCTATCAGATGTCCCAGAGAGATGTGCAAAACTTCATCAAAGACTTAGAAGTTTCTCACCAAGAAGCTAGCACGCTCAAAACAGAGCTGGAACTCTCACGCCAGGAGGGCCACAGTCTAAACTCAGAGCTGGGTATGTTGAAGGAAACCCATGAGAATGCCCTGAGGGATTTAGAGACTGTAAAGAAGGAGAATGTAAGTTTGATGCAGAAAAATTCAGACTTGACTGATCAAATCAGTAAAGGTGATAAGAAGCTCCACCAAGCAGGAAAAGTGGAGAAGCAATTGATCCAGGAAAAGCTAGAGGTGCAGGAAGCACTGCAGAATGCAGAGAGGATGCAACGTGTCTAAAGCAGCAGCACACACAGGCAACGCACTTATGGCAGAGCCAGCTGCAAGAGCTACATGCAAGTCTGCAAGCAGCCAAGGAGAAGCAGCGAGTGCTACAGGAATGGCTGAGTACCCAGTATGTCCCCACAGAACAGCATGAGGAACTGAGGGCCACGCTGTACGCCACAAGAGCATCGCTAGGGGCAGAGCTGGGTACTTTGAAGAAAGCCAATGAGACGGTCCGAAGGGATATAGAGACTGTGAAAATGGAGAATATAAACATGAAGGAAGAGGTTTTAAACCTGACTGGTCAGGTCAGTGATGGGACTGAGAAACTTCACCAAGCGCAGAAAGTGAAGACGCAATTGGCGCAAGAAAAAAATGAAGTACAGGCTGCTCTGCAGAATGCAGAGAAAATGCTGGAAAAAGAATGCCTCGCCCTGGAGCAGCTGAAGATCACGTTGAGCGCCACAAGAGCATCACCTTTTTGGTGTTCCCTTCATTATTATTTTTTGTTTATTAATTTTTTATTAGAAAGCTTAGAAGCCAGGTGACTCTGTGTGAGAGGGAACATGAGAAGGTCCAAAGACTGGAGCAAGAGCTGGAGAAGCAGAGAGGCAACTCCATCTCCATGAGTCAGTATGCCAAGGAGAAAGAAGCCTGGAAGACAGAAGCAACAGCGATACTGGCGACAAGAACTGCAGAGCTCAAAAAGATGGAGGAGGCGTTGATGCAAACCCAGAGTAAGCACCGGGAAGAGGTGAAGGCCCTGAGAGGGGACTGGCAGCATCAGATTGAAGAGCTGCAAACGCAGATGGCTGAGCACGAGACGCAGCGCGCCAAGATGGAGGAGGTGTCCGTCCGTCAGGTGGCCTGTCTGATGTTGCACCATGAAACTGAGATGGCTGATATCCACAAGCGGCTGGACTACACGACCAATGAGGGGGCCCGGCTACAGCTGGAGCTAGACAAGGTCCGGGAGGAGCACCAGCAGCTGCAGGTCCAGAATAAAGAAAGAGAGACAGATTTAAGCCTTGCTCTGAGTCTGCTAGGAGACATAGAATTGTGACTCAATTCTAACGAAGAAGCGGAGAAACAAAAGTGTGACCTAGGCAAGGAGCTCGAGTCTCTAAAGTCTGAGCGGGACGCTACGTTGGACTCTACTGCTGCCCAGCAGGAGGTTTCTCAGATGAAGCTGGAGGAAAAGCTTACAAGCCCAAGACAGACGTTTGGGTCACTGAAGCTGTCCAAGAAAAAGGTGGCGGTAGAGATAAAGTCAAAGGATGATGAAGGGGAGGCTGCACTGGAACATGTTTTACCAGAGCCCGCTGTCTATGCAGACTATCTCTTAAGTTATCTTCAAAACCCTGCTGTTCTCACAGAAGAACAAAAAGCGGATATGACACAAATTGAAGCCATGCTGATTAAAGAATTTATAGGTCAGCAGCTGATTCTTATAGTCGGCTGTCTAGATACCAGTGAAGAAGGAGGCAGGAAATGCCTTCTTGCTGTCCTACAAGAGATGCTTGTGATACCTAATACACCAACTTCCCTTATAACGTGTCTAGTGGAATTATTGCTCCGTATTGTTAAAGATGATGACCGGAGAATTCAGATTGTGGCAGAAATAGTCTCTGAGCTGCGAGAGCCAATTGTTAGCGTGGATATACCAGAGGATGCCGCGAAATCAAGGAAATTACAGTTAAAGATTGCAGATTTAAGAGTGCAGCCTAACAAAGCCAAACAAGCCTTGGAGGACTCCATAGTTTTACAAGATTTCAGTCTTGCATCTGAATTAAAGGAGATAGTGAGGTACCAGTCCTCAGGCCCAGATGGCCTGGTAATTACACCAAAAAGAAAATGCCTAAATTGTAAGGCAAGAAAAAAAAAGGGGGAGGGAAGGGCCGACGTCAGACATTGGCGACAAAGATGCTGGTGCACGGGAATGGTGCACGGGCCGCTCCACAGGACAATGTTTCGCTGGTGAGAGGGATATGTGACAGAGTCACTGACTCAGTAGGCTGTGACAGTGAATGGAGAGATGCTGCAGCCAGAGTGTTAATCTCCTCAGACAGAGAAAGCACAGCTGAAGACTGATTAAACAGGGGCTGAACTCATGAGTGAAACAAGTGCTTTAAAAAGCCGGAAGTTGCTCACACAAGGTGAGCTTGTTTTTCCACAGGAAGGTGGAGAGAACTCTCCCGGCTTGGAAGCCGTAGCAGCTGCTGCTGCTCTGGTCCCGCAGTCCTGCGAGGAGCTCTGCTGCTGAGATCAGCTGGGACCCCAACCCAGGGTAAAGATAAAGATACAGATTGCTGCGAGGCTGGACAAAGCCTGCTCCCCGGAACCGTGTTCCTGTTTGCTGCTGGAGCTGCTATACAGATAAGACTTTATTCTTATACGTATCGGTTAACCTTTGTGTAGCATGTTTTGGGCATGACCAGATTAGCTGGCTGTCTTGTTAGTAAGGGCTCAAGAAGTGAGTTAGTTTCCCTAAAGGGAACAGGCTTTAATTTTCAAGAAAGTAGTTTCTTAAAGGGACAGTGCACCCGTACTTTATTTTGGTTGTGGCTAATAAACCACTATAGTTGAAAGTTTCCCATCGTGTCTAGCATCTTACTGACCCCGCCGCGAGGCCGTCCTGCCACAAGGCCTACAGTTTGACGTTACATTTTCGTCATGTGATTTGGGGGGGAATTTTTTTTTTGGATGACGTCATTTAAAGGCAATGACGCCAGCCAATCAGAATGGCTGAGCTTCAATTGCCTTTAAGATAATGTCATCAAAACAAAGATGGCCGGCGACAATGAAATCCCAACTCTGATTGGCTGAAGCAAAGTCTCTGTCACATGGTCTACCAGAGACAATCAGAGTTGGGATTTCGTTCCCACGCTCTGATTGGCTACCGTACCATGTGTCGCCGTCCATATTTGTTTTGTTGATGTCATCATAAAGGCAATTGAAGCTCAGCCCTTCTTATTGGCTGGCGTCATTGCCTTTAAATGACGTCATCCAAAGAAAAATCCTCCCCCCCCCCAAATCACATGGTTTTCACAGCCCAATCAGGGACGTGGGAACCATTTGACGAAAATGTGACGTCATAGGCCTATAAAAGCCTATGTCGTTTCATTTTGAAGCCAGACGCCGAGGAGGAAGGACCTCACGAAGAAGAAGAACAGCAGGGCGTGGCCAATGAAGATAAGAAGATCCGGAAGAAGACGGAAAAGATACAGATGAAGACCCCCGCTATGGATTACAAATAGAAGAAAGAAGACACAGACACTTTTGGATTGTAATGGTTTATTTTTTTATGGTTACCTGGTTCCTGTTGTTGGATTATTTCTTCGCCACATCCGGTTCAATGGGATTCGGTGAGTCGTTCATCTTATGGTAAGTAAACCAAAGAAATGTATATTATTTTACTTTTACAGGTATTTTTTGCATTTTTTTCATGTCATCCATTTTTTTTTGTATGTCCATTTATTGGCCCTGAATTTATGTATGTCACTGGACATACATACGTACAGGGACAGTCACTGGATGTATTGTATGTTTATTTTTATTATTTTTATTATTTATTTTTATTTTTATTTTATTTTATTTTATTTTATTTATTTTATTTATATTTTATTTTTAAATTTTTATTATTTTTATTATTTTATTATTTTTATTATTAATAATTATTTTTATTATGTTATTAAATTGTTTTGTATGCTCTTTTATTGCACCTGTATGTATGTATGTATGTAAACTATAGATGGTCATACATACAGGTATAATAAAAACAGCTTAATTACCATAGCAGATAGCCGCTAAGGTAAGGAATTATTGTTTATTGATATGTGTGTTTTGACAGTAGTGTAGATGTGCAGGGGGTCTCCTGAGCTGAACCGCATTGGTTTCAGCCTCGGGGACGCCCTACTTCAGGAGCACAGGCCCCATTATGGGGTGCCGATATCCCATGCAGAATTTAAATGTCCCTGTCACGTGACGCGGAAGCTTGAAAGTGCAGGGGATTCCGGCACCCGATAACGGGTCCTGTATCTCCTGAAGTAGGGGTCCCCAGACCTGAAAACAATGCGGTTCAGCTCCGGACACCCCCTGCTCATGTACTGTACACTATTATTAAAATGATTTTATTTAGTGTACGATCGCCTGTAACAGCCTTGTATGGAGATGGCAAATCTCCATGCAAATGTTCCAAGTGGCTTTTTTTTCTATCAGCTAGCGTATGTGAAGTTTAAAAACGCTAGCAGGGGGAAAAAGCTTGCACATACGATAAGCCAGTTTTTGGCCCGGCCGAGAGAAAATGGACTCACAATCACTCTCCTCCGTTGTGGACACTTTTCACTGCTGGACTCATGCTAAGTATTCCCTGCACTTTGTATTGACTTTGTTGTATATTACCTGTCATTCAGTCAACCTCTGTGTGTGCTAAATCATATTAATGTTCAACTATTGCATATTCTTGCTGTTTTGCACACACTGACTCATAATTGGGGTGGTTACTTCAGCAATCACTGACCGGCCGGTCAGAGTTGTTAAAAGCAAACATTGTTTGCTTTTACACTCTCATTACCCTTTGGTGCAGTTAATTGATGTGCTAAGCATTAATACCAGCTTTTTTGTGCCCATATAATAGTTCAGTAGTATGTTCTCCCCTTAGACCAATTTAAATTCAGTAACAGCCTATTTCAGCTTTTTATGTTTGTCTTTTAGGAGTTTAATACTATCTCACAGCAGGCAGGACACCACCGCTTCCTTTTTTAACCTATGTATATTTTTTTGTGATTAATACATTTTGTTACTTTTGTATGCTAGAGTGCTATCAGGGGATTCTTTTTTTTCTGTGTTTGTTTTCATATTATTCCCATCCCCAGCAACGCCAGTGGTGTTACTATTTACACCTTATTGAACTGGTATTAGCACAGTTTATTGATATAGGTTTGTTGCAGGCTCTTTTGTGTGCCATATATATATATATATATATATAGTGACAAACGCCCCTCTTTTGTAGCGCTGACGTCTGTCTGGGTTCTTCCCGACACAGTCTTCTAGGGTTATTTATACAAAAACAGGATCATGCAAAGTATTATGCTGTTTAACTCAGGCTTCTGCCTGCTTTATTTTCATCCAAGTAAGGTACTGCAGCTTTAACATGTGTAGGTTAGAGGTACTCAGATTCATTCAGCAGTTCACACATTTCAGTGTTACAGTATTTCCCACACTGTTATTTTTAAGAAATAAAACCAAAATCATATAAACAAAATCCTATCCCTTTCAGGGATCTAACTACACATCAGAATAAGTCTCTCTAACAGCTGCTGGCCAACTAACCTGGTTCCCCAGCTTAAAACAATGCTCTCATTTAGGGTCACTAGATACAGCAGTCTTTTAGCAACAGCAATAACCCTTTGTTTTGTCTTATCTGTTCGTGGTGGGAACTCGGTCCCAAGTGTCCAGGCAAATCCTCTGGTACTGTGATACTTGGAGGGGCCGTCCACCCCGAAACTGGATACCGGGGAGCAGCGATACCCCCAGCCTCCAGGCTCTAAGGAGAGCCAGTGAAATGCAAAACCTCTCTGTTCTAAATACCTGTGCATGTGATTAGAAGAGCAGGTGAGGGAGAACTAGAGCCATTGTAATCTGTGGTCTGGATTTTCCATCCAGCTGCCTGAGTTAATGGGAAGCTGTGGAACGGATCATTTTTAACTATTCCTGCACTTTCTGACCTAAAATGGGGCAGAAAGCTGCCTAACATCTTTGGACTATGTCACAATATATATATATATATATATATATATATATATATATATATATATATATATATATATATATATATATATATATATATATACACATGAAATTCAGTCAGCACACTGTAATTGAAGATGTAGTAATAGCAGATGCTAGTCCCATAGAGAGTAAATATGATACGAACCAATCCAAAGAGCAATTTCCTTGCTAGAATGGTCAATGACCAGAATCATTAGATCGAAAGAACATTTATTAAGAATGGCTATCCAGCGCTTGCAGAAATCCATGTCACATCTGCCAATGGTAGGCTGATTTTTCACCCTGAACCCCCTTGGCAGCATCCTTGCTTTATGATAGTGTGACAGGGTGAGGCCATGTAAATAAAAATCCACTTCACGTTTCTTTAATTTAATAAGCTCATTGAAAACATCAGACGCCTTATCAGGTCTTACTACGTCATCAAAGGACTCCGCGAAGCGGATCTGAGCGACCTCTGCATCACTGAAACCCGCCACATCCGATAGGGACGAAAAAATGCCTGTGATGTCAGCAAATTCTTCCATTGCACATATAACAAATAGTCACAACCATATGCAGAAAAAATATGTAAATAAGGCCAAGTGTTTCCTAAATACAACTCCCCGCTAGGCCATCACAGGGAATGTACAGCAATGAATAGAGTACGTAGGTGCACAACCCATAAGGCATAAATTCACATGAAATTCAGTCAGCACACTGTAATTGAAGATGTAGTAATAGCAGATGCTAGTCCCATAGAGAGTAAATATGATACGAACCAATCCAAAGACCAGTAAAGAGACAGCAGACCGCTCGGGGTTAATCCAAAAGTCTATATTCACAACATGAAATACACGTAAGCCAACGTTTCGGTCCCACAGAGAGACCTTCCTCAGGGCCGTGCAACCCACAAGTGTAAGTGACCAAACATATATACCCTCACCCATAGTGCAATGCAAACAAAGGGAACCAATCACCAACAAGCAATCAGACATAACATGCAACATAGCTGTGCTCCATGCCCCCTCCCCTATTACCTGAATAATTAATTGATTCGTCATGACATCAGAGTAAACACTTAAACTATTAAGAGAGATCGAGCAACAACTTGCAGTTGTACTTCATTATAGACGCCTCCCGGGGGATCCGACGATAGCCTACAAGAAGGAGATTGATGGCATCATCCGATTGGGCTTGAATAATGCCTGGATCTCGGAAGAAACCAGTAAATTCCTGACTCAGGACCACCCCGTGATGCCAGTATTATACACACTACCCAAAGTACACAAATCTATAGTTGCACCACCGGGCAGACCTATCATCTCGGCCCATGGGTCGCTGTGCCACCCCCTTTCGCAATTCGTGGACTTCTATCTACAGCCACTGGTGGCTGGAATGGGTTCATACATCAAGGACACCACGGACTTCATTGAGCAGCTCAGTCATCTTTCCGTCAACACAGCAGAATGTATTCTTGCTACGCTAGATGTGTCCAGCTTGTACACCAACATTCCCCATGCAGGGGGCCTGGAAGCAGTACGCACCAAATTGGAAGAACATGGAGTCGAACAGGGTCCACCAGTTGATTTTCTCATGTTGCTCATTGAGGTTATCCTCCATAAGAACTTCTTTAAATTTGAGAAACACTACTACTTACAACTAACGGGTACGGCCATGGGCTCAAATATGGCACCGTCATATGCTAATCTATTTATGGATTTGTATGAACGGTTGCACATACTAACTGACACCACGCATGGGCGGCATATCGTCAAACACCTTCGCTATATTGACGACATCTTCATTCTGTGGACGGGCAGTGAAGATGAGCTGCTGACATTTGTTTCTGATTTAAACAAAATCCCCTCCACAATCCGTTTTACCCTTAACCGCAGCTACCAGGAAATCGCTTTTCTAGACACCATAGTGTACAAAATTGGAGGCACGCTGGCTACTAGAATTTACCGGAAGAGTACAGATAAGAACTCCCTTCTTTGTGCAGCCAGCCACCATCCTGTACCACTCAAGAGGGGTCTCCCATACTCCCAGCTCCTCCGAGTGAAAAGAATTACCACTGATCCAGAAGAATCCCAAAGGGCCCTGGCTCAAATGGCCGCACGCTTTCGGGAGAGGGGCTATTCGGCCAAGGACATCAACTTTGCCTTGCTAAAGGTTGGACAGGTTGACAGGGGTGAACTATTGACACCTTCGTCAGGTAGACCGGTGAGCAACAGGCTTAATATAGTCAGTACATTTAGTACTGCTACAAACAGCATTAAGCGTTGCATTTGGGGCAATTGGCGCATCCTGGAGAACGACGAGAGGATTGGTGCATTTGCTAGAGAGCCACCACTATTCTGATTTCGTCGGGGACCTAATATTGGTGACATGTGTCACTGGATCTGATCCAATAGACAAATATGCCACACCCACCACCTGGTTAGCCAAAAAACCTGGTTCGTACCGCTGTCATGGCTGCACCAACTGCCACTATATGCAGCTGGGCCCTAGCTACAACCACCCGCATAGTGGCGTACCGATTAAAATCAAACAACAACTGAACTGTGAGTCAAAATTCGTGGTGTACTTTATTAAGTGTCCTTGTGGATTGCTGTACATCGGGAAGACTGTAAGGATGCTGAAAGAACGCATGGCCATGCACCGTTCAAGCATCAGAAAAGCCCTACTGAGTGATACCTCTGATATAGATCTGAAGTGTCTACCTGTGGCTAGACATTTCAAAGAAAAAAGACACACATTGGCCACACTTCGTTGTATGCCTATTCTGCAGGTTCCAGTCCCCCCCCCCCCCATGGGGGTGACAGGGGCAGGACTTTGCTTAAACAGGAAGCAAGGCTTATCTATGAACTAAGGACTATGACACCTGGTGGCCTAAATGAGGAGCTTTCACTTAGCTGCTTTCTGTAGTTGTCTTTTTGCTTTGACTTAGTTCTACATTATGCCTTGTATATGTTTGTCACTCATTCTCTGTTGCATCACTCCCTCTGCACTTTTGCACTTCCTTTGTCCTTATATACTATGGTGATGCTATGCGCTCCTGTGATCTATACCTCTATCTGTCCCCCTGTGGTTTACCTCAACGCTCTGTGTTTTACTACTCTGCTTAGCCCCTTTTTTTTGCTGTCAGTGTGTGGGTTACTGTGCACCGAGGCGGTTTTACAGACTGCGCATGCGTGATTTGCGCTGCCGGTATCTCTGGTTGCCTGGGAGAGTTAATGAGGCATCTGCGCACAGCTGTGATGCGCGGCGCACTCTCCTTGCTGGCGTCCCGCCAGACAATGTGTTTTGGCCCACTGCGCATGCGCGGCGCGCGACGTTCCCCCGCACGGGCAGTAGACTCTGGGACCAGTGTCTCATGGTGTCTCTCTCCTAATAGTTTAAGTGTTTTCTCTGATGTCATGATGAATCAATTAGTTATTCAGGTAATAGGGGAGGGGGCATGGAGCACAGCTATGTTGCATATTATGTCTGATTGCTTGTTGGTGATTGGTTCCCTTTGTTTGCATTGCACTATGCGTGAGGGTATATATGTTTGGTCACTTACACTTGTGGGTTGCACGGCCCTGAGGAAGGTCTCTCTGTGGGACCGAAACGTTGGCTTACGTGTATTTCATGTTGTGAATATAGACATTTGGATTAACCCCGAGCGGTCTGCTGTCTCTTTACTGGTCTTTGGATTGGTTCGTATCATATATATATATATATATATATATATATATGTGACAGAAAATATAGACAGCGCCCTTCACACACTACACCTAAATTGCTGCAGCCCCGATAGATGTGGCAAGAAATTGCACCAGGCAAATATGCCCAATAAACAGTGGTGTGAAAATAACTAAATGTATTATGGCAGGAAAAACTAAAAGTGACTATTGGATAAAAACACAAAAGCAAAAAAGAAGTGTGCATAACATATGTGTTCAACATGGTCCCCTGATGAAATCCGCAGAGTCGGAAGAAACGCGTAGGGATATCTGGCAGTGAGCCTACGGTGACAGGGCAGCTCCCAGCACCAGCGTGAGGAGGCAAGGACTTGCCTGAAGATTTTTTTCCGGTTTCAAGTGTGAGAAGAAAGGCTAAATGGCAGCTGCATGTGGAGATTGAGTGCTCACAAACACTAAGGATTACTCCCCTGGAGACAGCAGCTGACAGCAACATCCTTTTTGGAGCCAATACTGACACTCAAACACAAAGAAGAGACCGAGGAGTCCTCAGTTGGTGCATGGGCAGGTCCCATAACATGCTTTATTTTATCAGACAAATTGTAAGTGTGCATTTGTCTTGTCCATGAGATATTAAAACTTTGTTCATCTGATTTTACACAAGGATCGGGCGCTTCTTTTCTCTTTTTCTCTAATATATATATATATATATATATATATATATATATATATATATATAGGTTTTTGTGTCTTCTATGAAATATAGAACATTTTTGATTTACTTACCTGCGTGCTGTCCCTTGATGTCGTGTTGCAACCGGTATCGTATGGTCTGTTATTGCTTTATGGGATAAGCACCAAAACTTATTTACTTGCATATGGTGTGCCGGCTGTGCATTGGATTCTATATATATATATATATATATATATATATATATATATATGAACAAAACACAAAAAAGCGCAAGCTCCATATCGCGTAACTGTGTACAAATACGGTGAATTTATTTAAAGGAAAGTGTCCCTAGGAGATACACTTACATGATGCTAAAATAACATAAACATTGGAGAGAATCTGTAAGAGTCATCTACAGGAGTGGGGGGGGGTCCGACAATGATACTGTGCACCTGATGTGGCTGTTTGCAACTCCTGCCATGAGTCCTGCAGCGTTTCATCGTCTCCAATGCTCAGAATTCTTCCATGTGTAGTACACTGCTGGAAGTGAAGGCGGATCAGCTAAAGAGAGTATCAGGGAACTCAGGACCTCCTCCCACATGTCTGTCTAAGATGACGTCACCACATCTCTACGCGTTTCGTCACGTTGTGTGACTTCCTCAGGAGAATATTGGTTGGTGTAACATAGCCAGTATATATATTGCAAAGTCCACGTAAACACAGCAACAATGCTCAAAAAAGACTGGAATCAGCACTGCTGATTCAACACACATTCGAAACGGCTAGTGATAGTATAATGTTAGTGTTAGAAAAAATAATAAAACGGCATAAAATACAAGGTGTACTATTCATAACTAACAAAAATAAACCAGTGTAAATGCTTAATTTAAATACATTAGTGATAAGTGTATATACAGGCATACCCCGCTTTAAGTACACTCACTTTAAGTACACTCGCGAGTAAGTACATATCGCCCAATAGGCAAACGGCAGCTCACGCATGCGCCTGTCATCACGTCCTGAACAGCAATACCGGCTCCCTACCTGTACCAAAGCTGTGCGCAAGTGGGGAGACTATAGAGCCTTTACAAATGCGTTATTTACATTAGTTATGCACGTATATAACGATTTCAGTACAGTACATGCATCTATACGTGGGAAAAGGTAGTGCTTCACTTTAAATACATTTTCACTTTACATACATGCTCCGGTCCCATTGCGTATGTTAATGCGGGGTATGCCTGTAAATAACCACTAGCAATACCAAGTGATGCATATAATAATGGTGCCCATTAATGATAACTATATTAACTATATTAACCTAAACTAATCTAATCTAATATGTGAAGGTGACGTAAGGATTAACTCAACAATTTATTTAATAAATAAAAAATGAATATACTCAGTTTAAAAACTATTAAACAAATGTAAACATATATAGGGACAATATGTATTAATAACATTGAATGAACCATGTAGATATAGGGGTGGGTTATAAGCAACTATACACTAAAAGGGAAGGAAGAAAACAACAAACCCCCGGGATATGGAGATACCATATAGACCCACAAATAGTGGTATGGATATAACAAAATGGGGATGACCCCATAAGAACAGAGAAGTAGTAACCCGATCAGGGAGAACACAGACAGCAAAAGAAGAACAGACTCAGACCAGTGTACTAGTATCTATACACTCGTTTAAACTTTTGGGTGAAAGCGTGTCAAGGGAATAAATCCAGAAGGATTCCCTGACACAAAGTGCTTTAAATCTCTCACCACCCAATTTTGTTTCAGGTATAGTCTCAATACCCATAATCTTAAATTCACTGGGATTTTTAAAATGAGTCTGAGAAAAATGCCTAGGAACACTGTGTGCCAGAACCCCCCTGATAATAGCTCGCCTGTGCTCAAGGAATCTGACACAAAGGGCTCTTTTGGTGCGACCTACATATTGGATGTTACATGAACAGGAGAGAAGGTACACAACATATGTAGATAAACAGTTGACAGAACTCTTGAGTTGATGCACCGAATGATTACTATGTGAAGTAAATGTGTCAGACATTAGGAGGTGACTGCATGTGATACACCTTGATCTACCACATTTCCTATTCCAATTTACAAGCTTACAGTTACCTGAAAACTGAACAGTATTGCTGAGTTTGCTTGGTGCTATTAAGTTTTGAATACTCATAGCTTAACGAAAGATGATGGGAGCTGTAGGGGAGAGTTGAGCTTTAAGGTGGGGATCTGAAATGAAAACAGGGTATTCTATTCTGCCTTTCTTTCCCGCCCTGTTATTTAAGTCCTGCTAGTAGCTGCAGGATGTAAGGGGTTAATCTTGTGGGTTTGTCACCCCACCCATGGTCCTCTATGATGGACAAGATAAGGTGGTGACTCATGTCCTGTGAAAGCCTATCAGGGATAGGTATAAACTATGAGCCCACCCCTTCTGTCCTAATTAGAGGAAGTCCAAATTTAGAGTCAGGCCTGTTCCTGTTCTGTAGGAGAGAGGAAGCAGAAGAGCTAACTCTCCAATGGTGTGATGAATGTGCTCACCCTCAATCTTTGGACTGGGGGAACATCTGATTAAGCCACAGATGCCCTATACTACCAGGGGAAAAGCACCATCAGAGGTATGGACCCTCTGAGACCTTGCATCGCTGTGAGAAGTTCTGCAGTGGATGTCCCCAATCAAGATCCTGTTCATAATATACCTGTCATGGGAGACCAGGTTTAGTAACACCTTTATATACCGGGATCATTGATTGAGCAATGCAAAGTGGTAAAATAAATTATAATTTATTTCAGGAAAAGACATAAACACATTGTAACACAATTTACAAGGTTAACACACTAACTTGAAATGGGGATAACTAATTAAACTATCCTTAAAACGAAATTCATGAAAATTACCTCTGTAGGACCCCTTTTCCTTGACCGGTAGGTACTCACAAAAGTCCTGGAACTGATTTCAGCATGCAATGCCAACCGCGACTGCTACGTTCTCAAAAGCCGGACTTAGAATCTTTTCTGAGTTGAAAATCCTTGAAGCCGGCTCGCGTCTATTCAGTACAGAGCACCTTTGAATTTGACGCTGTAGGTTTGGCGCTTGGAATCTGAGCCTATGATTGACTGCAATTCCCCTTATGGGATTCAGTGTCTCCTTCACCAACATCTACAGCCTATCAGAGTGTGGGAATTTTCCTGCCAGCCACTCACAGATTTGCCGGTATTGTAAAGCTGGGAGGGCACCTTTTCTGAGTCTGTAAAGGGACATGCACCAACCGGGCAACTCTTTGCATACTGAGCCCACCCGCTGTCCAAGCTCCACAGAGTTTTAGTTCTGGCAAATGGTGGCCGGATAGCCCTTTATTAGCCAGAATGTGGGTACTCAAGAAGAACTGCAGTAGCCCTCCTGTTCTAACACCTTGAATCCTTGAGGATTTCAAATCCTTACTTCTCAAAGACCCATAGGTACCAAGCTTGGTAGCCATCTGGCCTGCTCGGAATCCATGACTTGCAAATACCACAGTTCATTTACAGGTTACCAGTACATAAACCTATTAAATATAACTCTTTAATAAAATATACTGTGTCCTGTCTTATGTGTGGTAAAATATATAAGTCTCTGTTCGGGTGTCAGGGATGGAGTGAGTGAATATTGTATCTACACTCACTAGCCTCATACTTGGCACACTTTAGAAAAATATATTTTAAAACTTTTACACACACAAACCACTCTCAGCTTTATCACTTAGCTGGAGTGCCCCCTGAACCCCTAAACTAGGTGCAGGGTATATGGGCATGTATATTGGTACCACTATTTATACTAGGTACCCATCTGTCTACTAGAGACCCTGTGAGTGATCGCAGTTATACATTGTGACGAGGGATGGGGAGCTAGCCCGGTAATAAAGGGGTTACACCCCAGCTGGCCACCCCTACCCTCATGTGGGAGGCGATGGGTTAACTGTATTAATGCTTATATGTGTTTTTATGCCCCTGCCTCAGTACAATATGTGTTCCCCCCTTTTGGTTGAATGTATTTCGCTGGTTACATGTATTTCTACCCCAATGTGTACACCAAGCACATACACTGGGATAAGATCGGGAGGGAAAGGTTAATGGTGTTGGTATGTTTATGGCCCTTTGTTCCCTTTCCTGCTTTTTAACCCCCATTTGCAGCCCTGTCCCATAGGTCGCCATTGGAGCTCTACAGAAGTCTATGGAGATTTCAAGGTTTTTGGCCCTATACATGGAAGACCAGCGGGTGGAGCCAGAGAGGACGAGCGGAGCTACACATTGAAATGAATGGCGCAATGCATTTCAATGGGAATACCTCGAGTCCGCTCTCTAAGAACTGAGTTGGATGACTGCCAAACCGCAGTATCCGAAAATACTGTAGCTACAATCTCCAAGAAAGAGCTTTGATCGCTAAATTGCCTCGGTCACAGCCAAGTTCAAACATATTAAAATCATAACTTTGGTTCTGGGACAGCTAGCGGTCCAATTCTTTTTGCCCCTAGCTCATGGAAACCCCCTTACTCGACCTCAACCGGGTCCAACGGGAAATGGCCACGAAAAAGGGTCGCGCCCGCGACGAGGGTCGCCGCCATTGTCCACAATGGCGGAGGAAAGCCGCTAGGTTTTAAAACGTGAAGTGCAAAAGTGCATAAATCTGAAACAATTATCTCCGTTTAGGACTGGGATTTGGCCACCATGCAGTCACAGCTCCGGCATGATTGCATGGCAATTTCCAGCCCCCTCCGATCAACCGAACGTAGTGTTGTTAACGGTCTAAATTGTGTTTCTGCCATTGACTCCAATGGCGGAGAAATGCAATCTGTGTAACATGCGGTTTTAAAATCCAATATTGTATCTCCGGTTTGGTGGGTCGCAGCAAGCTGAAAATTGGCCACCATGGAGAGTCCCCTCCGACACGAGGGCCTGGCTAGTTTTAGCCCGCTCGGCCCAACCGAACTGAATATTTTTATGTATTTAAAATATTGTAAGTTCACTATATTTTATGTCTACAGTAAAGCCCGCAAAAGTTACTGGCCCATAAGGTATGTTAATGGCCAGGGGGCAACAGTGTGTCTACAGAAAGACCACTGATCAAAGGCTCATCCCCCCAGATTGTGTATACAGGGTGGAGAAAAAGCAGGACATGGCCATTCACATGAAGTGCCATAATTCAAATCTCCAGTCAGGATTCCCCGGCCCAGATCCCCATCTGGCAGACTTGGAGAGCCAACTCTTTAGAGTGGGGTTAGGGAAATGGGACCCTGAATGAAGGATTGTGCGCATGTGCGACCTACCTGGGGGCAGGTACCAGATTGCTTCCCACGTTAGCTGGCAAAAGGTAATTGGACCCAGGTAATTGTCATCCAATACCTGAGTCCCAATGTTAGGGATAGAGCCCAAATCACATATAAACGATTGTAAGCTCTATGCCCATTGTTCTTCGTGATTGTTAAATACAAACAGAGTATACAGCTCACTAAAGTTATGAAGTTGTGTTGAATGAGTGTGCCCAAAACGCCTAGTGTGACGTTGGGTGCAATTGATGAGCTGATATTGAATGAATACACAAAGAGTTGGAAGGCAAGAGCATATTACCAACTAGAGGCTCATTATTCAAACGCACTCCTGTGCGGTTAAAACGTAGCGTTTAATAATTATCATACTAAAATAAATTCTACATACAGAATATTAATAATATACACACAATGTACTTTTACAGAGAGGGAAATAGGGAGGTAAGGTTGGGCTCAAGGTGTATAACACTATGGCGTATAACTGAAATAAATCAGAAAAGCTAATTAACACCTAATATAGCCTATTGATATAGAACATAGGATCTCTGAATAACAGCCCTTAACAAGACTCTAATCACTATAACAACATACATGTGTTGTGCGGCATGAGGCGTAGCATACCGATCAAACCAACCTGTAATTGTGGGATGTAGCACCAAACAGTGTATTAATAAATAGTAACTTGCTACTTTAAACTAAAAAAACATAATGTTTTCACTGTAGGTACAACACAATAACAAGTTGGTGGTACGTGGATTTATTCTACGCCTAATGACGTTGACATACACAGCACACAGATAAATCACACATATAGCTGATAGGATATATAAAAGCCTGGAAACAGCTTTGACTAAATACTCTGCTAGAGAGATAGAAGCAGCATACAAGTGAACCTGTGGTAAATGGACATGCCGTACAAATGAAATCAGTGCTACGGAGACCATGTCCCATAAGGAGCAATCAGCATCAAGCAATCATATGTTCTTCTGTGAAAAACAGAGAGTGATGAATCACTCGCCCCTGAAGAATCTCTGTGTAGGAGGGAAACGCGTAGGGCGTTTGGCGTGGTGACATCATCAGGGAGGGATCAGAGGGAGTCTGGTATCGTTGGCACATTGTATCTCTGTTTCTGCTACAGACTCGTTTTATTTGCGTTTGCAGCCTGGTACAGCCGTTGACTTTTCACACTGTGGCTAATGTTTGTGTCTGTCTCAGTGCTATTTTGTATATATGTCAGACAGCTCAATGTGATGCATGCTATACATTGATTCATATCAATACTGCTGACTTATTGGGGGCTTTTTTGCACCACACACTACTACTGAGTGCTATCAACTTTTAAGCACGGTTTTTCACAAAATATGATTGCTTGATGCTGATTGCTCCTTATGGGACATGGTCTAAGTAGTACTGATTTCATTTGGACGGTATGTCCATTTACCACAGGTTCACTTGTATGCTGCTTGTATCTCTCTAGCAGAGTGTTTAGTCAAAGCTGTTTCCAGGCTTTTATATTTCCTATCAGCTATATGTGTGATTTATCTGTGTGCTGTGTATGTCAACGTCATTAGGCGTAGAATCAATCCACGTACCACCAACTTGTTATTGTGTTGTACCTACAGTTGAAACATTATGTTTTTTTAGTTTAAAGTAGCAAGTTACTATTTAATAATACACTGTTTGGTGCTACATCCCACAATTACAGGTTGGTTTGATTGGTATGCTACGCCTCATGCCGCACAACACATGTATGTTGTTATAGTGATTAGAGTCTTGTTAGGGGCTGTTATTCAGAGATCCTATGTTCTATATTAATAGGCTATATTAGGTGTTAATTAGCTTTTCTGATTGATTTCAGATATACGCCATAGCGTTATACACCTTGAGCCCAACCGTACCTCCCTATTTCCCTCTCTGTAAAAGTACATTGTGTGTATATTATTAATATTCTGTATGTAGAATTTATTTTAGTATGATAATTATTAAACGCTAAGTTTTAACCGCCCAGGAGTGCGTTTGAATAATGAGCTTCTAGTTGGTAGACGGAGGCACTAATATGCTCTTGCCTTCCAACTCTTTGTGTATTTCTTCGTGATTGTACCTGAATGATATCTGATGCCTGATGAACTGCTAACCTGAATCCTGGTTATTTCATTGTCCCCTTCCTAAGTAAGTGTAAATATTCAGTTTGTTATTTGTCCAATATTGTGTGTTCATCTGTCTTTTAAGGAATAAAATCTCTTTATTATATCTCAGTCGTATTCAATTCAACCCAGTTATTTGGCGTATATTATAACCCTGTGGCTACCGTGGCAGGCATATAATAAACCTGTGGCAGCGGCGGGATTGAATTAAATCTGTGTTACAGTTTACTTTGGGACTCTGTAACACAGCGGGAACGCATGTAAAGTGCGAGTTCCTAAGGCTACTGATATTGGACAAATTGTTGTACAACATATAACAGGGGATATAACACCACCTCATTGTTCAAACATACTTGCAAGCAGCATCTGATCATGAGCAAGGGTGCTGGTTCATCTTCTGTCCAGACCCGGGAACAGCTTAGAGACCGGTGTATCGAGTATGGGCTGCCCACGGAAGGAAGGGAGCTTGAGCAATTGGAAGAGGCAATCAGGGTGCACGAAACCCGGCTGGCTGAGCAAAGAACCACAGCTGCAGCAGCCTTACACAACCACCCGGAGAGCAGGGAATGGACCCAGCTCCAGGATTGCAGAGACTTTGGAGGGAGCGGATGAACTCCGAGACCACGGGAGTCTGCAGCAGGAGGGGCAGTGGCCGTTGCAGTGACCAGTCCGTTTACCCCTGAAATTCTGGCACTGATTACTACATGGGGAAACAGGGGGCCCAGGAGGAGCGGATGAAGTTCCTGACTCTGGCGGTGAACCGACCTGCTTACCCCCTCCCTGCACATGGGGACCGGAATGCTTCCCAGCTGACCCATCACAGCTTCTCCAAGTTTGTGGAAGGTAACGACCAGATCAACAGTTTTTAAGGAACTTTGAAATGAAGGGTCGGCGGTACAAAGTACCTCCACAGGACCGGGTCATGAGACTTGATCCCTTGCTGTCTGATCTTGCCAAACATACCCTGCTGGCTATTATGGATGAGCGCAGCAATGACTATGACCACCTGAAAGAAATGTTGCTGGCTCAATATGCCCTCACCCCAGAAGCTTACCGTGGCAAGTTCCGGTCGGAGAAAACAACTCTGGAGACCTTTGTGAACTATGGGACCCGATGGGTGGAGGGGTGTGGTTCTAAGACTTTCCAAGTGCTGCTGGACCTGGTGTTTCGGGAACAACTCCTGCAATAATGCCCACTGTCAGTGAGGGCATGGGTGTTCGACAAGAAACCCAAAACACAACAGGAGGCAGAAAATTTGGTGGACGAGTACATCACAAGCAGAGCCCTGATCCATCCCAAGTCAGCGGCCAAAGAGGTGGTGGTTCCCGCAAAGGGGGCCCGCATCACTCCCCAATGGACTATGAAGCCGCCTGACGGAAGTAGTCCACCCAAGATGGTTGAGCGGCGCTGCTTCAACTGCAACCGAACTGGTCACATCAAGCCGGACTGCATGGAGCCTTTGCATTCCGAGGGGTAGAATGTGTCCCCGGAGGAGCAACGCCAGTTCCTGACTATGGTGATGAGCAGACCCGCTAACCCCATCCCTGGCCGGAGCAGACACCTCATAACGGTCACTGTCGCTGACCAGAAGGCAGTCGGCTTGCTGGATTCAGGTGCTGCGGTAACCCTGGTATGACCTGATATAGTACGACCAGAGGAATTGCTCCCGGGACCCGGGATGCAGATCACTGTGGCGGACGGAGAGCCACAGTTCCTGCAAATTGCCTGAATATTTTTGGATTGGGGTGAGGGACAGGGTGTGGGGAGGTGGGGGTTTTACCCTGTTTGGATGTGGAGGTGCTCCTCTGCAACGATCTGGGTCCGATGACCTGCACCTTTGATAGGGTTTCCAGACCTGCGGCTGTTGCGGCCGTCACCCGGAGCCAAGCGGTGGTGATGCTGGTGGAGGCGGCTCCAGTCCCCCTGCATTCGGTACCAACTTTCGCAGAGGTCTCTGAGGAGACCAGAGAGGTAAGCCAGGCTCAGTCGCAGACTCAGACCAACTTACTGTTCCCCCTTACTGTACCCCATTCCCCCGACATAGACATGACCGGGGGGTGGCCAGTGTTAAGTTCCCAGTTCAGGGAGGCAGTGCAATCAGACCCCAGCCTGGCCGGTATGAGAATTTGGGCGTCCGAGTCTCAGGCAGTGGAGGGCACTGATCACTGCCTATGGCACCGGGGACTCTTGTATAGAGAAGCAGGGAGCCTCGGGGTAGAGGAGGGATTGTCAGGTAGGCGACAGTTAGTAGTGCCCCAGGGGTACAGACAGCAATTGTTGCAGGTAGCCCACTCTTTTCCATTAGCGTTGGGTCATCAGGGGGTCACTAAGACGAGAGCCCGGCTATTGCAGCGTTACAACTGGCCGGCGGCATCCCGGGATGTGGGCACTTTCTGTCACTCCTGTGACGCCTGCCAGTGTGTAGGTAAGGCGGACGACCGTCTAAAAGGCACCCCTGAACCAACTACCGGTAATAGGGGAGCCCTTCCAGAAAGTAGCCATGGATATTGTAGGGCCCCTTCTGATTCCTAGTAGATCCGGCAAGCGCTACATCTTCACGTGGTGGATTTTGCCACCCTGAGGCGGTAGCGCTTGGCACTATTGATGCCAGGACAGTAACGGCGGTGCTACTGAACATTTTCTCTAGGGTAGGTTTCCCTAGTGAGATCCTAACCGATCAAGGGTCACAGTTCATGAGTGAACTGTTACAGTGTCTCTGGGATGCCGGCGGTGTACAACACAGGCGCACTACTCCTTGGAAACAAAAGAAAACAGCGCACAACGCCAAATAGTGAAGCAAATTCAACAATATATTATAGAATTAAAAAGGGGGTAATATATCTGCGTACATGAAAAAAGTTGGTAAAAGGCATGTAGTGTGTATCACACTGTTTACCACTCAGCAGCTGTTAGCTGTAGATTCAGGTGCTTGCTTCCCTCTGCTGCTGCAGCTCAGTTGATTCTGGGGCAGGACGTCAGTCTTTTCACTCCCAAGGGGATTTCCCTTCATGCAGCCAGGTTCAGCAGCTGGTACTGGGGCTCGGTGAAATCGCTCCTGCTTCCTGGCCGATATGAAGCTGCTCCTGTACCTCGGCAGGTGTATCCTCTGCACAGAGGTTAAAACGCAGCTTGCTGGGGTGCCCTCAGCGTGCCACGATGCAGCAGTGGTGGATTCAATAGGGAAGTTTGAACAGTCTTACAAAGTCTCTCACAAGTGTCCAAACAGCACACAGGATGAAGTAAAAACAGGACAGGCCAATACATAGACAAAGGCCAATGTAAGCAGATATAAGGCAATAGAATAGAAGGCACTACTCCTTGCCATCTCCAGACAAACGGGTTATGTGAGAGGTTCAACGGTACCCTGAAGCAAATGCTTCGGACCTTTATAGAGGCGGAGGGTAAAGACTTGAAGATTCACCTGCAGCACTTGCTGTTTGCCTACCGAGAGGTACGACAAGAATCTACCGGCTTTTCTCCCTTCGAGCTGCTATATGGCCGCAGGGTACGGGGACCTCTGGACTTATTCCTGGAGGGATGGGAGGGGGAAGCTACTGATACTGATGCTTCTTGGATCCAGTATGTAGTAGAACTCCGAGACCGGTTAGAGATGCTCAATGGTGTGGCCCAGGACCATCTCAGGGCCGCTCAGACCAAGCAAAAGCAATGGTACGACCGGAATGCCCATAGTAGAGAATTCATCCCAGGTCAGCAGGTAGTTGTTCTCAAACCCACTCGGGAGAACAAATTGATGGCTGCCTGGTCGGACCGTATCCGGTTCTCTGAAAGATGAATGAGTACAACTATGTTGTACAGGTAGAGCCATATAGAAACAAGACCTACCACATTAACATGTTGAAGGAATACAGAGCACCGAGTATTGGAGTGGTGCTGGCCATTTCTAGCCCTCCGTTGGAAGATCTGGTGAGCAATGCTCTGCCTGATCTCCTAGGGGAGGCTAGGCAGGTAGGTACTGTAGAACAGGTGGAGATAGGAGGTCTGTTATGTGTTAGGCAGAAGATAGAGGCCAGGGCTATGCTGGAAATGTATGGGCTCTGTTCACTGACTTGCCAGGGAAAACACACCTCACAGATCACCCAGTGCTCACAGGGGACCTGCGACCTCTGCCTAAGCATGCTTACAGAGTTTCAGAAGAGGTCAAGACTAGTATAGAAAGGGAAGTGGAGGACATGCTGGCCCTAGGGGTAATTGCACCGTCCCAGAGTCCTTGGGCCAGCCCGGTAGTCCTCGTCCCCAAGAAGGACAAAACCACCCGGTTTTGTGTGGACTACAGCTTGCCCAACACTGGGACAGTCTCAGATGCTTACCCCATGCCCCACATGGATGAGTTACTAGATGAACTCGCGGGGGCAAAGTATCTGACCACCATGGATCTGAGCAAAGGGTATTGGCAGATCCCACTGACCCTGGTGGCTAGGGAGAAGTCAGCATTCATCACTCCAAGTGGCCTCTATGAATTCCTAGTGATGCCATTCGGGATAAAGAATGCCCCAGCTACCTTCCAATGCCTGGTCAACCGCTTACTGGAAGGGATGCATAGATATGCAAGGGCTTATCTAGATGACATTGCTGTCTTTAGTAATTCCTGGGAATCCAATTTAGGACATGTAGCTGCGGTGCTAGACAGAATTAGGGAAGCCGGGCTTACCTTAAAACCCAGAAAGTGCTTAGTAGGGATGACTGAGGTCCTGTACTTGGGGCACAGGGTGGGTGGAGGGCATCTCAAACCAGAGCCAGCCAAGGTAGAGGCTGTGGCCTGTTCCCAGAACTAAGAAACAGGTTAGGGCATTTCTGGGCACCTATAGATGTTTGTCCCACAGTTCTGCGCCCTTGCAAAACCACTGATTAACCTGACCAGAAAGCAACAGCCTGTGCTAGTTACCTGGTCTCCTGCCTGGGAAACTGCTTTCCAGGCTTTGAAGACTGCCCTTGCCGGCACCTGCACCTTGTCTGCCCCAGACTACTCCAAGCATTTCTTAGTACAGACTAATGCTTCGGACTTTGGCATTTGGGCTGCGCTCAGCCAGGTGGGGGAGGATGGCAGAGAACACCCTGTGGTGTACCTCAATAGTAGGCTACTCCCCAGAAAGGTGTCATATGCCACCATTGGAAAGGAGTGCTTGGCAATTGTGTGGGCACTAAGAAAGTTGCAACCGTATGTGAATGGGCACTCTTTTACAGTCATTACTGACCACAACCCCTTATTTGGCGGCATAGTGTATCAGGGGAGAATGCCAAGCATTTACGTTAGAGCTTGGCACTGCAAGAATTTGACTTCACTATCCAACACAAGAAGAGTAGTGAACACAGCAACGCGGATGGACTATCTCATCAAGAGAACGCCTCTGAACTGGAGTTCTCCAACGGTGCCCGTGAGGGGCAGCAGGCCGCAGGGCACCAATTGCGAAGGGGAGGTGTGATGAGGGAGGGGGGGCTGGCCCAGTAATAAAGGGGTTACACCCCAGCTGGCCACCCCTACCCTCACGTGGAAGGCGAGGGGTTAACTGTAATAATGCTTATATGTGTTTTATGCCCCTGCCTCAGTACAATATGTGTTTCCCCCTTTTCGTTGAATGTATTTCACTGGTTACATGTGTTTCTACAATTACAATGTGTACACCAAGCACATACACTGGGATAAAGTCGGGAGGGAAAGGGTTAACGGTGTTGGTATGTTTATGGCCCTTTGTTCCCCTTCCCGCCTTTTTAACCCCCATTTGCAGCCCTGTCCCATAGGTCGCCAATGGAGCTCCATAGAAGTCTATGGAGAATTCAAGGTAGTTGGCCCTATACCAAGGAAGACCAGCGGGTGGAGCCCGAGAGGACGAGCGGAACTCCCCATTGAAATGAATGGCGCAATGCATTTCAATGGGAATACCTCGAGTCCGCTCTCTAAGAACTGAGTTGGATGCCTGCCAAACTGCAGTATCCGAAAATAGCTACAATCTCCAAGAAAGTTGTAGAGGGATGTAAAAACTGACGCTCAATATCAGTGTAGACTCAGAGTAGAATTGTAGAAATGAATGAAGCTAGAACTTGTCATAAATCCATAACATCATATATATGATATAGAATTAAGAGATGGCAAAATAAAAGACCTAGCGGTCAGTCAGCCAGACTACCGCAGATATGGTCCAAAAGCCCACTCGACTTAACAAATACACTTCCCCATATAGGGTCAAAGTTAAGAATATGAGGGCTATAGCCCATTACCTGCCCACGGGGGTACATTGAAGTCCAGAAGTCTGTAGAAGTCTGTAGAGGTAGTTCCACTGCGTGCAATCTTGGTAGTGTAGACAGCATAAACAAGAAGAGCAAAGGAGCACTGCTAGCAAGAAGATCCTGAGGAAAAAATCTCCAAGAAAGAGCTTTGATCGCTAAATTGCCGTGGGAACTCGGTCACGGCCAAGTTCAAACATATTAAAATCATAAATTTGGTTCTGGGACAGCTAGCGTTCCAATTCTTTTTGCCCCAAGATCATGGGAAACCCCTTAGTCAACCTCAACTGGGTCCGATGGGCAATTGCTGTGAGAAACGGTTGCGCCCGCCACGAGGGTCGCCGCCATTGACCACAATGGTGGAGGAAAGCCGCTAGGTTTTAAAACGTGAAGTGCAAAAGTGCATAAATCTGAAACCATTATCTCCGGTTCGGTGGGGACTAGAGGACTGGGATTTGGCCACCATGCAGTCACAGCTCTGGCATGATTGCATGGCAATTTCCAGCCCTCTCTGATCAACCGAACGGAGTGTTGTTAACTGTCTAAATAGTGTTTCTGCCATTGACTCCAATGACGGAGAAATGCAATCTGTGTAACCTGTGGTTTTAAAATCCAATATTATATCTCCGGTTCGGTGGGTCGCAGCGAGCTGAAAAATGGTCACCATGGAGAGTCCCCTCCAGCATGAGGGCCTGGCAAGTTTCCCGCCAGGACAGCCCACAGGACATACTAACTTCAAGAGCTGGCAGGTCAGCCCAACCACCGGACAAGGTGGTCAGGGCAATACCTGTGCTTTGAGTGGGGGAGGTGTGACGATAACAGGGGTAATCAGGCTTTTATAAAGGTGGTATACCCGGCTGATTAACCCCAACTAGCATTGGGAATGAAGGGGTTAAAAATATTTGCACTGCACTGCTGTCTTTGCCCTGTCCAAGCCTTTTTAACCCCCATTTGCATGCTATTCCCTGCCTGCTGTAATGGAAGTGAATGTAATGCCTGCTATTTTCTATTGTGACACAAGATGGAGTATTGAGCGCTACAGCCAGCCCTGTGTATGGGAGGTCTGCTGTACTAGATGGGTATCCATTTCAAGCTCTTGACTCTGTAACCGCAAAGCAATTGAATAATTGGCTTGCGGTTAGATTTCAAGTAGTTTTAACGATACAATGTATCCGTACCTCGTTAGCCTGCAGAACTTGAAAGGCAGTAAGTCAATGGCCGTGGGAAGTAGGTCAATTTACGTGGGAACTGGGTGAACTTGGGTTCCCACTAGCAAGCCTGTTCAATAAAGCAGGCTAACTTGTGAACGGAGGCACCCAGCACCCTGGTTTTTGGTGTGCAAGCATAAGTTAGTAAAACACAAACATACATACTGTATATGTATATAAATTACAGTCGTGGTACACCGTGAACATGAAGTTTTAATAAAGTGTATAAAACTGTGAATTTAAAATGTACAGGCAGGAACAGTTTTTTCTGTAAGCCCGGGAAAAATCCTCTGACATGTAACTATGCTGGGGGTGAATGAGTTGAGGGTATTTTCTTCCTTGCAATTCAAAGAGGTCCTGCTGAGCCCACGACCCTCAGTCTAAAGAAGTGACAGGGATGAAAAGCCTCAGAGCACTATAACGTATACATGGCCAGAATCCTGATTAGTGGCAGATCCCGGGCAATTGACACCTTTGGGCAAACCCCAGACTAAGGGGTGCCAAGAAAAGGGTATATCCCAGGTATGCTAAGTTGCATGGGTGACAAGCCGACACACGCGCTTTGCAAACCGGAAAGCCTTTTTGCCCGGTTTTGCAAACTGCGGACAAAGCGGCCATTGGTGGAGGAAATATTCAATGGAGGGGATTGGGTGCACATGTTAAAGGTACCCTTGAACAGCCTATAACTGCGCCCACCGGACTATCCCCAAGGTGTTCAAGAGAAATCAAGAAACCATACATGATGTAACTACGCTCACGCAGGACTTCGTTCAAAAGCACAGCGATAATGGTTCCAGTACGCAAGAGGTTAATACCATCGCAACCAAGAATCTACTCCAGACTTCGGAATTCGTTAGCCCTGGGGACTCCCGAACTAATGTCTACGAACTTCTATGAAATACTTTGATTTGGCCAAGATATTAGATCGGCAAGTTGCAATCTAGCCAAGGACCTTTAAACAAAGACTGCATTATTTGCGCTTTCATGAAAAGGACAATTTTTTTTGTTTCCCCAACCCAGTAAGTGTTGTTTTAAGTGTATTCTGAAGTTGTTGTGTGTTTGTCTAGCAAGGAAATAAATCACAATTTATTTTGCTTATTGTTGTGTTCAATCGAGTACCCAGAAACAAGAAAGTTAATTGGAGAAGCGTGGCGCGGTCTCTTTGTTCCATTGAGTAACATAGAGACATACAAGCAATGGGGGAGCGTGGGATTAGAAAAACATTTGACAATAAAAAACAATAAAATACAATAAAATTAATGTGGTTACAACAATATTGCTGGGGGTTGGTGAAAATATTAAATACACTTACACGGCCATGTGCAAGCGGACACGGTAATGTGGTTTCTTTAAGCAATTCCAGTCACTCCCAACAACAGGTAATGGTGGTTTAGAGGGTTTTGAAATAAATATATAAATATATCTGTACTCACACGGCCATGTGTGAGTCCTTGCAGGAAATTGGTAACTTTGGGGTTAAATTAACCCATCTGCATCTCCCCCCAGTGTAGACTCTTCTTTGTTTGCAACCAACGTGGGATTCTAACTCCAGTCTTGGGCATCAGATGGGGACTCTCCCCAGTGGTGGTAGTAGGGGGGGGAGTAGGTAGAGAAAGTGAGGCACGTTGTCAGTGGGGTTTAAAACACATTTATTAGTTTTAAAAGCAATTGGTACAACAAGACTCACATACATACATAGTGGTTGGACCCCTGGCCTCCTCGTGCAGTCCAGGATACAGTTTAAGCAGCCGTTATTGCCAATCACGCGTCCGTGATGCAGGAGGAAAAAAAACAAAACTTTTTCTCCTTATCTGCAATGGCTGCCTGGTTGATCCGGCTACGGGAGCCACGTTGGGCCAAATTCAGCAGGAACTTTAGAGCTACGCGTTTCGTCGAATCATCGACTTCCTCAGGCTCATATTCTGACGTGGAGGGGGTCTCTGAGTTTTATAAACCCCCTGTGTAATCAAAGTCTAATTGGGGCGGGCTGTGTTTAATAAAGCATTGAGTAACATACCTATCCATTACTGAGTCTTGAACTCGCAACCGCGAGGTCAATTGAATCAAAGGGTTGTATTGATATCAATGTATCCAGTCCAGGTTAGGTGCGTAACTTGAAAGACGGCAGGCAATTGCCGTGGGAAATCGGCTCACCGCAAGTCAATTGACATGGGAATCCCATAGCCCAGCATTGCCGTTTTTTAAGAGAAGCCCCTAACTCAGGAACGGAGTGGGCTAGCACCCTGATTTTTGATATGCAGCCCCGGAGTGACACCCCAAGCACACACATATTAAAAATATAACTTTGGGATAAGTAGAACATATATTTTGAGTAAAGTGCCTTTCTGGCTGCAGTTTTAAATGTACAGGCAGGATACAATTGTTTCTACTTGCCTTTGTAATGCATCCAGTGACCAAATGTTTTACACACAGGAGCTGGGGGTACTTTCTTCTGCAAACTTCAGAGACCCCCTGTTGTGGCAGTGCCTATGGGTCTAGAGAAGTGTTGCGGATGAAAGCCCCCCAAGCCACGAAGTGTGCATTAGCCGGAATGCTCGCTGAATGGGAGATCCTGTTTGTCATCTGGGCTAGTTCACACCTTGAGTCAAACTCCTAGCCGGGGAGACACCAGGAAAAAGGGGAGTATCCATATGGTAAGCAGCCAAAGTGTCAGGTTGGCACTGGCGCTGTACCAACCGGAATTTCCTGTAGTGCCCACTCTGCAAACTGTTGGCAAGTTGGAGATTGAAGGGTTGGAGGTTCCCACGAAGGGGATTGGGCGGTTATGTTGTAGATATGCTATCAGACCCTCCGAGATATCCCCGTTTTCTTTTCTTTTATCATGTGATCAAATTACCACCTCGCTTCTAATAGCAGATAAGAGCAGCAGTGATCCCGGAATGCTACGAGTTAATTACACCGGAACAAAGGAAATAACCCTGCTTCGGGACTTCGTTAGTGCTGGGGGTTATCAAACGAACCACAACGGACCAGAACGAACTTTGCATTATTCACTGACATTTTGGGCTGGCAACTTGTGCCCCTTGCAAAAGGATTGCATTTTAAAAGACATTATTCCGGTGCTTTGTTTAGTCTCTGGACATTTTATCCCGTTCTCTCCCTAAGTAAGTGTTTGTCAAGTGTATTCTAAGGTTGTTTTGTGTCTGTCTAGTAAGGAAATAAATGTCAGTTTATTTTACTAAACTTGTGTGCTCAATCAAGATCCCAAAAATATAAAAATTGTTGAAAAGGTCCATCCATTGTGACAGTAGCGCTTGCCACTATTGATGCTGGGGCAGCAGCTAAAGCCTTGTTAACCATTTTTCTAGGGTAGTTTTCCCTATTGAGATCCTAACCGGTCAGAGGTTGCAATTCATGAGTGAATTGCTCCAATGTCTCTGGGATGCCTGTGGAGTGAAGCACCAGCGCACAACCCCTTACCGCCCCCAGACCAACGGATTTTGTGAGAGGTTCAATGGGACCATGAAGCAGATGCTTAAGACGTTTATAAAGGCAAAGGGAAAATACTGGGAGATTGACCTTCAACACTTGCTATTTGCATACCGAGTGGTACCGCACGAATCTACAGGCTTCTCTCCCTTTGAGCTGCTATATGGTCGCAGGGTTCGGGGACCTCTGGACCTATTCCATGAGGGATGGGAAGGGGAGACTACCAATACTGATGCTTCTGTGCTTCAGTATGTGATAGATCCAAGAGACCGGCTAGAGATGTTCATGGGGTTGGCACAGGACAACCTTAGGGCTGCTCAGACCAAGCAGAAGACTTGGTATGATCAGAATGCCTGAAGCAGGGAATTCATTCCAGGACAGCAAGTGCTTGTTCTCTAGCCCACTTGGGAGAACAAATGAATGGCTGCCTGGTCGGGACCGTAATTGGAACTCCGAATGATGAATGAGTGCAACTATGTTGAACAGGTAGATGCTGAGGAAGGAATAAGACCTTTCACAAAAATATGCTCAAGGAGTACATAGCACCGAGTGTGGCATCAGTGCTGGCCATTTGCAGCCCACCAATGGGGATCCGGCGAGCAATGCTCTGCCTGATCTCCTGGGGGATCTGTAAAGAAGAGCAGATGGAGATAGGGTCCCAGCTGAGTGTCAGACAGAAGGCAGGAGCCAGGGCTATGCTAGTGCAGTATAGAGCTCTGTTCTCAGATAAGCCAGGCAAGACACATCACAGACCAACCAGTGCTTTCACGGGATCTGAGACCTCTGCAGAGATTAAGGGCAGTATAGAGAGGGAGGTAGAAGAGATGCAGGCCCCAGTGGTAATTGTACCATCCCAGAGCCCTTGGGCTTGTCCAGTAGTCTTGGTACCTAAGAAGGATAGTGTCACAGTGGACACCAACTTATCAACACTTTTTATATTTTTGGGATTCTCGATTGAATACAACAAGGAGCAAAATAAATTGTGATTTATTTCCTTACTAGACAAACACACGACACCTTCAGAATACACTTAATACAACACTTACTGGGATGGGGAAACAAAATATATTGTCGTTTGTAAGAAAGCGCAAGAAATGCAGTCTCTGTTAAAAGTCCCGTTAGCAAGATCGCAAATTGCTGATCTAATAACTTGGCCAAATCAGAGAATTTGGTTAGAGTTCGTTGGAATTCGTTCGGGAGTCACCAGGGCTAACGATTTCCGAAGTTTGGGATAAACTCTTGGTTTCGATGCTATTAACCCCTTGCGTACTGGAACCGCTACCGCTGTGATCGAACAAAGTCCTGTGTAAAGCATAGTCACATCATGAATCGTATCTGGATCACACTGGGGACAGTCCGACGGGCACAGTTATGCCCCAGTCTATCCTTAACATGTACACCCAATCCCCTCAGTGTGAATATGTAACCCACCAATCTCCGTTTTGCCAGCAGTTTGCAAAACCGGGCAAAAAGGCTTTCCGGTGTGCCAAGCGCATGTGTCAGCTTGATATCCATGCAACTTAGCATACATGGGATACACCCTTTTTTCATCGCCCCTTAGTCTGGGGTTTGGTCCCAAGGCGTCAATAACCTGGGATCTGGCACTTATCAAGATTCCGGCCATGTTTACACTTTGGTGCTCTGAAGTTTTTCATCCCTGTCACTTCACTAGACTGAAGGTCTCCGGCTTAGTGGGACCTCTTTGAAGTGCAGGAAGGAAAATACCCTCAGCTCATTCACCCCTAGCATATTTACATGGCAAAGGATTTTTTCCCGGGCTCACAGAAAAAACTGTTTCTGCCTGTACATTTTAAATTCACAGTATTACAGTACACACTTTATTAAAACTTCATGTTCGAGGTGTACCACAACTGTAATTTTTATATGTATGTTTGTGTTTTACTTATTTATACTTGCACACCAAAAATCAGGGTGCTGGTTGTGTCCGTTCGCGAGTTAGCCCCCTTAATTTAAAGGCTTGCTTGTGGGGAGTCAAGTTCACCTACTTCCCACGTCAATTGACACACTTCCCACGGCTATTGACTTTCTGCCTTTCAAGTTACGGGGCTAACAAGGTACGGATACATTTTACCGGTAAACCACTTCAAATCTAACCGTAAGCCAATTATTCAATTGACTTGTGGTTACGAGGTTGAACATATAGAAATGGATACCCATACTTTATACAGGTCTCCAAACAGCAGCCACACTTCTTCAATCAGTGCTGGCTTTGGAGCTCACTACGCCATCTTGTGCCTCAAAAGAATATTGCACACATTGCATTTACTTTTATCACAGCAGGCAGAGAACACACAGAAAATAGGGGATAAGAAGGCTGGGACAGGGCAAATACAACAGTGCAGTGCAAACACTTTTAACCCCTTCATTCCCAATGCAAGTTGGGGTTAATCAGCCTGGTGTAATACCTTTATTTAGGCCCGATTAACCCTCTCCTCGCCATACCTCCCCCACTCAAAGCGCAGGGACTGCCCTGACCAACTCGACCGGTGGTTGGGCTGGGCTGCCAGCTCTTGAAGTTAGTATGTCCTGATGGCTGTCCTGGCGGGAATGGCCATCATCATTGCCATGCTCGCTTCCCTTCTTGTGCTGGATGGTAATGTCAAATTCCTGTAAGGCAAGACTCCAGCGCAAGAGTTTAGCATTTTCCCCCGACACCCTCTGTAACCAACCCAATGGATTGTGGTCTGTAATCACGGTGAATGGTCAGATATGGCTGTAATTTCTTTAGTGCCCATACTATGGCCAGACACTCTTTTTCAATGGTGGCATAAGCCACCTCTCTGGGTAGCAGCTTGCGGCTCAGATACATCACTGGGTGTGCACTGACCTCCTCCCCCACTTGGCTGAGTACAGCACCAATGCCATAATCCAAGGCATCAGTCTGCACCAAGAACTTTTTTGCATAGTCTGGTGCAGCAAGATTAGGGGCACTGGCCGGTGCAGTCTTCAATGCCTAAAAGGAGACCTGAAAGGCAGGAGACCAGACTACCAGCACAGACTGTCACATCTGGGTCAAGTCAGTCAGTGGTTTGGCAATGGCTCTATACTGAGGGACAAACTTTCTGCAGTAGCCTGCAGTGTCTAGGAAAGCCATAACTTGTTTCTTGGTTTTGGGAATGGGCCACTTCACTATTGCTTCCACCTTAGCTGGTTCTGGCTTAAGATGTCCGCCACCCACCAGTTGCCCTAGGTACAGTACCTCTGCCATCCCTACTATGCACTTGGTGTTTTTTTTTTTATAAATTTGTTTTGATTGTTTTTTGAAGTAACACAGAAACAGTCATGACATCTTGTATGATTTCACCATAACGTTGTTCTAGAATTAAACACATATCTCAAATAATCAAAGGGAAATGGGGGGGAGGGGGGAGACAGGAAGGAAGGGGTGGGGGGGGGGTGGTGCGGGTCTGTCCCCCGACGGGTCTATTTTTTAGCTCCATCTCCTACCATCTCAGTGGTGTTGGTCATGTTTAATCATCCTCACAGGTTGGGTGTTCTAGACTCCGGCTCTTACTATTCTTAAAGTGCGTCTAGCGTCTTTTTTACAGCCTATAGCACCCAATTCGGACCTCTATCAAGGGAGAACGCATCTGTTACTATCAAAGCCAGATTGTATCTCTCTCCACCCCTGGGATGTCTGTCTGGGCCAGCCATGGCATCCAGGTTTGTAGAATTTTTTAGCCAGTGTCATTAACTAAACTCGTTATTTTTTCCATCTGGCTCACAAACCAAATTCTGTTCCTGATCTTGGAAATTGATTGAATTTCGGGTTGTTTTCATAATGCTGCGATCTCGCACTGCGTTGCTGTTGCAAAGTGAGCAACAAATTTGTTACCTGTTTGCTCAAACCCAGTGTTGGTCTATTCAAAAGGAACAGCCATGGGTCCAAGGGGATTGTGAGGTTAAAGATCCTCTGGAGCCAATCTCTAATCTTCCGCCACATAGGGCTAAACCGCGGGCAATACCACAGCATATGTAACAGGTCAGCTGTTTCTCCGCACTGTCTGGGACACAGCAGGGAGTACCCTGGTACAAATTTAGATCATTTCATGGGGGTAAGATACCACCGCATTAACACTTTATATGCGTTCTCTCTTAATGTCGTGCAGATAGAACTCTTAGCTACTGCCGTTACTATTTTAGACCACTCCTCCTCATCCAAGACTTCCCCCAGATCTGATTCCCATTGCTCCATGTATCCTAATTTTTGTTCTACCTTCTCCCCGAATCGATCACTTTCGGTAAATTTGCGATGTGTGTCCTCTGGTATCAGTCCAAACTAGACAGAGTTTTTCGAACATGGTTAGCAGGGATCTAGGAGAGATTTTATTATAAAATGCTCAAATCTGGAGGTATCTAAATATCTCTTGATGGGGGAGGTTTTTGTTCCCGAGAGGACGAGCGGAACTCCCCATTGAAATGAATGGCGCAATGCATTTCAATGGGAATACCTCGAGTCCGCTCTCTAAGAACTGAGTTGGATGCCTGCCAAACTGCAGTATCCGAAAATAGCTACAATCTCCAAGAAAGTTGTAGAGGGATGTAAAAACTGACGCTCAATATCAGTGTAGACTCAGAGTAGAATTGTAGAAATGAATGAAGCTAGAACTTGTCATAAATCCATAACATCATATATATGATATAGAATTAAGAGATGGCAAAATAAAAGACCTAGCGGTCAGTCAGCCAGACTACCGCAGATATGGTCCAAAAGCCCACTCGACTTAACAAATACACTTCCCCATATAGGGTCAAAGTTAAGAATATGAGGGCTATAGCCCATTACCTGCCCACGGGGGTACATTGAAGTCCAGAAGTCTGTAGAAGTCTGTAGAGGTAGTTCCACTGCGTGCAATCTTGGTAGTGTAGACAGCATAAACAAGAAGAGCAAAGGAGCACTGCTAGCAAGAAGATCCTGAGGAAAAAATCTCCAAGAAAGAGCTTTGATCGCTAAATTGCCGTGGGAACTCGGTCACGGCCAAGTTCAAACATATTAAAATCATAAATTTGGTTCTGGGACAGCTAGCGTTCCAATTCTTTTTGCCCCAAGATCATGGGAAACCCCTTAGTCAACCTCAACTGGGTCCGATGGGCAATTGCTGTGAGAAACGGTTGCGCCCGCCACGAGGGTCGCCGCCATTGACCACAATGGTGGAGGAAAGCCGCTAGGTTTTAAAACGTGAAGTGCAAAAGTGCATAAATCTGAAACCATTATCTCCGGTTCGGTGGGGACTAGAGGACTGGGATTTGGCCACCATGCAGTCACAGCTCTGGCATGATTGCATGGCAATTTCCAGCCCTCTCTGATCAACCGAACGGAGTGTTGTTAACTGTCTAAATAGTGTTTCTGCCATTGACTCCAATGACGGAGAAATGCAATCTGTGTAACCTGTGGTTTTAAAATCCAATATTATATCTCCGGTTCGGTGGGTCGCAGCGAGCTGAAAAATGGTCACCATGGAGAGTCCCCTCCAGCATGAGGGCCTGGCAAGTTTCCCGCCAGGACAGCCCACAGGACATACTAACTTCAAGAGCTGGCAGGTCAGCCCAACCACCGGACAAGGTGGTCAGGGCAATACCTGTGCTTTGAGTGGGGGAGGTGTGACGATAACAGGGGTAATCAGGCTTTTATAAAGGTGGTATACCCGGCTGATTAACCCCAACTAGCATTGGGAATGAAGGGGTTAAAAATATTTGCACTGCACTGCTGTCTTTGCCCTGTCCAAGCCTTTTTAACCCCCATTTGCATGCTATTCCCTGCCTGCTGTAATGGAAGTGAATGTAATGCCTGCTATTTTCTATTGTGACACAAGATGGAGTATTGAGCGCTACAGCCAGCCCTGTGTATGGGAGGTCTGCTGTACTAGATGGGTATCCATTTCAAGCTCTTGACTCTGTAACCGCAAAGCAATTGAATAATTGGCTTGCGGTTAGATTTCAAGTAGTTTTAACGATACAATGTATCCGTACCTCGTTAGCCTGCAGAACTTGAAAGGCAGTAAGTCAATGGCCGTGGGAAGTAGGTCAATTTACGTGGGAACTGGGTGAACTTGGGTTCCCACTAGCAAGCCTGTTCAATAAAGCAGGCTAACTTGTGAACGGAGGCACCCAGCACCCTGGTTTTTGGTGTGCAAGCATAAGTTAGTAAAACACAAACATACATACTGTATATGTATATAAATTACAGTCGTGGTACACCGTGAACATGAAGTTTTAATAAAGTGTATAAAACTGTGAATTTAAAATGTACAGGCAGGAACAGTTTTTTCTGTAAGCCCGGGAAAAATCCTCTGACATGTAACTATGCTGGGGGTGAATGAGTTGAGGGTATTTTCTTCCTTGCAATTCAAAGAGGTCCTGCTGAGCCCACGACCCTCAGTCTAAAGAAGTGACAGGGATGAAAAGCCTCAGAGCACTATAACGTATACATGGCCAGAATCCTGATTAGTGGCAGATCCCGGGCAATTGACACCTTTGGGCAAACCCCAGACTAAGGGGTGCCAAGAAAAGGGTATATCCCAGGTATGCTAAGTTGCATGGGTGACAAGCCGACACACGCGCTTTGCAAACCGGAAAGCCTTTTTGCCCGGTTTTGCAAACTGCGGACAAAGCGGCCATTGGTGGAGGAAATATTCAATGGAGGGGAATGGGTGCACATGTTAAAGGTACCCTTGAACAGCCTATAACTGCGCCCACCGGACTATCCCCAAGGTGTTCAAGAGAAATCAAGAAACCATACATGATGTAACTACGCTCACGCAGGACTTCGTTCAAAAGCACAGCGATAATGGTTCCAGTACGCAAGAGGTTAATACCATCGCAACCAAGAATCTACTCCAGACTTCGGAATTCGTTAGCCCTGGGGACTCCCGAACTAATGTCTACGAACTTCTATGAAATACTTTGATTTGGCCAAGATATTAGATCGGCAAGTTGCAATCTAGCCAAGGACCTTTAAACAAAGACTGCATTATTTGCGCTTTCATGAAAAGGACAATTTATTTTGTTTCCCCAACCCAGTAAGTGTTGTTTTAAGTGTATTCTGAAGTTGTTGTGTGTTTGTCTAGCAAGGAAATAAATCACAATTTATTTTGCTTATTGTTGTGTTCAATCGAGTACCCAGAAACAAGAAAGTTAATTGGAGAAGCGTGGCGCGGTCTCTTTGTTCCATTGAGTAACATAGAGACATACAAGCAATGGGGGAGCGTGGGATTAGAAAAACATTTGACAATAAAAAACAATAAAATACAATAAAATTAATGTGGTTACAACAATATTGCTGGGGGTTGGTGAAAATATTAAATACACTTACACGGCCATGTGCAAGCGGACACGGTAATGTGGTTTCTTTAAGCAATTCCAGTCACTCCCAACAACAGGTAATGGTGGTTTAGAGGGTTTTGAAATAAATATATAAATATATCTGTACTCACACGGCCATGTGTGAGTCCTTGCAGGAAATTGGTAACTTTGGGGTTAAATTAACCCATCTGCATCTCCCCCCAGTGTAGACTCTTCTTTGTTTGCAACCAACGTGGGATTCTAACTCCAGTCTTGGGCATCAGATGGGGACTCTCCCCAGTGGTGGTAGTAGGGGGGGGAGTAGGTAGAGAAAGTGAGGCACGTTGTCAGTGGGGTTTAAAACACATTTATTAGTTTTAAAAGCAATTGGTACAACAAGACTCACATACATACATAGTGGTTGGACCCCTGGCCTCCTCGTGCAGTCCAGGATACAGTTTAAGCAGCCGTTATTGCCAATCACGCGTCCGTGATGCAGGAGGAAAAAAAACAAAACTTTTTCTCCTTATCTGCAATGGCTGCCTGGTTGATCCGGCTACGGGAGCCACGTTGGGCCAAATTCAGCAGGAACTTTAGAGCTACGCGTTTCGTCGAATCATCGACTTCCTCAGGCTCATATTCTGACGTGGAGGGGGTCTCTGAGTTTTATAAACCCCCTGTGTAATCAAAGTCTAATTGGGGCGGGCTGTGTTTAATAAAGCATTGAGTAACATACCTATCCATTACTGAGTCTTGAACTCGCAACCGCGAGGTCAATTGAATCAAAGGGTTGCAGTTTCAGACTCAAGTGGTTACCGGATACAATGTATCCAGTCCAGGTTAGGTGCGTAACTTGAAAGACGGCAGGCAATTGCCGTGGGAAATCGGCTCACCGCAAGTCAATTGACATGGGAATCCCATAGCCCAGCATTGCCGTTTTTTAAGAGAAGCCCCTAACTCAGGAACGGAGTGGGCTAGCACCCTGATTTTTGATATGCAGCCCCGGAGTGACACCCCAAGCACACACATATTAAAAATATAACTTTGGGATAAGTAGAACATATATTTTGAGTAAAGTGCCTTTCTGGCTGCAGTTTTAAATGTACAGGCAGGATACAATTGTTTCTACTTGCCTTTGTAATGCATCCAGTGACCAAATGTTTTACACACAGGAGCTGGGGGTACTTTCTTCTGCAAACTTCAGAGACCCCCTGTTGTGGCAGTGCCTATGGGTCTAGAGAAGTGTTGCGGATGAAAGCCCCCCAAGCCACGAAGTGTGCATTAGCCGGAATGCTCGCTGAATGGGAGATCCTGTTTGTCATCTGGGCTAGTTCACACCTTGAGTCAAACTCCTAGCCGGGGAGACACCAGGAAAAAGGGGAGTATCCATATGGTAAGCAGCCAAAGTGTCAGGTTGGCACTGGCGCTGTACCAACCGGAATTTCCTGTAGTGCCCACTCTGCAAACTGTTGGCAAGTTGGAGATTGAAGGGTTGGAGGTTCCCACGAAGGGGATTGGGCGGTTATGTTGTAGATATGCTATCAGACCCTCCGAGATATCCCCGTTTTCTTTTCTTTTATCATGTGATCAAATTACCACCTCGCTTCTAATAGCAGATAAGAGCAGCAGTGATCCCGGAATGCTACGAGTTAATTACACCGGAACAAAGGAAATAACCCTGCTTCGGGACTTCGTTAGTGCTGGGGGTTATCAAACGAACTACAACGGACCAGAACGAACTTTGCATTATTCACTGACATTTTGGGCTGGCAACTTGTGCCCCTTGCAAAAGGATTGCATTTTAAAAGACATTATTCCGGTGCTTTGTTTAGTCTCTGGACATTTTATCCCGTTCTCTCCCTAAGTAAGTGTTTGTCAAGTGTATTCTAAGGTTGTTTTGTGTCTGTCTGTCTAGTAAGGAAATAAATGTCAGTTTATTTTACTAAACTTGTGTGCTCAATCAAGATCCCAAAAATATAAAAATTGTTGAAAAGGTCCATCCATTGTGACAGTAGCGCTTGCCACTATTGATGCTGGGGCAGCAGCTAAAGCCTTGTTAACCATTTTTCTAGGGTAGTTTTCCCTATTGAGATCCTAACCGGTCAGAGGTTGCAATTCATGAGTGAATTGCTCCAATGTCTCTGGGATGCCTGTGGAGTGAAGCACCAGCGCACAACCCCTTACCACCCCCAGACCAACGGATTTTGTGAGAGGTTCAATGGGACCATGAAGCAGATGCTTAAGACGTTTATAAAGGCAAAGGGAAAATACTGGGAGATTGACCTTCAACACTTGCTCTTTGCATACCGAGTGGTACCGCACGAATCTACAGGCTTCTCTCCCTTTGAGCTGCTATATGGTCGCAGGGTTCGGGGACCTCTGGACCTATTCCATGAGGGATGGGAAGGGGAGACTACCAATACTGATGCTTCTGTGCTTCAGTATGTGATAGATCCAAGAGACCGGCTAGAGATGTTCATGGGGTTGGCACAGGACAACCTTAGGGCTGCTCAGACCAAGCAGAAGACTTGGTATGATCAGAATGCCTGAAGCAGGGAATTCATTCCAGGACAGCAAGTGCTTGTTCTCTAGCCCACTTGGGAGAACAAATGAATGGCTGCCTGGTCGGGACCGTAATTGGAACTCCGAATGATGAATGAGTGCAACTATGTTGAACAGGTAGATGCTGAGGAAGGAATAAGACCTTTCACAAAAATATGCTCAAGGAGTACATAGCACCGAGTGTGGCATCAGTGCTGGCCATTTGCAGCCCACCAATGGGGATCCGGCGAGCAATGCTCTGCCTGATCTCCTGGGGGATCTGTAAAGAAGAGCAGATGGAGATAGGGTCCCAGCTGAGTGTCAGACAGAAGGCAGGAGCCAGGGCTATGCTAGTGCAGTATAGAGCTCTGTTCTCAGATAAGCCAGGCAAGACACATCACAGACCAACCAGTGCTTTCACGGGATCTGAGACCTCTGCAGAGATTAAGGGCAGTATAGAGAGGGAGGTAGAAGAGATGCAGGCCCCAGTGGTAATTGTACCATCCCAGAGCCCTTGGGCTTGTCCAGTAGTCTTGGTACCTAAGAAGGATAGTGTCACAGTGGACACCAACTTATCAACACTTTTTATATTTTTGGGATTCTCGATTGAATACAACAAGGAGCAAAATAAATTGTGATTTATTTCCTTACTAGACAAACACACGACACCTTCAGAATACACTTAATACAACACTTACTGGGATGGGGAAACAAAATATATTGTCGTTTGTAAGAAAGCGCAAGAAATGCAGTCTCTGTTAAAAGTCCCGTTAGCAAGATCGCAAATTGCTGATCTAATAACTTGGCCAAATCAGAGAATTTGGTTAGAGTTCGTTGGAATTCGTTCGGGAGTCACCAGGGCTAACGATTTCCGAAGTTTGGGATAAACTCTTGGTTTCGATGCTATTAACCCCTTGCGTACTGGAACCGCTACCGCTGTGATCGAACAAAGTCCTGTGTAAAGCATAGTCACATCATGAATCGTATCTGGATCACACTGGGGACAGTCCGACGGGCACAGTTATGCCCCAGTCTATCCTTAACATGTACACCCAATCCCCTCAGTGTGAATATGTAACCCACCAATCTCCGTTTTGCCAGCAGTTTGCAAAACCGGGCAAAAAGGCTTTCCGGTGTGCCAAGCGCATGTGTCAGCTTGATATCCATGCAACTTAGCATACATGGGATACACCCTTTTTTCATCGCCCCTTAGTCTGGGGTTTGGTCCCAAGGCGTCAATAACCTGGGATCTGGCACTTATCAAGATTCCGGCCATGTTTACACTTTGGTGCTCTGAAGTTTTTCATCCCTGTCACTTCACTAGACTGAAGGTCTCCGGCTTAGTGGGACCTCTTTGAAGTGCAGGAAGGAAAATACCCTCAGCTCATTCACCCCTAGCATATTTACATGGCAAAGGATTTTTTCCCGGGCTCACAGAAAAAACTGTTTCTGCCTGTACATTTTAAATTCACAGTATTACAGTACACACTTTATTAAAACTTCATGTTCGAGGTGTACCACAACTGTAATTTTTATATGTATGTTTGTGTTTTACTTATTTATACTTGCACACCAAAAATCAGGGTGCTGGTTGTGTCCGTTCGCGAGTTAGCCCCCTTAATTTAAAGGCTTGCTTGTGGGGAGTCAAGTTCACCTACTTCCCACGTCAATTGACACACTTCCCACGGCTATTGACTTTCTGCCTTTCAAGTTACGGGGCTAACAAGGTACGGATACATTTTACCGGTAAACCACTTCAAATCTAACCGTAAGCCAATTATTCAATTGACTTGTGGTTACGAGGTTGAACATATAGAAATGGATACCCATACTTTATACAGGTCTCCAAACAGCAGCCACACTTCTTCAATCAGTGCTGGCTTTGGAGCTCACTACGCCATCTTGTGCCTCAAAAGAATATTGCACACATTGCATTTACTTTTATCACAGCAGGCAGAGAACACACAGAAAATAGGGGATAAGAAGGCTGGGACAGGGCAAATACAACAGTGCAGTGCAAACACTTTTAACCCCTTCATTCCCAATGCAAGTTGGGGTTAATCAGCCTGGTGTAATACCTTTATTTAGGCCCGATTAACCCTCTCCTCGCCATACCTCCCCCACTCAAAGCGCAGGGACTGCCCTGACCAACTCGGCCGGTGGTTGGGCTGGGCTGCCAGCTCTTGAAGTTAGTATGTCCTGATGGCTGTCCTGGCGGGAATGGCCATCATCATTGCCATGCTCGCTTCCCTTCTTGTGCTGGATGGTAATGTCAAATTCCTGTAAGGCAAGACTCCAGCGCAAGAGTTTAGCATTTTCCCCCGACACCCTCTGTAACCAACCCAATGGATTGTGGTCTGTAATCACAGTGAATGGTCAGATATGGCTGTAATTTCTTTAGTGCCCATACTATGGCCAGACACTCTTTTTCAATGGTGGCATAAGCCACCTCTCTGGGTAGCAGCTTGCGGCTCAGATACATCACTGGGTGTGCACTGACCTCCTCCCCCACTTGGCTGAGTACAGCACCAATGCCATAATCCAAGGCATCAGTCTGCACCAAGAACTTTTTTGCATAGTCTGGTGCAGCAAGATTAGGGGCACTGGCCGGTGCAGTCTTCAATGCCTAAAAGGAGACCTGAAAGGCAGGAGACCAGACTACCAGCACAGACTGTCACATCTGGGTCAAGTCAGTCAGTGGTTTGGCAATGGCTCTATACTGAGGGACAAACTTTCTGCAGTAGCCTGCAGTGTCTAGGAAAGCCATAACTTGTTTCTTGGTTTTGGGAATGGGCCACTTCACTATTGCTTCCACCTTAGCTGGTTCTGGCTTAAGATGTCCGCCACCCACCAGTTGCCCTAGGTACAGTACCTCTGCCATCCCTACTATGCACTTGGTGTTTTTTTTTTTATAAATTTGTTTTGATTGTTTTTTGAAGTAACACAGAAACAGTCATGACATCTTGTATGATTTCACCATAACGTTGTTCTAGAATTAAACACATATCTCAAATAATCAAAGGGAAATGGGGGGGAGGGGGGAGACAGGAAGGAAGGGGTGGGGGGGGGGGGGGGTGGTGCGGGTCTGTCCCCCGACGGGTCTATTTTTTAGCTCCATCTCCTACCATCTCAGTGGTGTTGGTCATGTTTAATCATCCTCACAGGTTGGGTGTTCTAGACTCCGGCTCTTACTATTCTTAAAGTGCGTCTAGCGTCTTTTTTACAGCCTATAGCACCCAATTCGGACCTCTATCAAGGGAGAACGCATCTGTTACTATCAAAGCCAGATTGTATCTCTCTCCACCCCTGGGATGTCTGTCTGGGCCAGCCATGGCATCCAGGTTTGTAGAATTTTTTAGCCAGTGTCATTAACTAAACTCGTTAATTTTTCCATCTGGCTCACAAACCAAATTCTGTTCCTGATCTTGGAAATTGATTGAATTTCGGGTTGTTTTCATAATGCTGCGATCTCGCACTGCGTTGCTGTTGCAAAGTGAGCAACAAATTTGTTACCTGTTTGCTCAAACCCAGTGTTGGTCTATTCAAAAGGAACAGCCATGGGTCCAAGGGGATTGTGAGGTTAAAGATCCTCTGGAGCCAATCTCTAATCTTCCGCCACATAGGGCTAAACCGCGGGCAATACCACAGCATATGTAACAGGTCAGCTGTTTCTCCGCACTGTCTGGGACACAACAGGGAGTACCCTGGAACAAATTTAGATCATTTCATGGGGGTAAGATACCACCGCATTAACACTTTATATGCGTTCTCTCTTAATGTCGTGCAGATAGAACTCTTAGCTACTGCCGTTACTATTTTAGACCACTCCTCCTCATCCAAGACTTCCCCCAGATCTGATTCCCATTGCTCCATGTATCCTAATTTTTGTTCTACCTTCTCCCCGAATCGATCACTTTCGGTAAATTTGCGATGTGTGTCCTCTGGTATCAGTCCAAACTAGACAGAGTTTTTCGAACATGGTTAGCAGGGATCTAGGAGAGATTTTATTATAAAATGCTCAAATCTGGAGGTATCTAAATATCTCTTGATGGGGGAGGTTTTTGTCGGATCTAATTTGGTCGAAGTATTTGATTTATTTTCTCCCCTCCAGATCTTGGAGCCTATGTATTCTATTTTGTTTCCAGATTGTAAATGCCTTTCTATTCAGGCCTGGAGCAAAGTCTGGGTTGCCCCATAAGGGGGTCATCAATGAACCTCTAGAGGTGAGTGTACTTTAAAATTTTGTGGCCTCCCAGACAGCCAACGAATTAGCCATTGAGGCCAGTGGCTTATTTATCAGCCTTGATACTGTTTTGGGTAACCAGATTAGGCTGTTCAACTCCATTGCGGAGCAAACTTCACTCTCCAATGTTATCCATCTTTTCGAATCAGGGTTCGTGTGCAATGGGAAATTTGGCATCATTGTGCTGCTTTGTAGTAAGACAACAAACAAGGTACTGCCAGTCCCCCCGCCAATTATGTTTTTTTTTTAGAGTCATACCCTTTACTCTCGGCTTTTCACCTCCTCATATGAAATTGGTTATTGCAGACTGAAGTGAGAGTATATCCTTTAGTCTGTGTGGCACCAGTAGTGAATACAAAAAGGATGGGGGAGCACAGTTGTAGGAAACAGGCAGTGTAATGTATCTAGTGATTCACCCTTAATAGGATATAGCGGTTAAACCCTGAGCAAGTGTAATGGCTCAGGTGGCTGATGACCAATCTTAAAAGGTAAACATACATAAATTGTGTATGTGTGGGAAAAGGGTAAAAATAATATAATAACTTACACGGCCTTGTGTAAGCTCAGTCGCTTCAAGGTTTCTTTGGGAGTCCAGTTGATCTTGCAATGATGCTTTTCTCTCTGCGATGTGCGTTCTTCTTCTTGTCGTGTATACTGCTTACTTCGTTGGTTCAATGTTCCGCTCCAGGGGGATTTCCTCTCATATAAACAAAAAAGAGGATAGGATTAAATCATATGTATATAAAACGTGGATGAGGGGGAGGATGGGGTACAAATAGATCATTGAAATAAAACAGTATAGTTTAACACTCACACGGGCTAATGTGAGTGTATTCTTATCTTGGTATCTTGTTTCTGCCCATTAGGGATGTAACCCAATTGGTAGCAGATGGTGATACAGGTGTGGGGACAAAGATATAAAGTGTATATACAACACAATACTCACATGGGCCAGTGTGAGTACACACTCCTAGCGATTTCTTTGTGCTTCTAGTCCTCGTGTAGCTGAAGCTGAAGATGGGTTAGGCAACAGAATATAAGACACTAAGGTCTGGAGGGTAAAAAACTAACTTTATTAAAAAACAAAAAATAAAAGTATAAAAGCAGAAACCAAAGGCTTCTGTGGGGAAGTAAAAGCAAGGGGTGGTAGGGTGGTGTATAGTAGTAGGGGGTCTCGCCTTCCGCGTCCGGATGGGGAGCTACCACTACACCTCTGCCTCCTCTATGGTGTGCTGTGAAATGTCTCTGATTCAATAAGAGCAACGCGTTTCGTCCGGAACTGGACTTCCTCAGGCTCTGTGGATCAGGACCGACTGTTCCTTGTCCTTTTTATGGCAACATTGTCCAATCCTGATCGGGGTGCGGTCCCGTTCTCATGTCTCAAATGCGACTAGACGTCGCCATCTTTCATGTTGCGCGCGCATCCCCTCTTCTATTGCGTCGCGTGTGTGCGAAATTTGGTGTATCAATAAAGTTTCCGGAATTGAAGGGGAGTGGTATTGAGGGTTGCGTATGCATCCTGGCATAGGCTGTATAGCCATACGCCCTCGTTGAATCTTTTGTATTGTCCGTGTTGCGTCTCAATAAAGATCCTTGATTGTTAAAGATAACCACTAATTATTACTAAAAGATCATTAAAAGAGACACAAAACGCTCTACATATATGCAATTTTATTCGTTTATTACAATGGAGATTTATGACACACTATAATTCTTACACTTCTTATATGTAGCCCTTGGAGGCATAATTCATACTTTCAATGCAACCCTTTGGCATCATTCCAATTTTCACTAGGCAGGAAACCCACACCCGGCCACGAATAAGAAACCCGAGAGACATCCATTAGGATATACAAATGCGCAGCATACGTAGGACTGCGCGCGCATCTTTACCCTTCAACAATCAAGGATCTTTATTGAGACGCAACACGGACAATACAAAAGATTCAACGAGGGCGTATGGCTGTACAGCCTATGCCAGGATGCATACGCAACCCTCAATACCACTCCCCTTCAATTCCGGAAACTTTATTGATACACCAAATTTCGCACACGCGCGACGCAATAGAAGAGGGGATGCGCGCGCAACATGAAAGATGGCGACGTCTAGTCGCATTTGAGACATGAGAACGGGACCGCACCCCGATCAGGACTGGACAATGTTGCCATAAAAAGGACAAGGAACAGTCGGTCCTGATCCACAGAGCCTGAGGAAGTCCAGTTCCGGACGAAACGCGTTGCTCTTATTGAATCAGAGACATTTCACAGCACACCATAGAGGAGGCAGAGGTGTAGTGGTAGCTCCCCATCCGGACGCGGAAGGCGAGACCCCCTACTACTATACACCACCTACCACCCCTTGCTTTTACTTCCCCACAGAAGCCTTTGGTTTCTGCTTTTATACTTTTATTTTTTGTTTTTTAATAAAGTTAGTTTTTTACCCTCCAGACCTTAGTGTCTTATATTCTGTTGCCTAACCCATCTTCAGCTTCAGCTACACGAGGACTAGAAGCACAAAGAAATCGCTAGGAGTGTGTACTCACACTGGCCCGTGTGAGTATTGTGTTGTATATACACTTTATATCTTTGTCCCCACACCTGTATCACCATCTGCTACCAATTGGGTTACATCCCTAATGGGCAGAAACAAGATACCAAGATAAGAATACACTCACATTAGCCCGTGTGAGTGTTAAACTATACTGTTTTATTTCAATGATCTATTTGTACCCCATCCTCCCCCTCATCCACGTTTTATATACATATGATTTAATCCTATCCTCTTTTTTGTTTATATGAGAGGAAATCCCCCTGGAGCGGAACATTGAACCAACGAAGTAAGCAGTATACACGACAAGAAGAAGAACGCACATCGCAGAGAGAAAAGCATCATTGCAAGATCAACTGGACTCCCAAAGAAACCTTGAAGCGACTGAGCTTACACAAGGCCATGTAAGTTATTATATTATTTTTACCCTTTTCCCACACATACACAATTTATGTATGTTTACCCTTTAAGATTGGTCATCAGCCACCTGAGCCATTACGCTTGCTCAGGGTTTAACCGCTATATCCTATTAAGGGTGAATCACTAGATACATTACACTGCCTGTTTCCTACAACTGTGCTCCCCCATCCTTTTTGTATTCATTACCTATAAGGGTCCTATATAGATCCTGCTGGGGTTCGGAGTCACAGGAGGACATCATTTGAAAACCACTCTCAGGCAGTATCATACCCCCCCTTTTTTCTACATCTCCGTACACACGACAAGCTCCAAAGAGATAGCGCCCGGGTTTCTCTCCAAACGTGGCACCAGTAGTGTCTGAAATAAATAGAGGATGTGTGGGAGGAGATTCATCTTTACGCTATATATTTTTTCTAACCATGAGATTTTATAGGTCGCCCATTTCCTAAGGTCTTCTTTCAGGGCACGGATCAGTTTGGGATAATTTTCTTGGTAGATACATTTGTAGTCCTTGGGAATGAGCACTCCCAAATATTTCACTACTTTGCTTTGCCAATTAAAATTGAAGTTGATCTGAATCAACTTTTCTGTTTCTTTCGGGAGGCTTACATTCAGAGCTTCAGAATTGGATTGGTTAATCTGAAAGCCTGATATGTTATTAAATTTCCCTAACAAGTTGAAAAGGTTCGGTAGGGACGTAAGAGGATTGGAGATCATCATCAACACGTCATCCACGTAAAGTTCCACCTTATGCAATTGCGTGCCGTTCTCGACTCCCATCATGTCTGGATTGATCCTAATTTGGGCTGCTAAGGGTTCCATACACAATGCAAACAGGAGGGGCGATAACGGGCACCTCTGCTGTGTGCCACTTTAAATTTTGAAGAGATCCGATGTGAAACCCTGGTGTACTACTTTTGCAGCCGGACCTCGGTATAAGTACAGGATCGCTTTACTCACACGTTCACCGAATCCAAACGCTCCAAGCGTGGCTTTTAGATATGGCCAGTCAATCCTGTCAAAAGCTTTTTCTGCATCCAGAATCAGCACCATAACTGGGATCTTACTTGAATTGGCTATATCTAGCAGATCAATAATCTGTTGTGTGTTATCTGCAGCTTGTGAACCCTTAATGAACCCAACTTGATCTGGGTGTATGAGTCTGGGCAGAATGTGACTTAATCTATTGGCCAGCAGTTTGGCATATATTTTAATATCGGTATTGATTAGTGAAATGGGCCTATAGCTTGTACAGTATAATGGGTCTTTGTCAGGCTTGTATATTACTGAAATCGATGCTTGGAGCATCTGTTCCGGGAACGTGGCTCCTTCTAGTACTGCATTAAACATTCTAAGGAGATGCGGAGCTAAAATCTTAATATATTTCTTATAATAGAGATTTGAGAAACCATCAAGCCCAGGTGCCTTTGATGGTTTAAGTCCTGAATGACATGAGTAAGTTCCTCTAGGGTAAAATTAGCCCCCAATATTTCTCATTCCGAACCACTCAGTCTTGGTAGGTCCGAGCTCTTCAGGAAATCCCTCAAAGCTCTTTTTGTTTTATCATTATGTGCCACTTTTTCCGCATTATAGAGATCCTCATAAAAGCTCCTGAATTCCTCCACTATAAGTTTTCGGTTGGCTGTCGTGACTCCTGTTTTTAGTCTTATCCCTCGTATGCTATAATTTGGATGGCTATTCCTTAATTTGTTAGCTAGCAAGGTGTCTGGTTTGTTTGCTTTTTCAAAAAATAGTCTCTTTGACCAACTCAGCGTATTGTATGCCTGGGAGTTTAAAGCCATATTGAGTTCAATTCTTGTGTTTTGAATTTCTTTGAGGAGAGCAGAATTGGGACCTTGCTAATGGTTGTATAATTGATCCCTTAGTTTAGCTTGTGTCCTGGTCTCCTAGGCCTCCTGCCTAGCCATAGTTCTTTCCTTGTCCACCGGGTGTGCTCCTGCTTCCTGTTTGCTCTGGGTTCCTCTGTCTGTCTGTCTTCTTGTTGCTCCTCTCTCTGTCTTATAGTTCTGCTTCCTGTTTGTTCCCTTGCCTTTGTTTTGAGTTAGACTCCTATGCACCTGCTTCTGTCTCTGATCCTGATCTGTTCCTGTACCAGTCCTGTATTTGATTCTGTTCATAGTGAAGGCCCTTGCTGGTAATCTGGCTTGTCCCTGTTTGTTCCCTGGTCTCAGTCCCTGCTCCCCGGTCTCAGTCCTGCTCCCCGGTCACAGTCCCTGCTCCCCGGTCTCAGTCCCTGCTCCCAGACCTGTTCCTGCTCCCCTGTCCTGTTCCAGTCTCCTCGTTGCCGACCTCTGGTTGTTACCCGACTACGCTTTCTGCCGCCAGCCTAGGACCCCTGCTTGTTATCCGACTATGCTATCTGCCACCTGCCTTGGACCCCTGCTTGTTACCCGACTACGCTATCAGCCGCCTGCCTCGGACCTCTGATTGTGACCCCTACTACACTCCTGCTGTTTCCGGCCACCGAGATCCTACCCGCCACAGGAGTCTCCCGTGACAGCTTGCAAGGTGATTATCTTCTTATTTCTCTCCCTTTTTCTTTTTGCCGCTAACTTAATTAGGGTCCCTCTCAGGGTTGATGCACTTCCCACAAGACTGAATGAGACTCAACACTACCAGTATTGATTTTGAAAAATTGCTCGATTTCCCTACTAATTATTGTTCCAGTTCCGGGATCTTTAATATTGACTCATTAAGTTTCCAGTTTGCTCCAGTTCTGTCCAGTTATTTTTGTGTGCACCGTAGCTCTATAGGCGCATGATCTGACCATGAAATATCATGGATCCCTGAGTGGGAGATCTTCGAAACCAGATTTCTAGATACAAAAAAAAAGTAATCGACTCTGCTGTAGGTTTTATGGGGTTGGGAAAAAAAAGTATAGTCCCTTTCTAGCGGGTGCATCTCCATCCAGATGTTTACAAGTTGATTATCAGTCAACCCACCCCTTATGACTTCCATGATTCCTCAATTGTTGGGTTTGTAGGGGCCCAATCTATACATTTTTGGATTAACTGCCACATTAAAATCCTCCGCCAATATTATATCCCCTCTTGCAACCCTCTTCAATGTATGGAAGAACTTCTTAAAAAATGAAGGATCTTGCTCACAGGGGGTGTAGACTTTAGCCAGCGTTATTTGCTGGGCTTGTATTGTACCCACTATCACTAGGAACCTGCCGTCCTCATCCCACTTAACCACCTCTTCTACGAAGGGAAGATTATTATGGAGCAGGATTGCTACCCCTTTTTTTTCTCCTTTTTTGCGGAGCATAGATAAAACCTTTTGAAGTTCTTATCCCAATATTTGGGGCCGCTTTTTGTGCTGAAATGGGTTTCCTGGAGTAGCACCACGTCGGCCTTCCGCTTATAGTCAGCCATAGCTACTCTACATTTGTCCGGACTGTTCAAACCCTTAGTAATGTGGGACACTATAATTATCAACATTGTGTTTCTTCGTGTTGGCTATCAAATACTAAATCCTTGACGTAGCAAAATCTCACCATGAGACCCCTTGGGCTATTTACCAAATCCGGGGTCAGAGCCCGCACCACAGGGAGAGGAATAGGGTGAGAAAGGGTAGAAAGGGAAGGAAAGGTTAATACATGTGAGGGGGCGGAGCTGACCATGGTCAACAACGGTCCCTTTGTATTAACCTTTCCTTCCCTTTCTACCCTTTCTCACCCTATTGCTCTCCCTGTGTCTTGGGAGGTCCAGGAGAGACCGTCGACAACCGGTGCTCGGGTTCCTGATGGACTTGTTTGTGCATCTGGGTAACACCCCCAAGTGCACAACCTGAGACGCAGGCGACCGACCAAGGTGGTCCCCATACTGGCACCTTCCATCTTATAACTTTTGTAAAATTCTTCAAACAGTCTATGCACATAAGTAAACCACTTTCAGTACAGATCATAACATATATACAGTAAACGAACTTGAAAGTTTCATAGCAACCATCCCCAGACCTCCAGCCAACCAATTATAATGTGATCTGTGAGAATTGCAACTCTGCGGCAGAATCAAGTGCGATCGATCCTCCCCCAGTTCTGATATCCGGCCCCCTCTTGGCTTACTCCTTCCCTCTTTTACAACTTTATTTGGCTTAACCGCTTACCCGTTTACTTCCAGCCTTCATTTCATTCTCATAGCCATCCCTCCGTGTGAATCCACTGTTTATTTTGTCAGCTCACCCTAACTCCCTCCCCCCTCCCCTACTCCACCACCCAGCCTCTACCAGTATTCCTTTCCCCAGAAGGGGGGCTTTTCTTCATCGCGGGTCCTTTTCAGCTGTAGAAGTACCCAAGGACCCGGCCCGGTGTTGGTACTGTAATGTCGTGTAACGGGTATTCCACCCCACCCAATCGCATATACAGTGTGAGTGCGGGGAACATACAAGGTTACTCAGGTGTGGTGCATTACCTGTTGGCTCACAGGAGGGCTGAGCTTCCGCCACGGGGAACCTGGGGTAATTACTTACAACATCTTCTCGGTACAGCGCCTCCACCTGCGATGGCTCCCACCAGAGGGGGAGTGGTTCCTCGCAGGACAATCACAATAATAATCACTTACACGACAGCATGTATATTAACTATATGACTTTACTAACACACATATCACACATTACATAACATGTTAACCTTATCACCTCAGGCCCAATGTCTGGTGTTCCCACCCAGTGTCCTGTAATCCCCCACACCCAATGTCCCGTACTCCTACGGAGGTCGTGGATGACTGCGCAGTCACTATGAACTAATAGGCCTGTTGGTGCACATATAATTCAGAGGTACCTTCCGAGCACTCCGATGCTCGGGCCTGCAACACTCTTCTCAAAGGGTCAGACGTGCGATGCATCCGTCTGATCCTATCCAGGTACTTCTCCAGGAACCCCAACGAGGGTCCCACCGTCTCACGGTAACAGCAACCGAATCACGGGAACAGCAACCGCCGCTATCCCTATCTATCCCTAACTAACCCTAACGTGACAGGAACCCTAACCTAGGGCCTGTCCCTGATGAACCGCAACCTGGGGTGGCTTGGGGAAATCTCCTAGGGCCTGCGGAGTAATAACCTGCCCCACTCCCCTAGCTACCCAAGTCCCTAATCCTCCCTAACATCTAGCTACTTGCTACTCCTAACAGCCTGCAGCAGACACACAGCTCTCACCGTCAGCCTGCAGACATTCACACACGCTGCACACACTGCGCCCAGCACATGCAGCAACAACACACAGCAACCAATCCTACATACACCATACACTGGAGAGGGAGAGTCTATCTGGGGCCTAAGGGGTTAAGCGTCTGCCTACTCCCCTAACGAGGCCCAGTCCTGACTCCCACTAACAACTGACTAACCTGAGTGACAGGGTCCCTTACTCTAGGGCATCCCTGGCAACACTCACTATATGGGATAACTAGAGCTATCTTGGGCCAAGAGGGTGCTGGCTAGTACAGGGGATCCCTCTCTCCCGTACCCTACCTCCTTCCCTTGTCTGCCTCCTTGCTCTGCTTCTTCCTGACTGCCTAACGTGCTGCAACTGACAAAAACCCTGTCTGCACACAACATTGTTGCAACTTTGCAGCATGAGAATCTGCCAGCTCTATTGGCTTCAATGCTGCCTGTGACAAGGGTGAAAGTGCAGTCCCCAGAGGCTGCTGGGAATTGTAGTCCTTGGCAAAGCTCTTTTCTATGGGGAACGCGTGCGCGATCTTTACTGCGCATGGGCGAAGCTCGCGCCAAAAACCAAGAGGGCGGTGCCCGCCGGGAGAAGTCGCCGTCCCCTTCCCCACTGCCACAGGGGTAAGGCAGGGGGCAAAGGAAAATCAGGGGAACCGGGGGTGACCCATTTACACTCTCCCCCTGGTGAAAATCCAACGCCCTCGCTTGGGGAACGACATACCTTGACATAAGTTTACACACTGAAAAATGGCATGGCATAATTGGTACACTTTCACACAATGAAAAATTACAGGGCATATCACACCAATTAATACCCGAGACTGGCTGAGACCATGTGTGGGGTGCCCCGAACTGAACATGTGGGGGTACCTCACTTTTGCGCCCGTGAGCCTCCCCCAGCAAAATCTCCTGTTGAGCACGCTCTGGGGAAACAGTCACTGGCTCTTCGCTACTTCCTCCCTCTGGTGGAAGGAGTAGCACAAAGTCTTTTAAGCAGGCCTTTACCCGGTCATCCGCGGCTTGGATGCGGTAGACCAGGAGGCCAGGACCTTTCCCACGTTCCACTACCTGAGGAATGGGGCGCTCCTTTTTGGGCTTAAAGGAGGCCAGTCTCCCTGGATCTCTCTCCACACAGTCTTTGTCCCCATATTTTTGTGAGGCTTCCACTGAGAAGCGAGCACGGGACAATGTCTCGGTTTCACCTGGCAGGGGGGAAAGAGTAGACACCTTACCCCTGCGGTGATTCACGGTGGCCAACAGGTCCTCGGGGACGCTGTCAGTTCCCACCTTGGCGGTATCAGAACCTGTCCCCAATTCTTCTGGGACAGTCCACTCACTGACTCGAACTTCGGGAGTGTTGGATCCCAGTCCTGGGACCACTTGCGTCGGAGCACACGGGCTCACACTCCGCTCAGGAACCGTAGCTTTGGCCTTCTTCACGGCCACCTCCATCGGAGTCGGTGGGGAACAAGGGGGTTCCTTACCACTCTGCTGGCTGATGATGGGCTTCCCTTCTTCCGGAAGGATCGACGGTAGACACTGGTCCACTCTCTTCTCTGGACAGCTACCTTCCAATGAGGACACCTCCACCAGGACGCGATGCAGAGGGGAGCCCTTCGCCCGGGCGACCAGACTTAAGGAGCCATCGTGCTCCGCGGTCACCTGGAGGCTCACCCCCCACACCCCTGGGGCAGTCGACTCACCCTTGTCGTCTGTAGGTACTGGTCCCAAGCCTAGGACCGATGGTACCTCTGTAGTAGGTCGGACTGACCATTGTAGGGCACACGGGCCCACAGCAGGGTCCGCAACATCGGGACACACTTCCTCTAGGGCCCACGGGCCCACAGCAGGCTCTGCATTCGCCGAGATAGTGTGTTCATTGGTGTCACTAAAGTGGTCCGCCGGCAGGCGCATCACCACAAGTGACGGGTCGCTGGATTCACTAGAAGAAGGTGGGGGTATATACACCTTACCCTGTGATTCCTCTGTCTCACTGCTGGGGTGGTTCGCCGGTAGGCGCATTGCCACCGATGGGAATTCAACCTTGTCCGCTGGCAACATCACGATCGGATCCTCCGCCAACGTGTTGCTCGGCTTCAGGAAGGGCTGATCCGGGTTCTGTGGTTCCTGCTCAGGAACCAGGTCTAGAAGGTTCACTTGGGCGCACTGGCCCTCCGAAATGTCTATGAGAAGGGTAGATGGGTTAGTTATACTGACCGGCTCTTCAGGCTGGGGCACAATAGGTTTTAAGAACCAGGCACCGCAATCTTCACATTGAGGCTCCCACGCCAATGCCGCTCTAGAGCAGTCACATGTGGGGCTAAAATACTGTATGCTCAGTTCTCCATCCACGGTGCCGGTCTTGAAATCCAGCGGTAGCTGAAATAGGTCGGCTCCTTGGACATAAGCTTTTTGCAGGCATGTGCACATTAATGTAAGGGCTTTCACTCCTGGCACGTGCCAGGACACATACACATTGGGGTGTACTCCCTTACAGTCTGTTTCATCACCATCATCAGAAAACCCAGAGTCTATTTCATTTATGTCGGCCACAGTGCCCTCTTCCTCGGGCTGTCCTGTAGCCGCCAACGGCACGGGTTGCAGAGTCGGTATCCTGCAGCAGCCACACATGCGTCCCCAGGCCAATTTACAAAAGGAGCAGTCACCGTTGTTACACAAACATTCCCGGCACCCATCCTCGTTTGCGTCTTCCAGCCGCCCTCTTATCAGGCACGTCAAAATCGCAAAGTTCATACTACCCGACAGACTCAACGATTCTATCATACACGGACACAACAAAAAGGATACGGCCCCGGCCTTCGTCGGCCAGAGTCCATATGACGACGAGCAATTTTCTTTGCCCCCAGTACTTTCTTTGATGGAGACAGCAGTTACGGATGAAGGCTCACAGTGCTTGCTCCCCCTGGTGGAATCTGAAGGAGGGGCAGCACACTCTTTCATTAAGTGACTCTGGCTCGGCACAGAGATATTCAGTTGGCGGGGGCGGGGCTTAGGGTTTCCCGCCAAGCTCGGACAGTCTGCAACATTTTCCCGCACGGCCGGGAAATCAGCACGTGACTTCTTCATGGCGAACAAAAATAGCACAATTTAGAAAAAAATGAAAACAGGGCACCCCAGGTCAATCTCAGCAGCGCCTCCAAATGTAACGGGTATTCCACCCCACCCAATCGCATATACAGTGTGAGTGCGGGGAACATACAAGGTTACTCAGGTGTGGTGCATTACCTGTTGGCTCACAGGAGGGCTGAGCTTCCGCCACGGGGAACCTGGGGTAATTACTTAAAACATCTTCTCGGTACAGCGCCTCCACCTGCGATGGCTCCCACCAGAGGGGGAGTGGTTCCTCGCAGGACAATCACAATAATAATCACTTACACGACAGCATGTATATTAACTATATGACTTTACTAACACACATATCACACATTACATAACATGTTAACCTTATCACCTCAGGCCCAATTTCTGGTGTTCCCACCCAGTGTCCTGTAATCCCCCACACCCAATGTCCCGTACCCCTACGGAGGTCGTGGATGACTGTGCAGTCACTATGAACTAATAGGCCTGTTGGTGCACATATAATTCAGAGGTACCTTCCGAGCACTCCGATGCTCGGGCCTGCAACACTCTTCTCAAAGGGTCAGACGTGCGATGCATCCGTCTGATCCTATCCAGGTACTTCTCCAGGAACCCCAACGAGGGTCCCACCGTCCCACTCCCCTAGCTACCCAAGTCCCTAATCATCCATAACATCTAGCTACTCGCTACTCCTAACAGCCTGCAGCAGACACACAGCTCTCACCGTCAGCCTGCAGACATTCACACACGCTGCACACACTGCGCCCAGCACATGCAGCAACAACACACAGCAACCAATCCTACATACACCATACACTGGAGAGGGAGAGTCTATCTGGGGCCTAAGGGGTTAAGCGTCTGCCTACTCCCCTAACGAGGCCCAGTCCTGACTCCCACTAACAACTGACTAACCTGAGTGACAGGGTCCCTTACTCTAGGGCATCCCTGGCAACACTCACTATATGGGATAACTAGAGCTATCTTGGGCCAAGAGGGTGCTGGCTAGTACAGGGGATCCCTCTCTCCCGTACCCTACCTCCTTCCCTTGTCTGCCTCCTTGCTCTGCTTCTTCCTGACTGCCTAACGTGCTGCAACTGACAAAAACCCTGTCTGCACACAACATTGTTGCAACTTTGCAGCATGAGAATCTGCCAGCTCTATTGGCTTCAATGCTGCCTGTGACAAGGGTGAAAGTGCAGTCCCCAGAGGCTGCTGGGAATTGTAGTCCTTGGCAAAGCTCTTTTCTATGGGGACCGCGTGCGCGATCTTTACTGCGCATGGGCGAAGCTCGCGCCAAAACCAAGAGGGCAGTGCCCGCCGGGAGAAGTCGCCGTCCCCTTCCCCCACTGCCACAGGGGTAAGGCAGGGGGCAAAGGAAAATCAGGGGAACCGGGGGTGACCCCCTTACAGTCGCATTTTTGCCATTTTCCTCCATATAAATCGCGGCTGTCCATTTCCTCTATCGGAGCCTTCAGGGAAATCTACTGCAGGTAAGTGGAGAGAGAGAGATCAATCATTTGGACCACAGAGACAGGGGAGGTCCACCTAAATTATGACCCCAATTTCTAAATCCCTACCCCACTTACTCATTTGAGACTGATCTTTATCTCTATTACCATATCCCTTCTCTAGACCCATCAGCTCCTCTGTGGGTCTCACTAACTGGAATCTCAATGATCCTGTGTGGCTAATCTAACCCCGGTCATATCCTAAAGAGGGGAGCTGCATTCTTTTCTCCCCCCTCTTCCTAAACTCCCCTGTCCTTTCTCCTGCGGTTAAATCAACTTCCGTGGATCCGCCAACTTATCACAGCCTCCCTACCCCCGGATCCCTCCCCCATGCTCTTTGACCTGAAATACGACCCTAGTATCTGCACACGTCCCTCCTCCCTGCCCCCCTTCCCCTCTCCCCCGTCCCCCCCTCCCTCCCCTCCCCCCCACTGTCAAGATGGACGCACTTATTAACAAATGTATATTTCGTGGATCCCAATTGAGCAGAACAAGTTGAGCAAAATAAGCTCAGATTTATTCCCTTGATACACACGACACGACAACTGCAGAATAAACTTAATAATTACACCTACTGGTATGGGAACAGGGGATAATGTCCAGAAAGGTGCAAAGCACCAGAAGATTGTCTTTTAAAATGTAGTCCTTTTGCAAGGGCATAAATTGCCAGCCCAGTCCTTCTGTGAATGTGCAAAGTCTTTTCTGGTCTTTTGGGGTTAATCAGATAACCCCCTGGCAATCACAGTGTCCTAACGCAGAGTTTTGTCCTTGGTTCTGATATAATAAGACTCTTTGCTCTCCATTAATGTTCTGTTGCTCTTATCCGCTATTAGAAGCGTGTTGGAAATCCGCTCACATGGTATAATAAAACATGAAAGACAACTGGGATAGCCTGGGTGGCATGTATATAGAGTTTGAGAGCCTATCTCCAACATACCCACCCAATCCCCCTCGTGGAAAAGTTCTCATTCCCCAATCCTCTACTTGCCCACAGTTTGGAGAGTGGGCATTCTAGGGCTTTCCTGTTCACACAGAGCATGTGCAACAACGCCACATTGGCTACTTAGCATAGGTGCACCCCCCTCTTTACCTGGCCTCTCTCAGGCTGGAAGGGAAACTCAGGGGGTGAGCTAGCCCAGATGGGTAAACAGGATTTCCTATTTAGCATCCATCTGGCTAATTCACACCCACCTGAGTCTGGGTCTTTGATATGCAACACTTTCAGAGATTCACAGGTGTGGGCCCTGCATGTTACCTTTGAAGCTTGCATTGGAAAGTGACCCAGCTCATAGATGTCAAAACATTTGGTTCTTGTGTGCATTTTAATGACAGGAGAACAAACAACTTCATCCTGCTTGTCCCTGTTAAAACCTGCAGCAAAAATACACTTTATTGAAAATACATGTTCCCCTTATCTCACAATAATATTTTTCACATGTGTGTATTAGGGGTGTACTCTACTGCAAGCACATACAATCCTGCAAAATGGGGACAAGAAGGGACAGAGGGAAAAATAAGACATGTACAGTGCATGAAAAATTAACCCCTTTATCCCCAATATGAAATAGAGGTAACCAGCTGGGCACACATCCTTTATTAATGCGCAGATTACACCCATTTTTGCCACACCCACCCCCTCTCCATCCATCTCCAGCGAAAAGGCATCCCTCCCCCCAAGTATTCTGGATACAATGCAAACTCCAGGGCAGCCACGTCTCAGGAACACCACGTTGACTCCTGCGCTCCTCCAGCGATCCTCTCCAGCGGCCCACCCACTTCTGACCGTGCACCCTCCAGACACAAGCCGACTGCAGTGCCCTCTTTTGCCACCAGGAGAGACTCTCTCTGCAGCTCCACCAACAGGATCCAAGATAGCCACCGTACCTCTTCGCGCCACCAAGGGTCCTCGCCTCTCTCCTCTCCTCCTGCTGCAGCCAAGATGGCCGTGTTCTCGCCATCATGGGACTTCTTCCCTCACTCCTGAAGCAAGATTCAAGATGGACGTGATTCACCTTCCCTGCCACCAGAAGGACATATCTACACTGAACGAAGTCTATAGACCACAGATCTGAGTATGGGTCCTTTAAGTCCTTAATTGGGGGTGATTGACAACGAAGAACCAATTAAACTTTGTGTTTGCGCCCTGGTGTCTCCACTCGCTGCCACGATGCCTCCAGAGCAGGATCCTCAGCTAGGAGCTGCTGTTCAAGGACCCGGAGAAGAGACAAATAGGCCTAGTTTTTTCAGAAACGCGGTTCCTTCCTCCGCATTTTTCAGCGAGAACGCCACTCCATTTTTTAAAACCATTAAGCCAAATGGGAACAACCATCTATACCAAATCCCATTATCACGTAGGGCTTTGGTAACCGTTGACAGGGCTCTTCTCTTTGACAGGGTGGCCGGGCAAGGTCTTGAAACACCTGGAGCTTCACTCCCTCGAACTCCATGGACTTAGCAGATCTGGCGATTTGGTATATGCCTTCCTTTATTTTAAAATAGTGTAGCCTAATGATTATGTCCCTCGGAGGGTCTCCAGGCTGAGGTTTAGAGCGTAATGCCCGGTGACATCTATCATATTGTAGCTCCATTTCTGATTTATCCGGGAGCATATGCGCCATCCAAATGGAAGCAAATTCCTCTGGGTCTGATACAGTCTCCGGTACACCCCGCAGGCGGATGTTATTTCGCCGGTCGCGATTTTCTGTGTCTTCCTGCCTGTCATTTATGTCCGAGATCATTTTATGAAGTTGGACCATGGATTTCTCGTTTTTCTGAAGGGCTCTAATAGTAGAATCCATTTTATTTTCCAGAGTGTTGGATCTATCCCCTAAATTGTCAATGTCTTTCCTAAGCTCCCAGAGCTCTTTCTGGAAGAAGGACTTCATTTCCGAACAGAACTCTCTCATATCCCTTCTTGTGACCCAGTCCTGGTCCATAGCCTCCACTCTACTCGCGGGTCTGATTGTAGATCGTAGATCTTTCCGGTGTCTGAATCTCTAGTCATCACTGTTTTTCTTCTGGTTATTGTGCTTAAATCATATGCTTTAATTGCCGGCAGGGACAGGGGGACGAATGGAAGATGGCTTTCATCACACGTAGCGGCCACTTCTAGTACCTTGCAATGCCCTTCGGCCTATGTAATTTTTGTAATAGTTTACTTGGATGACATACTGATTTTTTCCAAGGATATCCAGGATCATATTTGTCACACTTCCTACGTTCTCTCACGTCTCCGTGAAAACCATCTGTATGCCAAGCTGGAGAAGTGCACCTTTCATCAGACCTCTACTCAATTCCTGGGCTACATCATTTCTGACGAGGGTTTTATAATGGATTCTGGTAAACTTCAGGCAGTGACTGAATGGCCAAGACCCAATACCCTTAAGGCCATACAACGCTTTTTGGGATTTGCTAATTACTACAGTATCGTAAGTTTATACATAATTTTTCTACAATTGTGGCACCCCTAACTGGATCCTGCGCTGGATCCTGCCCTTCTGCGGGATTCTCCAGCTAAAGGCAAGTGATAAAAAAGCTGGACTTTGAAAAAATTTTTTGTCCCTGGCTGACCAAGCAGGGGTCCCCGCGGGAGTGCAAGGGAAAAAACACACTAGAGGAAAAAGAGGAGGTAGAAAGGTTAGGCAAAATCCAAAAACATTAAAAACTGAATACACCAATATTTTTAACATCAGTAAATATCCCATTTCAGACAAAGAAAGAGGATTATTATCTAATGGTCTTTCCTTTGCCCAGTTACAGGTCCCAATAGCTTCAAATTATATGAAGATATGTTAGAAAATTATGTCTTAAAAAATATTTCAAAAAAGATGCTGTTTCAAGATTGGATCCAAACTCTAATCTACCCATTAATTCATTGTCCAGTACGGGTTCAAAATTTAAAAATCCATCCACCTTCTTTCCCAAATTTGTCAGCGGCCATTTTGTCAATACGTTTGCCAAGATGGTTTCAGATGATTTGGAAACACAAAGCCGTCAATTTAAAATTAAAAGAGACAATCTTATTATTGAGGAGAAGGGGATTTTGCGTGCACTTGGAGAGAATGATTCCATCGTTATCAAGCCTGCGGATAAGGGAGGGGGGTTGGTGATTATGGATAAAGATCACTATGTCCATTAGTCTTTACGTATTCTTGGGAATACTGCTCCGGCAGCTTTTATTCGAAGTAATCACCAGCTTGTACCTGGCATGTTCCTGGAATGCCACGCTGTTCACCCGGAGCATGACGGGCTCCCAGCCAGGGTCATGCCCGGCTGACGCGCGGTTGATGTGTTTATTGATAATCGTTCGGATTTTAATAGGCTGCAATGCTTCGCGTGTCCGCCAGATGGCATAAATTCATGAATTGTAATGCGCCGAATCAGTAATGTGTCGGCTTGCAGGTGTTTCGTTTAAAAAAGATACCATACCACAGTGTGCTATTGCAACTTGGCCTTGGCCTTGAGACTGAAGGAAGAGGTTGCAAAAATGTATCAATTTAGGCTTTTTATATTAAAGAAAGACAAAGACCAGTTTCAGTTTGTGTTACACTATTCTGCAGAGACCCACCATGAGTGTTCAAGTGCAGCCTGCTTTCCAAAAACCTGACAGAAGTTATGCGTATTTGATATGGGCCGCGATTAATGCAACAGAGGATAAGATGGCAACAGTTGCTCAAATTTATCAGTATTTTATCAAAAAATATGACTTTTACAAATTTTCGCCAACTCCTCATACGTGGAAGCGTGCAGTAAGGAAAAGGTTATGTAGTGACCCCTGTTTTCACAGTTTTGAGCCCCAATTCGTTGGAGGGTATTGGTGTGTGTCACCGGATTTTTCCCGTATCTATGATCATGGAGGCAGCAAAAGGCAAAGGGTCGTGTTAAAACCAACTAAGAAACGACAGTCGCTGCCAAGCAATGCATCAGCACCAGCACCAGCACCGGCTTCCAATGACGGTCCCACTGTCAGTGACAACCCTGAGCCTGAGGCTGAGCTGGATTTGGCGTGCAGTTTTGATGAAGCTTGCATGTACCTAAGCGATTTCCAGCCTCACCTGCTGACAACAGGTGGACAAGTCCCGCTGCCAACTATCGACGTGGATGATGAAGAAAGCTGGACTGGCAGTGGACCGGCGCCCGGGCAAGCTGAATGGGAAATTCAATGGTGAGTACTGTCTTGTTGCCGTATTATTTTGGTGGGGCTGGCTGGGTACTTCTTTAGGGGGCTGACCATTACTGTACTGTACTGTACATTAAAACTTTTCTTTTTGTTTTTTCTCAGAAAAGAAAACGGCTAATGGGGGGATTTCGATGGATAATATTGTACTGTATGCTGATGATTTCCGGCCGTACAGTATACTGTGTAATAAACCCGAATAAATAAAACTATGCATTTATTCTACATGTTCAGTATCGTGTCATTATTTGTCTTCTACAGTATACTGTACAGTGGTATACAGTGCCTAACATCTATGGGCAAAAAGAATTTTATTCCTAGGTGCCCTAGAACAGAAGTTCCCACGCCAATTGCCCGTGAACTTGACCGCGGCCCTAAGTATTTCCCACGCCAATTGCGCGAATGTAATGTAAAATAACCCGTACTGTGGGTCTGAGCGGGTTGAAATTTACCTGGTCCTCATGTGGGAGGACCCTTGCCATAGTGGCAAAATATCAGCCTTCCAAGACCCCCGAAACCGGAGCTACAAAAAGACAGTTTAAAAGCACATTACCAAAGTGGCTTTTTTTCTGCCATGCAAGTCAATGGCAGAAACCTGAACTTTAACATCACCCTGACTCCGTTCTGTTGCCACGAGAGGGTCGCAATTTGCCATGCAATCCTGCCGCAACTAGGACTACATGGTCACCAAATCTGAGCCCTCTAGGTTGAACAGAACACGAGTTGTGGGTTCCAGGTTTCTGCTCATTCTGACTTAGCCGGTTCAAAGCTTTCTCCGCCATTGCGCTCAATGGTAGGACCCTCCTCGCCGGCGTGACCTTTTCTCGCCACCATTACTGCTCGGACCCTGTTGGGGTCAAGTGAGGGGGTTCCTAACATCTAGGGGCAAAATGAATTTTATTTCTAGGCGCCCTAGAACAGAAGTTCCCACGCCAATTGACCTAGTTCCCACGCCAATTGCCGTAGTTCCTACGCCAATTGCGCGACCAGACAGTAAAAAAACAGTGCAGCAAGCCTCTACATTTGTTACACTGGCAAAGGAACAAATGGAAACAATGTGAGGCAATTCAACATGGTCTTTTATTGGTGGAGTCAGTACAAAACCATTTATTTACAAATACTGTACAATATTGAAACATTTAAAGTGCACAGCAATTCTAACCATCAACACACAATAATACATACTTCAGCCTTTATTAAATTCTTCTGCCACAAAACATTTTTGGTGCATGGGGCACAGGGAGTTAAAGTGACTTGCTTTTTATGTACTGTATTTGGGGGTTGTCTTTGGGGGTTTATTCATCAAATTATTATGATGAACTGCCTTTTGAAATGACACTGCTGTTAACTATTTCAGCCACACACCTCCAGAGTTTTTAATCCCTCCCTAGCCAAGCATATTGCCATTGTGTTCTTAATCGCCCATAGCCGAGCTACAGTACAAACACTCAGTACGCCTGCGTCTAATCACATCATCCCCCTCCCCCAACCCTTACAGGCCTGTTGTTTGAACGGTAATGCTTTGGAAAAACCCCTGTCGAATTTGAAATGTAAATCTGATGTGCACAGCACTGTGAGAATTGAGAGTACACTGAGAAAGTATTTCATCAGGGTGTGAAAATATTTGTCAGTCACTATGGTTTACAGTCACATGTTTTTAATACAATACAGTACATTCTTTAATATCTTTAAAATAAAAATATATAAATCCTGTATATAAGTCCATAGTGGCAAAATTTCAGCCTTCCAAGACCCCCGAAACCGGAGCTACAAAAAGACAGTTTAAAAGCACATTACCAAAGTGGCTTTTTTTCTGCCTTGCAAGTCAATGGCAGAAACCTGAAATTTAACATCACCCTGACTCCGTTCTGTTGCCACGAGAGGGTCGCAATTTGCCATGCAATCCTGCCGCAACTAGGACTACATGGTCACCAAATCTGAGCCCTCTAGGTTGAACAGAACACGAGTTGTGGGTTCCAGGTTTCTGCTCATTCTGACTTAGCCGGTTCAAAGCTTTCTCCGCCATTGCGCTCAATGGTAGGACCCTCCTCGCCGGCGTGACCCTTTCTCGCCGCCATTACTGCTCGGACCCTGTTGGGGTGAAGTGAGGGGGTTCCTAACATCTAGGGGCAAAATGAATTTTATTTCTAGGCGCCCTAGAACAGAAGTTCCCACGCCAATTGACCTAGTTCCCATGCCAATTGCCGTAGTTCCTACGCCAATGTTCCTACGCCAATTGCGCGACCAGGCCGTAAAAAAACAGTGCAGCAAGCCTCTACATTTGTTACACTGGCAAAGGAGCAAATGGAAACAATGTGAGGCAATTCAACATGGTCTTTTATTGGTGGAGTCAGTACAAAAACATTTATTTACAAATACTGTACAATGTTGAAACATTTAAAGTGCACAGCAATTCTAACCATCAACAAAACAAAACATTTTTGGTGCATGGGGCAAAGGGAGTTAAAGTGACATTTTAAGTAACATCTCCTTTATTAAAGAAACCCAGTACTGTATACAGTACAGTACAGTGGGATGGTGCGCAACACTGTCAGTTAGACCTGCACCAGTTCAGTCCTAGAGGGCAGCAAACAGGGCAGGTTTTCAGTTCAACGTTGAAAACCGTGCCTGTTTGCTGCCCTCAGGGACTGGAGTTGTGCATGTCCTGTGAAAAAAAACACACATCAACATCTCCTTTGTTTAAGTACAGCAGGTACTGTAGGGCAAAACATGTACTGTACAATACAGTTTAGCACAACAGTATGGTCTCACTGACAGTCCTCCACATTGTCCAGCCATGGCCGATTCCTTGCATGGCGCAAAACGCCATTAATGCAGTCTCTAACGCCTTAAATTACAGGATCTGTAACTGTATAAAAGCGCCGCATTTCTTCCACAATGTTTTTCCTTAAATTTGCAGGAAGGGCCTTTTTAACGCGATTTCCTTCGTAGTTCACTTTGAACACCCACTCGCAGTACAACGTGTAGGGAACATGGTGCTTAAAAATGATCAAGGCATACTTGTGGTGTGCACCAGCACTCATCACCCTATACTTCTCCCTGAGCCCCGGTGGCAGATCGCACAGAGTGATGTCGGGCACTGTTTTGATGTGAGCGGGTGTAGGTCTTTTGGGAACGGGTGAGCTTGTGGCGACGGGCGATGGTAGGATGTCTTGGAGGAATCTTTCCTCCGGTCGTGGTCGCCGTGTTGTCTCCTGGCGTGGTCATGACGGGGTTGTCATGTCCTCCTCACCAGCATACATGTACACTACATCTTCTGGTGGAGGGGGTGCGCTTGGTGATGGAAGGGGGTCGAAGGTCCCATTCATCACATCCATGTCACCCTCCTGCTCCGGCGTCGGGGAAACAGGGGCATTAGCACTGGGCAAATAATGTATGCCCGCAATGTCAGCCTCTATCTTCTCCATCCGTTGATCCATCCGTTGCTCCATTTGTAGCATCCGTTGCTCCACATTTAACATTGTCTCCAGAAGCAGATCTATCTTTGCCAGCACAATAGAATTCCCGGGGAGATCCACACTTATCCCATTCAGCATCCGGTCTAACGAGCTGCTTCTTGTGCATGGCGTCTGGACATCTGGGGGGATTGGTGCAACGGAGGATGAGATGGGGGTTCCATGGAGAGAAGCGGCATCGATGGAGAGTGGAGGAGGTGACCTGTGGATACCCGGTAGAGGAAAGCGGCAGCGTCGTCGAAGAGGGATGGAGAAGGTGACCTTTGAATTTCCGGGCGAGAAGCAGAGTCGTCTAAGCACAAAGGAGACAGTGACCCATCGTCAGATGGAACCGGAGAAGATGGGGGTGGAGAAGACGGGATGAATATTTCCGGGACAGCTACAGCAGAGTCGTCGAAGCATATGTGAGGAAGTGGTCTGCGGGTCCGATGGGTTGGCTGCCATTCGTTCTGCGTCGAGAGTACATCACCGTATATCTTCTTCACATAATGAGGCTTACGTCTAAGAAAACCCTTAACCTTTTGGGTCAGCAGAAGGTTTTCTTTATTGGCCTTAGCCTGTCGCTTTGCCCTTGGCGTGGAAACGGCTCCTGCCTTTCGCTTTTTCAGCATGACAGGCACGGCAGAGGTGAGAGGGTTCTTGCGTCCATAGAACCGGGGATGCTCCATGGATGCAGGTGGCACAATGCAGTACAGTATCTGGACAAGGGAAAGTTCAGATAAAGATCATGGAGTGGTGTCCTATGCAAAATGTGAGACCTATTATGCATGGCGGCCAGGTACAGGTGTTGAAAGTGGGCGTGTGAGTCATTACCGTATAAACACACCATCCATTTTGTGGATTCACTGCACATAGAATACACATCGACTAAACATCGAATATATTGTACATTCTTGTGTTTGTATTTCTTTCTACTCGCAGCAATGCCTGTTAAAAAGATTTCAAAGGATCTCAGCATGTGAATTAAGGAGATGTACATGAGCGGACACCGAATTGCTGCTATCCAATGCTGGTTAGCTACTTCTGGCCTCGTTGTGCAATTAAACACCGTGAGCTATCATGCACAAGGAAAAAACAGAGACCGGAAAAAGCACCAAGGGTAACAAACGCGTAAGTATATTTATAAAACTTAACAAAAAAAAAATATAGAAAACTGTACTGTACACCTACAGTACAGTTCTGTATCTACTGTAATACTGTTGTTATTTCTGTTGATTTATATTACAACATACAGTAGTTTGTCTATTTATATTTATAGTACAGCAGTATACATTTTTTTGTATATTTCAATTAATCTTACAACGGTATATACTGTATAGGATGTACTGTATATTTATTTTTATATTACAACAGTATATTTATTTTGCATATTAATATTTATAGTACAACAGTATATATATTTTGTCTATTTATATTTATAGTACAGCAGTATACATTTTTTGTATATTTCAATTAATATTACAACGGTATATACTGTATAGGATGTACTGAATATTTATATTTATATTACAACAGTATATTTATTTTGCATATTAATATTTATAGTACAACAGTATATTTATTTTGTCTATTTATATTTATAGTACAGCAGTATACATTTTTTGTATATTTCAATTAATCTTACAACGGTATATATTGTATAGGATGTACTGTATATTTATATTTATATTACAACAGTATATTTATTTTGCATATTAATATTTATAGTACAACAGTATATATATTTTGTCTATTTAAAGTTATAGTATAGCAGTATACATTTTTTTTATATTTCAATTAATCTTACAACAGTATACAGTATACTGTATAGGATGTACTGTATATTTATATTTATATTACAACAGTATATATATTTTGTTACATACATTTTATATTGCTGCATATTAATAAAACAATATAATTTCTTTACATTGTAGGGTGTACAACTGTTCTGGTGGACAAAATAAGTGAGGAGAATGATGAGAGGAGTGCATTAAGGGTTAAAAACACTCTGCAGGAAAAGCACAATCTGAATGTATCCGAGACCAGCATAAAGAAGATGAGACGCAGCATTGGATGGAAATATGGACGTGTGAGGTTAGTACTGGACAGTACAGGAGGTAAAAGTGTTGTTTAGCAAACTGTACTGCACTGTGCCGCAAACATTTTTTATTCCTTGTCATTACAGAGTGTACCCCATGATACGGGACGCAAACAAAATCAAAAGAGTGCTCCAGGCCCAGGCATGGATCGACAGCGGAGAGACTTTCCAGGATTGCATCTTCACTGATGAGTCTACTGTGTCGCTGGAGAGATTTGCACGATTTGCGTTCCACAAAAAAGGCCGCTTATCTTTGAAGCCGCGGCCAAAACACACTGTGAAGCTGCATGTGTGGGGTGACATCTCTAGGCGTCGACCGGGATGCATTGTCATCTTTGAAGGTAAAATTTATCAAATATAATGTCGCCTAATGCACTGTACTTGACTAGTGTTGCCTTACCGTATGCACTGTACTGTACTATTGTGCAGTTTTTTGAGCACTTTTCTTTTCTTGCTATAGGAATCATGAATCAAGCTTTCTTCCAAGACAACATTGTGCCCGAGATAGTGCAATACATCACACGCGACTTCCCCAATGGTCACCGCTTCTTCCAGGACAACGATCCCAAGCACTCTGCGTCAACGGCGCATATCCTTGAGCGCGGCATCAACTGGGTGAAGACGCCAGCGGAGTAAGTGCAGTAGACCGTGTCCCATTTTTGTTCCCCACTGTTTTTAGCTCTTAAACCAATTGTCCTTTCTTTCCAATGACAGGTCTCCAGACTTCAATCCGATCGAAATGGTCTGGCATCAGCTGAAGGACCATATCCGGAAAGTGGCGAAACCCTCCAAAAAGGACGAGTTGTTGAAAGGCATACTGAGTTTTTGGAACGATTTACTCACCATGAAACGCTGCAATAAATATATAGACCATATTGCCACTGTGTTGCCCATTGTCATCGCGCGTAATGGGCAAGCATCAAAAAAGTAGTACTGTGCTGTAGTATTGTAAGTACAGTATGTTACAGGTAAGTATGACACAGATTTTTTCTTTCAAGATAGTAAGAGTACTGTATACAGTAGTTAGTTTTTTCTTTACAGAGAGAGCAGCACCAGCCATCAGGTTACAGTACATACTGCTGCGGCCAAGTTTATTCGAGCATTTGCCCGTTCTTGGCCGCAGCAGTAGCCTGGCACGCGCCCGAGAGTGACGGGCGCGCGCCGAAGCAGCGGAAGAGCGCCCTCCGATCGGGGCGCTCTCCCTACCGCTGCCGGGTCCGCCGGGTCCCCCGGAACCCCCTGCCGCTGTCCCGCGATCGCGGGGCACCAGGGCTCCCTCGGGGAGCCCCTGGACGCGCGTGCAGGGGGCGCACGCTCCCGAAGACGCGTGACCGCGCGTCTATGACGCGCGGCACGCCGAGGGGCGGCCACTAGCAAGCCGGGAAATCTCCCGGCTTGCGGATCTGGCCGCAGTGTGATAAAGTGTGTCGGTAGTGTACTGTAGAATTTAACAGTAGTCAGAGTATACAGTAGTTCCAGTACAGTATACAGTACACTAGTTTGACAGTACTACAGTAACTGCCTACTAACTGCCCCATTTTTTTTCTTTCCAGAGAAAGCTGCACCAGCCACCTACAGTAGTTCTGCCATAATACAGTACAGTAACTGCACTAATTTTTGGTTTTCTTGTCGTTCCAGGAAAAACGGTGGCCTAGGGGGATGGGGGCGTTGTGTCCAGTCAAATCTGCTTGTACAGTCAAATGTACAGTATATAAACAGCAGCAATGATGTACACAAAACCTCTCCTCCCTCAATGAACTACAGTACTGCACTGCAGACAGAATGAGGAAAAGATAAAGACTAAAGAAAAATTAATTTTACTATACAGTACAGTATATACAGTACAGTATATTATACAGTACATTACAGTACTGTACTGTATATACTGTAGTATTAAATAATATTCTTATAAATGTGCATTACTCATGTTTCCCCATGTTTTACAAAAGGTTTTCCAAATGGTTATCCAATTTCAAGCTGCCAAAATAACTTAATAAAGACTGCATTACTGTATGTATTATTCCTGATTATTTTTATATTTGTATTTTTTTGTTCCTGATTAAATAAAATAAATATTTATTCACTTTCCTGCAAATCATAATCATTGACAGCCACCCCTACAGTGCACCAATTAATTATTTTATTTATTTATTTATTTATAAAATATTTTACCAGGATTTATACCAGCATTTATATATTTTTATTTTAAAGATATTAAAGAATGTACTGTATTGTATTAAAAACATGTGACTGTAAACCATAGTGATTGACAAATATTTTCACATCCTGATGAAATACTGTCTCAGTGCACTCTCAATTCTCACAGTGCTGTTCACATCAGATTTACATTTCAAATTCGACAGTGAGTTTTCCAAAGCATTACCGTTCAAACAACAGGCCTCTAAGGGTTGTTGGAGGGGGATGGTGTGATTAGTCGCAGGCGTGCTGAGTGTTTGTAGCTCGGCTATGGGTGGATTAAGAACACAATGGCAATATGCTTGGCTAGGGAGGGATTAAAAACTCTGGAGGTGTGTGGCTGAAATAGTTAACAGCAGTGTCATTTCAAAAGGCAGTTCATCATAATAATTTGATGAATAAACCCCCAAAGACAACCCCCAAATACAGTACATTAAAAGCAAGTCACTTTAACTCCCTTTGACCCATGCACCAAAAATGTTTTGTGGCAGAAGAATTTAATAAAGGCTGCAGTATGTATTATTGTGTGTTGATGGTTAAAATTGATGTGCACTTTAAATGTTTCAACATTGTACAGTATTTGTAAATAAATGTTTTTGTACTGACTCCACCAATAAAAGACCATGTTGAATTGCCTCACATTGTTTCCATTTGCTCCTTTGCCAGTGTAACAAATGTAGAGGCTTGCTGCACTGTTTTGTTACTGCCTGGTCGCACAATTGGCGTAGGAACTATGGCAATTGGCGTGGGAACTAAGTCAATTGGCGTGGGAACGTCTGTTCTAGGGCGCCTAGAAATAAAATTCATTTTGCCCCTAGATGTTAGGAACCCCCTCACTTGACCCCAACAGGGTCCGAGCAGTAATGGCAGCGAGAAAGGGTCACGCCGGCGAGGAGTGTCCTACCATTGAGCGTAATGGCGGAGAAAGCTTTGAACCGGCTAAGTCAGAATGAGCAGAAACCTGGAACCCACAACTCCGGTTCTGTTTTACCTAGAGGGCTCAGATTCGGTGACCATGTAGTCCTAGTTGCGGCAGGATTGCATGGCAAATTGCGACCCTCTCGTGGCAACAGAACGGAGTCAGGGTGATGTTAAAGTTCAGGTTTCTGCCATTGACTTGCATGGCAGAAAAAAAGCCACTTTGGTAATGTGCTTTTAAACTGTCTTTTTGTAGCTCCGTTTTCGGGGGTCTTGGAAGGCTGATATTTTGCCACTATTGCAAGGGTCCTCCCGCATGAGGACCAGGTAAATTTCAACCCGCTCAGACCCACTGAACGGGTTATTTTACATTATATTCGCGCAATTGGTGTGGGAACCACTTAGGGCCACGGTCAAGTTCACGGGCAATTGGCGTGGGAACTTCTGTTCTAAGGCACCTAGGAATAAAATTCTTTATGCCCATAGATGTTAGGCACTGTATACCACTGTACAGTATACTGTAGAAGACAAATAATGACACGATACTGAACATGTAGAATAAATGCATAGTTTTATTTATTCGGGTTTATTACACAGTATACTGTACGGCCGGAAAACATCAGCATACAGTACAATATTATCCATCGAAATCCCCCCATTAGCCGTTTTCTTTTCTGAGGAAAAAAAAAGAAAAGTTTTAATGTACAGTAATGGTCAGCCCCCTAAAGAAGTACCCAGCCAGCCCCACCAAAATAATACGGCAACAAGACAGTACTCACCATAGAATTAAAATTCATTTTCCCCCAGATGTTAGGAACCCCCTCACTTCACCCCAACAGGGTCCGAGCATGTACAGTACAGTACTGTACTTTAAAATAAAATTAAATATGCAATTTTACTATTACTGTGCGCGCACGCACAGACTGTGTACTGTAGGTTGAACCGCGAAGGTATTAGACTTCAGAGACAACAGCTCGCAAACGCCCCCATGCGTTTTTACATGGCATTGCAGTATTGCAGCCAGCGGGAATAAAATGCTTAAATCACAGGCGCGAAATAACGCAATACACTCCGGGAGAAAACGTTACTAAACCGCACATCACCGGGATATTCCGAAATTCACGGAACTAGCCAACTTCGAATAAAGTTGGTCGCCACTGTAGGTCCACTTACCAACCACTCTCCTCAAATCCTACAGAAATATACCAACAACAATTATTAACGTTTCTAAAAACAGGGCTGGATCAACAGATCTTAACTAAACAAGAATATGAGTTTTTATTTAATCCACATCCAATGATTCCAATTTTTTATATAATCCCAAAAATTCACAAAAATCTTCAACAACCTCCCGGGCGCCCTATCATATCCGGAATACAATCACTCACGTCCCACTTGTCTCAGTACATTGACCACCATCTACAACCATATGTAAACCAACTCCCATCATATCTTAGGGATACTACCCACATACTGCAGACTCTCAACGACACTCAATGGCAGTCGCATTATCATCTGGTAACAGCAGATGTCACTTTTCTATAAACAGTTATTGACCATGGTCAGGGTTGTGATGCTTTTGGCCGTTTCTTGGAGGCTGACTCTTCAGTTCCAGATTCATTTAAATTATTTTTAAATTCTAGCATTCAGTTCATTCTAACACATAATTTTTTTAATTTCAATAATTCATATTATTTACAGGTATGTGGCACCGCTATGGGTACCAGGTTTGCTCCCAGTTATGCCAACTTATTTATGGGCAGCTGGGAAAATCAATACATTTGGTCTGGCTGTCCGTTTGGAGCAAACCTGGTACTCTGGCGGCGCTACATCAATGAAATTATTTTTATTTGGTCAGGTTCCACACATCAATTGGAACTTTTTCAGCATTGTATGAATGATAATCCATTTAATTTGAAATTTACTTTTACTTCAAGTAACACGTCGATTGAGTTTTTAGATTTGGTTATTTATGTTATGGATGATATATTACCCACGAAAACTTTTTTCAGAAAAGTTCAGGCAAATAATTATTTGCATGCCAACAGCCATCACAACCCGACATGGATCAATAACATACCAGAGGGCAGTTCACAAGATTAAAACGCAATAATTCAACCACAGAGACATTTCATTTGCAAGCTTGTGATTTGAAGAACAAATTCATCGATAGAAATTATTCATCTATAGAATTAGATCGAGTCATTTCTGAAGTTGATCAAATTGATAGAAGTACCCTTCTCCAATATAAACAAAAAAACAATATTCACGTGAACATACCATTCATTACCCAGTACAATCAGATAGTTCTGCCCATTAAACAAACTTTACGCAAATATTGGCCTATTCTGAGAAAGGACAAAGATTTAATGGATTTATTACCTTTAAATCCTAAGATCATTTTCACCAAAGCTCAGAATATTGGCCAAAAACTAGCTCCTAGTTGTCCTTTGACACATAAAAAACTTCATATTAATAATACGGTAAAAGGGTATTTTCCATGCAATTCTTGCACAACTTGTAAATATAGTTCAAAAAGTGTTTTTTTCAAATCCACAAATACTACAAAAAATATACAATATTAAACAGCTTATTAATTGTAACAGTGTTAACGTTATACATCTCCTTGAGTGTCCTTGTGGTCTACAGTATGTGGGTATGACAACTAGGCCTATCAAATGCCATCTGTATGAACACATGCAATTAGGGAGACGTGAATCCTTTTGGATTTACGAACTCTGTACATTGGTTCCACAGGGCCTTAATGTCGAATTCGATCTTAAATCCTTTTTGTTAGATAAATAAATGTAATTTCTTATTAGAATCACACATATAATATATATGTATGTATATTTCTAATATATATATATTTATATATATTTCTGTAAGGAATCCGCTCCGCGGTTTACTGGTTGCCTTACCTTGCAGACCGGTGCAGTTCTGGAACACTTCTCCTGTTATTTACTGCAGCCTGGATTCTCTCACCAAAGCAATACTGCCACACACTTCCTCTGATATTTACTGCAGCCTGGATTCACTCACCAAAGCTATACTGCTACACACTCCCTCTGGTATCTACTACAGCTGTGCAGCCTATCACTGCAACCTAGATTTGCATTTACTCATTGGAGCAGTACCTTCACACCCCCGCCGGGGATTGGCCCGCTGGCCTCTAAGTACTGTGTTCCCACAATGCTCCCTGCCGAGCATAGTCCTTACTGGATGTCACTTCTGTTCCACCACAAGCTCTCGCTTGTTCTCCTATGCTGATACGGAGGTCTCCCCTGCGTCCTTCAGCTTCCTTCTCATATGCTGATGCGGAGGTTTCCCCTGCGTCCTTCAGCTTCCGTTCTCCTATGCTGAAGCAAAGGTATCCCCTACGTCTTCAGCTTCCTGCTTTCCTGCACTGAAGCAAAGGTATCCCCTACATCTTCAGCTTTCTTCTCCTGTGCTGCAACAGAAGATTCCCCTGCATCTTCAGCTTCCTGGTTCCTGGGGCCTACTCTTTCCCTAATATAGAGAGGCCGTGTCCTGGTTCCTGCGCTGCAACGAAGGTTTCCCCTGCATCTTCAGCTTCCTGGTTCCTGGGGCCTACTCTTTCCCTAATATAGAGAGGCCGTGTCCTGGTTCCTGCGCTGCAACGAAGGATTTCCCTGCATCTTCAGCCTCCTGGTTCCTGGGGCCTACTCTATCCCTAATATAGAGAGGCCGTGTCCTGGTTCCTGCGCTGTAATGGAGGATTCCCCAGCCCGCTCAGGACTCTTGCGCTGTGCACTGGTTTACCCGTGCAGCTAGGCGGTGTGCTACTCTGGTCTGCCTACCACCTCCTGAGACCAGTACCATGGGCCATGGTCGCCGCACGCGCAGAGGCCAACCCCGCGCTCCTAAGTTGAAGCGGGTCCTTCCTGACTACCTGTTGCCGAACTTCTGCTTGAACAAAGTTTATCCTGATGTCTCCTGTCCTGACCCTGGCTTGTACAATGACGATGCTGTCTTCTCCTATCCTGATTCTGCTACCTATGACTATGAACTGCGCAATCCGGATCAGCCTGCGCGGTCTAAGGTCGTTGCTTTTAAAACCCCACCTCAGCCTCGCGGTCCGACCCTGGTTTGTGGCGAGCACAACCGTGACAGTATGCTCGGCGCCACAAACTCGGACCGCCCTGTGGTGAGGGTTGGTAAGTTTCTGTCTGAAAGCCTGTCCCGGCCTGTAAACCAGTCCCAGTTTGAATACCAGTTTCTATGTGAGATACTACCCCTGATTGAAGATCTGATTGTATTTGAAGGTTTAACCCCTTTGCAAAATAAATGCCGTAATGATCTCATGATGAAGGTTTACTGCCTCCGGGACTTAAAACAATCGCTGGCCACTTGTATTTGCTTTCCTGGTTACCCTTTAACCTGGGAAAACGTGTACCCTTTGGAACTAGACGACGCCCAAAAGTAACTCTCTTCCCTGGCCTTGTCTTTAGACATTTATATAGCACAAGAGGACCCTCTCCTCATGTTGGCTCATGCCCAAAACACACTCCATGTCCTTTCCATGACATTGGACATTTGCATAAAGGAACAGGATCCTCCCCTCGCCAGCTTGGCTGCCGCTTGGCTGTATCCCTGGTCTACCACGGATCCTTGCCCTGATTGTATGGCCGAGTTCCCGGACACCAATGATATGTTTACGTTAACCCCTGCCGATCAGTCCTGTGAGGTCCCCCTGGAGGATACATATATTTCTCTACCCAACACTAAGGTTCTAGTATAAGAGAATAAGTTCCTTAGTTCCCCTATTTCTAACTCTGAATCTCTCACTCCAGGTCTTGAGGGTTTTCCAGCTTTAACCCCTGCTAGGCAGTCCTGTGCGCTTTTCCCGTCAGAGAAAGAATCCCTAAGTTCTGTTCCCAGGGTCATTTCTGTATTAACACCTGGGGGGCAGCTCTCCGAATCTCCTTTGATAATTCCCTGTTCCCTGCCAGCCAGGGTCACGCCCCTAGCTCCAGAGGAGAAATCCCTTGTCTCTCCAAATTCAGAGAGAAGACTTCCTATGTTCTACTCTCAGGTACTGTCTGCATTAACCCCTGTAAATTCTGGCTGCCTCAAAGTTAATGCCTTCGTACTAGCCTCAGAGAGTGAGTTCCCAAGTCAGACAGCAGTGGTTGCAGTGAAGGATTTCTCTACCCTTACGGATTCCTTAGAAATTCTTTGCTATAAATCCCCTGCTTCAGCTCAAGTTTCCGCAGTCTCGCCTCCGGAGACTTCGGCTAAAGTTCTGGTTCCTGTAAAATGTATTCAGGAATCAGGTTTTCCCCTAAGCTTGCTCACAGCGTTCCTTCTCCTGGGTATTTCACTGAACCAGCCTGTCGCCCAGAGAGCGGTGATCCCTGCTTCAGCGCATAGTCCCCACATTATGGAATCTGCAGTAATTTCTGGTTCCCCAGACTTTCCTTACCAAATACCTACTTCAGAGACCAGTACAGTTATGATTAACCCCCGTGTACTGTCTGAGTTCTTCTCTTCTTTAAGCTTAGGGTTAAAAGCATGCAATAGTCTGTATGTCCCTCCTGGGGTTCATGTTGTGTTCCCAGGAATGTTTGCTGACACACGGTTTTCTCCCAAAAGTGATGCTTTTTCATATAGATTAGTAAAAAGCCTAACAAATCTACGTAAGTACCAGCACTCACTGTCTAATAGCTAAATGATGAAAACAGTTGTAATGCAGAATAAACATTTAATAATAAAATGAACCAGAAATAAATCAAATGTGTTTGCAGAAACCAGTATCACAAATGGGCATGTCACAAAGTGAGGGGTGGGGGGGGGAAAGAAGGAAAAGGGGAAAAAACATGAAACACAAGGAATATACACAAAAAAAACGGAGAACGGAAAGTATGCTAGGGGGGCGACGTTTCGAGGGACTACCTCTTCATCTGGCCCATTCCCCCTGGTCCAAAAGGACCGAGAGGTACTTCACTAAGCCTCCCATCCCTTATACCTGGTCAAATCAGACACCCCTGAAAATAGCTAGTAAACATATAGTGTAAGCTAAATACAGCTAAACAGCTAATAGCAGGGCAGCAAGAATCCACTAATGGTACAGTTAAAGCTGAACACAGCTTGCAAGAAAGCAGCTTGCAAATGAGCACCAAGAGTCCACACAGTCAGTGAAAGGTTAATGAGAAAAATAAATGAAGTGGTCAAACCCTCAGTGGCTCTGCTCCTTCAGCTGCTCGTGTGGAGTGCTGAGGGATGAGATAGCAATCTCAGCTGCTATATGTAGTAGCTCTGGCCGCCGCTCAATGACGTCACGTGATTCTCCTCTTGCAGGCTTACATCTGTCAACATTGCAGTTCAGAACTGAGCATGCGTCAGCTGTTCTTCCCCTCTGGTCGTGAAGGGACATCACTGCGCATGTGCAAGTAATCCCGATCAGTCTCTGACTCCAGCAGACAGCAGTCTCATAGTGATGCAGGAGAGAGTGAAGGCAGCACTCCTGGTGGTCAGCACAGCAGCTCCACCTTGTGGTGCTTGATGCTCTCGCAGTCACTTGTAGGAAAAACATAAACAGGGATGTAGAGCACAGTGAGATTAGTACTGATTCAATACTTGGAGTCAATATATGACCCTGTCTAGATGAAAGGTACCAGATAACCCCCTTCACTAAGAGACCCAGTGAAATGGATAAAATCAATGTAATATAAAGATCTGAATAAACCTTAATTGATAAACCATAGGAAAAAAGACTGAATAAGTCACTGAAAGAGAAGAGATCAGAGACTTACCCACAGTTAAGGGACTGGATAGAGGTAGGTAGAAATGACTAAGGTGTCTGGATGGATCACTCACAAGCCAAAATCCAAACGACACCAAACCCACACTCCATGATCTATAGAGCAATTAGACCCGTAGTGTGCTGTCGGTCCAGGTCTGGTGGGGAGGATGTCATGCGGAACCTAAGCGGCTAAATCGGAGGGACACTAAAGGCACTACACGGTGTGTAATGATCCATACCGATCAGAAATAACAACTAAGGTCCATTTCTTTATTAATGCCTCTTGGGCTTACCGTATCTAGGCGCCTTATCCATTGTGTTTCTCTCTGTAATAGCATCCTCTGTAGGTCACCTCCGCGCCGCTTTCTCCCCACACTATCAATGACCTGGTACCTCAGCTGGCTGGCATTATGCCCTGCTTGTGTGAAGTGATGGGCAACTGGTGCGTCAGGATCACCCCTGCGGATGGCTGCTTTGTGCTGTCGAATCCTATCCTTCACCTGTTGCGTCGTCGCACCCACATAACCAAGTCCACACGGGCATTTAATGAGATATACTACGTTTTTAGACATACATGTGTAGAAATCCTTAATCTGGTACATCTGTCCAGTATGGGGATGTCGAAAAGTGAGACCCTCTTGCATATTATTGCATTGACTACAGTTCAAACATCTATAGCAGCCCAACTTAGGGGTGCCCAGGAAAGTCTGTCGCCTCTCAGTACCCCCAATGTCCGCTGTCACAAGTCTATCTCTGATATTTCTACCCCTTTTATAGGAAAACAGGGGTTTTAGTGTGAAGGCTGAAGATAGGAAAGAATCATTTTGTAATAAAGGCCAATGCCTAAGTATGATGTTTTTAATTCTACCTGATTGAGTGTTGAAGGTAGTCACGAAAGGTATTGAAAATTGTTTCCCTGGGCGGTCACCCTGTGGTGTACCTCTTAAGAGGTTCTCCCTAGGGATGGCCTCTGCCTTATCACGTTGTGTCTTCAATAATGATTTAGGGTACCCTCTTTTCCTAAATTTATCCTGCATTATGTCTAGGGTATCCTTAACACCATCAGGGGTACTGATGATTCTTTTAGTCCTTAGAAATTGACTGTATGGTAGACCACGTGTCGTACCAGGGGGGTGAAAACTGCTATAATGCAATAGATTATTTCTGTCCGTAGGTTTGGTGAACATATTGGATTCCAGTCTATTGTTCACAACCGAGATGGTCGTATCCAAAAAGTTAACAAAGATGTCACTAAACTGACATGTGAACCCGATAGTGTCTCTTGCCTTGTTGATGTCAGAGATAAATGACAACAGTGATCCCACATCCCCTAGCCATATCAGGAACACATCGTCTATGTAGCGCACCCACATATGCCCATGGTTGATGAACCCTGGATGAGGATAAATAAATTCTTCCTCAAATCTTGCCATAAAGATATTAGCATATGTGGGTGCGACATTCGACCCCATGGCCGTCCCTTGCACCTGGATGTAGAAGGTATCCTCAAAGAGAAAATAATTCTCCTTGAGGATAATCCCTAGAAGATCTAAAATCAGCATGCGTTCCCTCGGCGTATATAAGCCTCCAGAGGCCAACGTCTCCTTTACAGCTGTAATCCCTGCATCATGTGGAATAGAAGTGTACAGGCTAGTGACGTCAAGGGTAGCCAGTAAAACACTAGTAGTGAATGGTGGGATTAGAGCTATCTTGTTCAAAAAATGTGATGTATCTTGAATAAAAGACCTGGCGTTATCCACAAACGGTCTCAGTAATTTGTCCAAGAAAATTGCACAGGGCTGAAAGATTGAGTCTGTACCGGCTACTATGGGTCTCCCAGGGGGGGATACTAGGCTCTTGTGTATCTTTGGTAATATATAAAATACCGGGGTAATAGGATCTTTTTTCATAATGAAGTCCTTTTGTTTTTTAGTGATTACGCAGCCCTCATAGGCCATCTCTACAACCTCTGAAATCCTCCTAGTAACATCAAAGAGCGGATTATGATCAATGACCCTATAATTACTCGTATCCTCTAATTGTCTCAATATTTCTTTCCTATAATCTGACCGATTCATTATCACTATTGCCCCTCCTTTGTCAGCTGGTTTGATAATAATATCTGAATCAGATCTAACTCCGTGATAATGGCCTTTTCTTTCTTAGAAAAATTAGTATTCTTGGGCCCTCTCTTATTTGTTTTAAGAGTGTCTATATCCTTCTGTACCAAGGAGATGTATGTCTCTATCGTGTGATTGGTAGGTGGGGGATTAAATTTACCCTTAACTTTACATCCATCTGTGAGAAGGTGAAAAGGAGAGTCAACTGTAACATCATTATCTGAAGGTGATGAAGAACAGGGGTGCTTCAAAAAGAACCCCTTAAGGCGGAGGTTCCTGTAGAAGCGAGCCAGGTCAACATCAAGCTCAAAGATATCCAGGGGGTTTGTGGGTACAAACGAAAGGCCTTTGTTTAACACCTTCAATTGATCCTGACGCACCAGTTGCCCATCACTTCACACAAGCAGGGCATAATGCCAGCCAGCTGAGGTACCAGGTCATTGATAGTGTGGGGAGAAAGCGGCACGGAGGTGACCTACAGAGGATGCTATTATAGAGAGAAACACAATGGATAAGGCGCCTAGATACGGTAAGCCCAAGAGGCATTAATAAAGAAATGGACCTTAGTTGTTATTTCTGATCGGTATGGATCATTACACACCGTGTAGTGCCTTTAGTTTCCCTCCGATTTAGCCGCTTAGGTTCCGCATGACATCCTCCCCACCAGACCTGGACCGACAGCACACTACGGGTCTAATTGCTCTATAGATCATGGAGTGTGGGTTTGGTGTCGTCTGGATTTTTGCTTGTGAGTGATCCATCCAGACACCTTAGTCATTTCTACCTACCTCTGTCCAGTCCCTTAACTGTGGGTAAGTCTCTGATCTCTTCTCTTTCAGTGACTTATTCAGTCTTTTTTCCTATGGTTTATCAATTAAGGTTTATTCAGATCTTTATATTACATTGATTTTATCCATTTCACTGGGTCTCTTAGTGAAAGGGGTTATCTGGTACCTTTCATCTAGACAGGGTCATATATTGACTCCAAGTATTGAATCAGTACTAATCTCACTGTGCTCTACATCCCTGTTTATGTTTTTCCTACAAGTGACTGCGAGAGCATCAAGCACCACAAGGTAGAGCTGCTGTGCTGACCACCAGGAGTGCTGCCTTCACTCTCTCCTGCATCACTATGAGACTGCTGTCTACTGGAGTCAGAGACTGATCGGGATTACTTGCACATGCGCAGTGATGTCCCTTCACGACCAGAGGGGAAGAACAGCTGACGCATGCTCAGTTCTGAACTGCCACGTTGACAGATGCAAGCCTGCAAGAGGAGAATCACGTGACGTCATTGAGCGGCGGCCAGAGCTACTACATATAGCAGCTGAGATTGCTATCTCATCCCTCAGCACTCCACACGAGCAGCTGAAGGAGCAGAGCCACTGAGGGTTTGACCACTTCATTTATTTTTCTCATTAACCTTTCACTGACTGTGTGGACTCTTGGTGCTCATTTGCAAGCTGCTTTCTTGCAAGCTGTGTTCAGCTTTAACTGTACCATTAGTGGATTCTTGCTGCCCTGCTATTAGCTGTTTTGCTGTATTTAGCTTACACTATATGTTTACTAGCTATTTTCAGGGGTGTCTGATTTGACCAGGTATAGGGGAAGGGAGGCTTAGGGAAGTACCTCTCGGTCCTTTTGGACCAGGGGGAATGGGCCAGATGAAGAGGTAGTCCCTCAAAACGTCGCCCCCCTAGCATACTTTCCGTTCTCCGTTTTTTGTGTGTATATTCCTTGTGTTTCATGTTTTTTCCCCTTTTCCTTCTTTTCCCCCCCCCCACCCCTCACTTTGTGACATGCCCATTTGTGATACTGGTTTCTGCAAACACATTTGATTTATTTCTGGTTCATTGTATTATTAAATGTTTATTCTGCATTACAACTGTTTTCATCATTTAGCTATTAGACAGTGAGTGCTGGTACTTACGTAGATTTGTTAGTACAATACAGGGGAATAAGGGTCCCCTTTTGTTCCGTGCACCCTGCAATTGCATATATTTAACACCATCAGAGTGCTGTCTATCGTCCCCTTTTACCCTTAGATTTTGACCCTTTTGATAGACGAGCACCTGTGCTATTGTTGTGACCCAATGTCACTATCACAGGATACTGTTACCCCCACAGCAAATGCCAATACATTTACTTACTCGGACGTGGACGCAGCACGTATAGCCACGCTCTGTTTGGGAGACAGGGATTTCCTAGCTGAGGATAATCCCACAGATATCTCTGTGGATTTAGAGATAAGTTTGAAACAGAAAATAAAACTGGAATTACATGCAACCACTCTAGCTGAGTACTTTAGAGTTAAGCGTATTCCCAGGGGTCTTCGGTCTAATCTGAGACCTACGTTGTTTGCAGACCAGAAAGACTTTTGCATTAAATGGGAAGGAATTTTAAATAAATGTTCCTTAGACTTAATGATTTTAACCATAGAACAGATTCAGGGCACTCTAGTAGAAACAAAGGCTGAGGTTATTAGATTACAAGAGGCTCTAAAAACCTCATTAACAGAGACTGAACTTAATAGTTTGAAGAAAAGTTTAGACTACAAGCTTTCTGCGTTTAGTAGAGACATAGAGACACGCAAAAGGCAGAAATATCTTAGAGATACACGTGATTACTCCAGTAACAAAGTATACACATGGCAATGGAGGACCCAGCAACAGTGAGAATACAAACGGTGGAGGGCACCCAGGTCCCATCCAGGTACACAGCCGGATCCAGACTTCATGGATTCCACTGGGAGCGATTCATCTACAGGGGTTCCCCATTTTTTAGAGCAGAGACACCCGCGGGGCCGACGCGGAGGCCGCGGCGGGCGGGGAGAAAGCACAGAGGTTCACGCAACATCAGTCAGAGGAATGCAGACGTGGTCACAGATCCATTGGTAGTTAACATCTCTGGTAAGACCTTTACTGATGAGCAATTGAAGGTGTTAAACAAAGGCCTTTCGTTTGTACCCACAAACCCCCTGGATATCTTTGAGCTTGATGTTGACCTGGCTCGCTTCTACAGGAACCTTCGCCTTAAGGGGTTCTTTTTGAAGCACCCCTGTTCTTCATCACCTTCAGATAATGATGTTACAGTTGACTCTCCTTTTCACCTTCTCACAGATGGATGTAAAGTTAAGGGTAAATTTAATCCCCCACCTACCAATCACACGATAGAGACATACATCTCCTTGGTACAGAAGGATATAGACACTCTTAAAACAAATAAGAGAGGGCCCAAGAATACTAATTTTTCTAAGAAAGAAAAGGCCATTATCACGGAGTTAGATCTGATTCAGATATTATTATCAAACCAGCTGACAAAGGAGGGGCAATAGTGATAATGAATCGGTCAGATTATAGGAAAGAAATATTGAGACAATTAGAGGATACGAGTAATTATAGGGTCATTGATCATAATCCGCTCTTTGATGTTACTAGGAGGATTTCAGAGGTTGTAGAGATGGCCTATGAGGGCTGCGTAATCACTAAAAAACAAAAGGACTTCATTATGAAAAAAGATCCTATTACCCCGGTATTTTATATATTACCAAAGATACACAAGAGCCTAGTATCCCCCCCTGGGAGACCCATAGTAGCCGGTACAGACTCAATCTTTCAGCCCTGTGCAATTTTCTTGGACAAATTACTGAGACCGTTTGTGGATAACGCCAGGTCTTTTATTCAAGATACATCACATTTTTTGAACAAGATAGCTCTAATCCCACCATTCACTACTAGTGTTTTACTGGCTACCCTTGACGTCAATAGCCTGTACACTTCTATTCCACATGATGCAGGGATTACAGCTGTAAAGGAGACGTTGGCCTCTGGAGGCTTATATACGCCGAGGGAACGCATGCTGATTTTAGATCTTCTAGGGATTATCCTCAAGGAGAATTATTTTCTCTTTGAGGATACCTTCTACATCCAGGTGCAAGGGACGGCCATGGGGTCGAATGTCGCACCCACATATGCTAATATCTTTATGGCAAGATTTGAGGAAGAATTTATTTATCCTCATCCAGGGTTCATCAACCATGGGCATATGTGGGTGCGCTACATAGACGATGTGTTCCTGATATGGCTAGGGGATGTGGGATCACTGTTGTCATTTATCTCTGACATCAACAAGGCAAGAGACACTATCGGGTTCACATGTCAGTTTAGTGACATCTCTGTTAACTTTTTGGATACGACCATCTCGGTTGTGAACAATAGACTGGAATCCAATATGTTCACCAAACCTACGGACAGAAATAATCTATTGCATTATAGCAGTTTTCACCCCCCTGGTACGACACGTGGTCTACCATACAGTCAATTTCTAAGGACTAAAAGAATCATCAGTACCCCTGATGGTGTTAAGGATACCCTAGACATAATGCAGGATAAATTTAGGAAAAGAGGGTACCCTAAATCATTATTGAAGACACAACGTGATAAGGCAGAGGCCATCCCTAGGGAGAACCTCTTAAGAGGTACACCACAGGGTGACCGCCCAGGGAAACAATTTTCAATACCTTTCGTGACTACCTTCAACACTCAATCAGGTAGAATTAAAAACATCATACTTAGGCATTGGCCTTTATTACAAAATGATTCTTTCCTATCTTCAGCCTTCACACTAAAACCCCTGTTTTCCTATAAAAGGGGTAGAAATATCAGAGATAGACTTGTGACAGCGGACATTGGGGGTACTGAGAGACGACAGACTTTCCTGGGCACCCCTAAGTTGGGTTGCTATAGATGTTTGAACTGTAGTAAATGCAATAGTATGCAAGAGGGTCTCACTTTTCGACATCCCCATACTGGACAGATGTACCAGATTAAGGATTTCTACACATGTATGTCTAAAAACGTAGTATATCTCATTAAATGCCCGTGTGGACTTGGTTATGTGGGTGCGACGACGCAACAGGTGAAGGATAGGATTCGACAGCACAAAGCAGCCATCCGCAGGGGTGATCCTGACGCACCAGTTGCCCATCACTTCACACAAGCAGGGCATAATGCCAGCCAGCTGAGGTACCAGGTCATTGATAGTGTGGGGAGAAAGCGGCGCGGAGGTGACCTACAGAGGATGCTATTACAGAGAGAAACACAATGGATAAGGTGCCTAGATACGGTAAGCCCAAGAGGCATTAATAAAGAAATGGACCTTAGTTGTTATTTCTGATCGGTATGGATCATTACACACCGTGTAGTGCCTTTAGTGTCCCTCCGATTTAGCCGCTTAGGTTCCGCATGACATTTTCCCCACCAGACCTGGACCGACAGCACACTACGGGTCTAATTGCCCTATAGATCATGGAGTGTGGGTTTGGTGTCGTCTGGATTTTGGCTTGTGAGTGATCCATCCAGACACCTTAGTCATTTCTACCTACCTCTGTCCAGTCCCTTAACTGTGGGTAAGTCTCTGATCTCTTCTCTTTCAGTGACTTATTCAGTCTTTTTTCCTATGGTTTATCAATTAAGGTTTATTCAGATCTTTATATTACATTGATTTTATCCATTTCACTGGATCTCTTAGTGAAGGGGGTTATCTGGTACCTTTCATCTAGACAGGGTCATATATTGACTCCAAGTATTGAATCAGTACTAATCTCACTGTGCTCTACATCCCTGTTTATGTTTTTCCTACAAGTGACTGCGAGAGCATCAAGCACCACAAGGTGGAGCTGCTGTGCTGACCACCAGGAGTGCTGCCTTCACTCTCTCCTGCATCACTATGAGACTGCTGTCTACTGGAGTCAGAGACTGATCGGGATTACTTGCACATGCGCAGTGATGTCCCTTCACGACCAGAGGGGAAGAACAGCTGACGCATGCTCAGTTTTGAACTGCCACGTTGACAGATGCAAGCCTGCAAGAGGAGAATCACGTGAGGGTCATTGAGCCGCGGCCAGAACTACTACATATAGCAGCTGAGATTGCTATCTCATCCCTCAGCACTCCACACGAGCAGCTGAAGGAGCAGAGCCACTGAGGGTTTGACCACTTCATTTATTTTTCTCATTAACCTTTCACTGACTGTGTGGACTCTTGGTGCTCATTTGCAAGCTGCTTTCTTGCAAGCTGTGTTCAGCTTTAACTGTACCATTAGTGGATTTTTGCTGCCCTGCTATTAGCTGTTTAGCTGTATTTAGCTTACACTATATGTTTACTAGCTATTTTCAGGGGTGTCTGATTTGACCAGGTATAGGGGAAGGGAGGCTTAGGGAAGTACCTCTCGGTCCTTTTGGACCAGGGGGAATGGGCCAGATGAAGAGGTAGTCCCTCGAAACGTCGCCCCCCTAGCATACTTTCCGTTCTCCGTTTTTTTTGTGTATATTCCTTGTGTTTCATGTTTTTTCCCCTTTTCCTTCTTTCCCCCCCCCACCCCTCACTTTGTGACATGCCCATTTGTGATACTGGTTTCTGCAAACACATTTGATTTATTTCTGGTTCATTTTATTATTAAATGTTTATTCTGCATTACAACTGTTTTCATCATTTAGCTATTAGACAGTGAGTGCTGGTACTTACGTAGATTTGTTAGTACTATACAGGGGAATAAGGGTCCCCTTTTGTTCCGTGCACCCTGCAATTGCATATATTTAACACCATCAGAGTGCTGTCTATCGTCCCCTTTTACCCTTAGTAAAAAGCCTGCACACTGTTTCCCTTTTCGCTGAATTGTGTCTTACTGGTTTTGAGACTCTGAGAGGTAATGCTTCTCCTTCTGATTCTGAATCTCTTCCTACAATGGTTATCCTGGCTGGGGGTTCCCCTGATTTCTCTGTCCAGGCTAATCCTCCAGGGATCAGCATATCTGTGGACACTCCCTTAGTACTGTCTGAGACCACCATGCCTATATTACAAGTCCTGGGGTTTAAATCTGAGCTATTTAGCTGTCCTGCCTTTGCTGAAACTCAGTCCCTCAGTACTGTGTCTAAATATGCCAAAGCAACCATTGGGTTACTCTGGGAAGAAATGAAAGCTCCTGTCTTAAAGGGTATTTTTTCTCACATGTCCAGCAAATCTAGAACCTCAGGTATTGATTCTAAATCACTTATCAATACATCTAATTTTTTCACTAATCAAACCCAGACACCCTCACTACCGGTTAGGAGTCCTGTGATCAGAAATTTTGCACTAGAAAACACACCTATTCATGTTTTTGTCAGATTATGTACCCCTGTGGTTAGGGCCCTTGCAGTTTCGGAAAAGACTCCTTGTACTCCTAAGGTGCCTGTCATTTAGAGTTTTCATAGTTCTTACTTGCTGCTTGCTGGCTCTCAGGTCCCTGTCACTGAGGTACAGACTTCAGCTTCTAATGTTAGCTTCCCTCCCGCCACTACACGGGCTCTGCCTTTTTCTCAAGCTACTGATATGAAAATTTCAAGGACTGTTCCTGATTCCCTGACAATACTATCTCCCACTGAGGATTTCCCAGTATTGGAGAGCTCTACTGTTGTTTGCTTCTCTGCTCCTGCTAAACCATGTTTTTTTCCCTCGGAATTTTCGGTTGCCCCTGTTATTTCCTCTCAGTTGGAAATACTCTGTACCTATCCCAAGATTTCGGTCTCTATGCCTGGTTTACTGCTTGCCTTGTCACCTTCCATACCAATACCGGGAGATGCTTCCACCCAGCCTATACTCTCACTAACCATTACCTGGGAGACTTCTAGAGAGAAAATCCCTCACAAATTCCAACATGCAGTGGTCAGCCAAGACTTTTTTTGTTCCGAAGTTCCTCCTGGCGTATTCGATCAACTATCAGGGCCGCTTATCCTAGATTCCGGTTCCTTTATTAAAGACTGGGCTTCCAGTGGGGGTTCTTCTGCCGTTTCTGCTCTGGAACTCTCTGGTTCTTCACAGCCCTGGATTTCCAAGACATTTTGCAGGGCGATCCACGTACCAATGATGTCTCTACCACCACTCTCATGTCCTAGAACAGTACTCACCAAGGAACTGCTCGTTTACGGATCCCCTTTCCACCTAAAAATCTTTAGGAACAACTCGATGTCCCCGAGACCCATGGATGGCCCTGTCTGGCCGCAGTTCTCACCGGGGGGTGGGGGTACACTAAGGACTAACCACGAGTCTCAGGATCAAGACTCTACCCTCAATCCTAGATGGTTCAGCAACAATTCCCGGTCCTCCAACTCTATGAGTGCTCATGTTCGCCTGGAGGTCTCGCGTGAAGGGGGGTACTGTAAGGAATCCGCTCCGTGGTTTACTGGTTGCCTTACCTTGCAGACCGGTGCAGTTCTGGAACACTTCTCCTGTTATTTACTGCAGCCTGGATTCTCTCACCAAAGCAATATTGCCACACACTTCCTCTGATATTTACTGCAGCCTGGATTCACTCACCAAAGCTATACTGCCACACACTCCCTCTGGTATCTACTACAGCTGTGCAGAGCATAGTCCTTACTGGATGTCACTTCTGTTCCGCCACAAGCTCTCGCTTGTTCTCCTATGCTGATACAGAGGTCTCCCCTGCGTCCTTCAGCTTCCTTCTCATATGCTGATACGGAGGTTTCCCCTGCGTCCTTCAGCTTCCGTTCTCCTATGCTGAAGCAAAGGTATCCCCTACGTCTTCAGCTTCCTGCTTTCCTGCACTGAAGCAAAGGTATCCCCTACGTCTTCAGCTTTCTTCTCCTGTGCTGCAACGGAGGATTCCCCTGCATCTTCAGCTTCCTGGTTCCTGGGGCCTACTCTTTCCCTAATATAGAGAGGCCGTGTCCTGATTCCTGCGCTGCAACAAAGGTTTCCCCTGCATCTTCAGCTTCCTGGTTCCTGGGGCCTACTCTTTCCCTAATATAGAGAGGCCATGTCCTGGTTCCTGCGCTGCAACGAAGGATTTCCCTGCATCTTCAGCCTCCTGGTTCCTGGGGACAACTCTTTCCCTAATATAGAGAGGCCGTGTCCTGTTTCCTGCGCTGTAACGGAGGATTCCCCAGCCCGCTCAGGACTCTTGCGCTGTGCACTGGTTTACCCGTGCAGCTAGGCGGTGTGCTACTCTGGTCTGCCTACCACCTCCTGAGACCAGTACCATGGGCCATTGTCGCCGCACGCGCAGAGGCCAACCCTGCGCTCCTAAGCTGAAGTGGGTCCTTCCTGACTACCTGTTGCTGAACTCTTGCTTGAACAAAGTTTATCCTGATGTCTCCTGTCCTGACCCTGGCTTGTACAACGACGATGCTGTCTTTTCATTATCCTGATTCTGCTACCTATGACTACGAACTGCGCAATCCGGATCAGCCTGCGCGGTCTAAGGTCGGTGCTTTTACAACCCCAACTCAGCTTCGCGGTCCGACCCTGGTTTGTGGCGAGCAGAACCGTGACAATTTCACACACTATATAATTAGGTATTATATAGATGCACATTGATACCAATATATGTATATATATGTTTGTAATATGTATAAATTTATATTTATATATATTTCACACACTATATTATTAGGTATTATATAGATGCACTTTGTTATCAATTATATTATTCACCGTAGAGCACTGTAACATATGTAGTTTGACACTTGTTGATTATACAGTATACATAGATTATATTAATATTCATTTTCACATATCACTAGATATTATTTATATTAGGTATGAGTTAGGTCACTGTAACTAGCCACTCTATCATTATAGATTGCATGCTGTCTATTCCTGACATTAATGAATCAGATTGTTATATCTATGACCTGTGTTTTTTTCCTATTACAAGCTGATATCTTTCAGCTTACAATCACATGTTTGTTGTATGTTTCAGAGGTGTAATTTATCTTATGCTAATTATTATGTTTTGTTTTGTCTTGTTGTTATGTTCATGTTGCTGAAACATGACGCAGTCTAAGAAATGCTTTACTGCGCATGTCCGGGACTTCATAATGGTACCATGTTCCTTTAAATCTTTTCCCATAAATACACGGACACACAGGGACTTTATTCATTCAATTTTACCCCTGAGGAAGGAGGCAGAGGCTTCCGAAACGCGTTGGGTGGTCCCTGATATCACTGTGCGTTCTATCAGCTGTCCTGACTCCCGCAAGCCGTGCGGTGCTGCTTCTTCACTGAAGCATCTTTGAATTTGCCACCATTAGCTCCCCACGCCACCGCGAGAAGCTGGTGATCCTGCGGCTTCACTCTCCTGAAGCCTGGTGCTTCTGCGCATGTCCGAACCACAGAGGAAGGAGGCAAGGTATTCAGACTGCTCCCCCTGCATTTGCAGTAGCGTGGACGGACGTTCCATCTATTGACTCTGCTAACTACACGTGGCAGACACCAGAGATGCGCAGGAGCTGCATCAGTGCTCTATGAGAGGGGATATTCTCAGATTATTCACTGCCATAATACCATCTAGGCTCCGGTAAGCGGGCATTTCAGCCAGTCACAGGATATCGTTGGGACCTATAATATTGTCAAATTTGTCTTATATGTTTTTATGATATAATAAATGTTTTTATTTAGTCATCTGTGTGGTTCAGCAACATTGTTAGTCATTGTTTGATTGCTGAGGCTTTTCAACTCCGGACTTCTCATAGACATTGAGGCACCAACTCTGCAGGGTGCTTCTGAAGTACGATATGAAAAATCCCAGCTGATACATCCTTAACATATTTAAATGTTAAAGGATTTATTCCCAGGCTGACGGAAAAAGTTTCCTATCTTACATTTAAAAACATCAGTACAATACAGTTTATAAATAAAAATATGTTCTGCTTATGCAACTGTTATAAACTTTTTATGTGTGTGTATGGTTTCTTTATACCTAACTGCACTCCAAAAATTAGAGTACTAGCTCACTCCTAGCGCGATTTAGCTTACTTAATTGAACGGCGTGTGATGTGGTTTGCGGTTTAGCCTACTTCCCATGCCAATATGCGGTTCCCCTTCAAGTTAAGGGGCTAACAATTCGACTGATAAATTTTGACAGAAAACCACTTCAGCTAAACCGCAAACAACTTATCCAATTGACCTTGTGGTTGAGAGGTCTAGGGCTTAGAAAGGGATCCATATACTTCAAGGTGGCCACCCATACATAGCCACGCTTCTTCCATCAGCGCCTGGTTTAGCGCTCGCAGCTCTCCCTTGTGTCGCAAAACCAATTGGCACAGTTTACATACATTTCTTTTACTGCAGCTATGGATTGAGCTGCAAAATGGGGACAAGAAAGATGGTGTAGGGGAAAACATGATAAAAGAGATGATCCACGGCTCCACGGATTTCAATACAAAGAATTTATTAAGTCAGAATATACAACGTTTCGGCCATAGCAATGACTTTATCAAGTGACTAGCAGTCACTAGATAAAGGGGAAGCCAGGAGAAGTGGTGCACCGGGGAAAAAGAAGTAACCAAACGCAGCTCTAAAGAAAAACGGTTAATTTATTGAAAAAACGAACAAGTTCACATAGCAATGTGACCTCTGACGCATTTCATCCCGTTAGGGACTTTGTCAAAGAGTGAGTGGTAGCGCGTCTATCTACTCCTCTATAAGGTACTGACAGCTCTGTGAGGCGAATACAAAACAGGTCTAAATGGCAACTCCTCCTACACAGCTGAGTAATAATGAATGAGGGTGCCTTATTGCCAATACAGAGCTGCAGTATATAAAAGCAGAGACAGCATTACAGACATAGCTAATACAAAGTTAACATAAACATATACATATAACAAACACATGAATAAACTACTTATTGCAACAATACTATCAAACTAATGACAATCATTGTGGCAAATGAATAAAGTTAAAAACAACAAACAAAGCATATTGAACTATAAGCAAGGACATAGACTGACTAAAAAAGAGATAAATAATCAAATAGCGTAATACTGTATGAGATATACCTAATGATAATGATAATATCTATAAATAATAAACCAATCACTAATATGAACCAAAATATATTCCTTAATTAATGATAGTATAATCACTCAATACATATTATTAATAAATTAATAAATTCATAAACAATATATATGCAACAACATGTAATCATTAAACTACCTCATCATATCTAAACAGCCAGTATAAATATATCAAAATATATCAAAACCATACTGTAATCATGGTGAAGACTATACCTATCAGTTTAAAAAAAAATGTTGTATTTCCAACACTAGAGGAAGGAGACATAAGACATAAGAGAAAGAGGGGAAGAGAAACACTGGATCAACCTCAAGCAAACATATTTTATAATATTATCATTTTGCATTCTTTTCACAATTTTTTATATAATTTTATAATAATGAGGAAACATGTACAGTATAATAAGAGGAAAACATGTATATTAATTTAAAATGGTAAATCCCCTTTCCACCATAAAATTAATCAACCAAGAAGTGTTTCAATTCCCTATCAGTGTTTATACCATTTGGGTATTGTGTGTTCATAGTATAGATCCAGTGCATCTCCCTCTTATTTAGAATATTCAATCTGTCTCCACCTATAGGATGACATGGAACATGTTCAATATCAACAAAAGATAAATTAGATATACCTCTTGAGGACAAATTGAGAAATGGCGAGGAACTGGATGCTTAACATCCTTCTTTTTAATGAGACGTATATATTCCATCATTCGTGACCATAAAGGTCTTATGGTTCGTCCCACATATTTCTTATGGCATCCACAGTGTAATACGTACAGTATATAACAAAGGATGTATGACAATTAATAAAACTGTTGATACAGTGATTGGATTTGTGCGATTTAATGTATCTCGTAGATTTAGAGTATTGGCAAATGGAACATCTACCACAAGTGAAAAAGCCTTTTGGGATTCCTTGTATCCCTCTAAAATTCTAATCTGATCTAAACATACTCGGCAAAAGATGCCCAGCAAAGTCCTCCCTTTCCTAAATGCAAATTTAGGGCCAATTTGGACAATTGACAAAATATCATTGCCCAAAGACAATGTGTTCCAATGTTTGTGAATAATAGCTTTTATTTGTCGTGCTTATCTATTAAACGTAGTGATGAATATAGTACAATCGATATCATCCTTCGTAAATTGTTTTGATCCTATATTTGTTACGCTTCTGCATATTTTTTATAAGTACAGATCTACAAAGCGACATTGCATGACAATAAGCCTCTCTAATATCTTGTGAGGAATAACCTCTTTCTAAGAATCTCCTTGTCATATCTTTAGACTGAATCTGAAAGGCCTCTTCACTTGAACATAGCCTTCTCAGCCTAATAAATTGTGCCTTAGGGATACCCTTGATAAGAGATTTAGGATGACAACTCTGGGCAGACAAAAGTGAATTACGAGCATGTATTTTCCTATAGATGTCAAATTGAATAGATTTGTTAACATCAATATATAAAGTGAGATCTAAGTAATTAATATGGTGCCAATTGTGCTCAAACATAAATCTTAAATTCAAATCATTGGTATTAAGATACTCAATAATTGAAAACATTGCATTATCATCCCCATCCCACACCAAAATCAAATCGTCAATATAACGTTTATAAAAAATAATGTGACTACGAAAAATGTTAGAATCGTGATAAAGGTGCTGTAATTCCCCAAATCCCATAAATAAATTAGCATACGAGTGTGCAAAAGAAGTCCCCATAGCTGTGCCCAATAATTGTAAATAAAAGTGTGAATCAAATAAAAAATAATTGTGAGCGAGGAGAAATGTGATTGACTCTAATAAAATTGTGCACTGTGAAATAGACATATCTGATGAATCCAAGAAATAACGAATCGCCTGGAGACCATGTTTGTGCTCAATAATCAAATACAGAGAGGTCACTACTAACGTGACCCATCTGTACTGACTATTCCACTTGATCTCTTGCAAGGACAAAATTAAGTCTGCCGAATCACGAATAAAGGATGGCAGACTCCACACTAAAGGCTGCAAATAAAGTCCACATACCGCGATAACCCATCTCCCAAAGATCCAATGCTTGCAACGATAGGTCGACCTGGAGGGTCGACCAGCGATTTATGGATCTTTGGGAGATGGTGGAATACCGGAATCACGGGATGTGGATGGTTCAAGAAGTCACATTTCTTATTGGAAAGTGTACATATAATTTTTCCTAATGAAATCAATTGATTAAATTAATTAATAAAAGTGGATGTAGGATTACGATCCAACTGACAATAAGTATTAGAATCATGGAGTTGTCTAAAAGCTTCCTGATGGTATTTAGTCACAGACATGATTATAAGGGCACCCCCTTTATCGGCCTTTTTAATTATTATAGACTTGTCGTTCTTTATAACATCCATTTGTTGTATCTCTGATAATGTAAGGTTATTTGTATGGGAATGTGAAAATGTATAACCACTGGTCAACACTCTTAGATCACGTTCAACTAATCTTTCAAAAGTTGTAATATTGGGGCCTCTATTAGTATTGGGGTAAAACACAGATTTTGGTCTAAGACCCGAGTCTTGATAACCCAGAAAAGTTTTTGTATTATTAATTATAGACTCTCCTTGTTCTTCTAAGAGACTCTGCATATCAGATAAAAAAACATTGATTTCTAAACGTGCGGGAAAGTGATGGAGAGGTGGTAGTCACTCCTGGGAGTTCAACATTAGAACTAAGGATATCAATACTAGACTCCCCCTTATTTTTAACACAAAAAATGTCTTAGAGCTAATTTTCTATTGAACTTTTGAAGATCAATTACAGTCTGAAATAGTTGAAAATCCTGTTCAGGAACAAAACCCAGACCCCTATTCAGTTAGGAGAGTTGATCACCAGACAACTGTAAATGAGAAATGTTAATCACATTATTAGGCAAAACATTTAAAGATATTTCTTCCGTTTTACCTTTCTCTCTGCTCCCCATTTCCTTTTTGATCACCTGGTCCTAACTTGTTTTTTGATCTTGTATTGGAAGATGGTCTTTGAGACATACAGTATTCTCTTTCTCAGACCTGGGAAACCGTGAATGTCCTGAAATTGTTCCTTCAGCTCTAGCATATCTTCCTGAATAGTAAGTATTATCAAAGAACACAGAGTGTGCACGCCATTCAGATTCAGAAGCTTCTGAATCGAAGCTAGAGGTTTCTACTTGTCTGAATTTCAGTATAGATTTTTGGGGGGTTCTTGTCTCTCATTTTTTCTGAGGGGTCTTAGATTTTCTGTGGGCCCTGTTAATTGAACCATCTCTAATAGGAGCTATTTTTTGCCAACAGTAGACCTGTCCTTTGATATAATCTTGGCGGTCACGTTCAAATTTAGTATCTTTTTTATCCATAATGGTTTGCTCAATAGCTTCTACATTTTGAAGTAAGATTTTATAATTTCTTATAAATTGCTCCATCTTTTCAAATGGTTTGAGTTTGGCCTGAAAATTCTTAATCTCAGTCAAAAGAATAGTTCTTTCAGCAACTTTCTGTTGTATAATTAACTCCATCAGCTGATTGGAACAATTATCCGGAATTTTAATCCAATCTTCCTCCAGTTTCTTGCTAGTAAAACCGAATGTGGGAACTATTTTTAACACGTAAACCCCTGGGAATCCTATGTGATTTAAGATAGTTCTCTAGGGTTATTATATCCCAACACAGTCTAATGTTTTGGATCAGCAATTTTTCCAATTTCAAAAAATGATCAATAAGATCAGATGGCTCATCACAGGTAATAACACTGTCCACATGAAATACTTGTTAGGCTTTCTTCAATCTTTTGGAGTTATCATTGCATTCATAAACATATATTTTATGCCCAGCCACATCTGGCAATTCCTCAATGTCTTCCATGATAATATACAGCAAATGGTTAAAAAGTCATATAATTCTCAAAAACAATCCAATCCTTGCTTAAAATTGACCGTTTCTCCAATATGTAAAGGATCCAACCCGAAAAATAGCTGCGTAAGGTAAAGACAAGGGAAATGCAATATCAATAAACCCAAGTCATAATAATAGCAAACAGTCCTGAGCACCTGGAATGTGGAGTATATCATGAGAAATGTAGGATGATGAACCTACAGCCAGTGCTCAAGGGCTAGAGAGCATAAATGAACAATCCATATTAAGCCATAATAACACATAGAGGAGACACTGAATGACCTTTGAAACACAGCTGACAACTTATGCAGGCTAGGGGGAGGGGTGATAATGGGAACAAGAAGAGTCGCGACTCTCCTAAATAAGGATGAAAATGCGTCAGAGGTCACAATGCTATGTGAACTTGTTCATTTTTTCAATAAATTAATCGTTTTCTTTAGAGCTGCGTTTGGTTACTTCTTTTTCTCTGGTGCACCGCTTCTCCTGGCTTCCCCCTCTGATTGTTCCAGCTGGTAGCACGTGGATTCCAAAGCGCACGGATTCAGGACACTTGTTCCAGTGGATTTATCTCCTCCTAGCCGAGCACACTGGTTGCAGCGTGACAGCAGGTATTCTGTGGGTGGAGAGGGCTGGGGGTTCATTGAGTCAGCCAGGCTGTTCTTAGTTAGGAGAGTCAGCGACTCTTCTTGTTCCCATTATCACCCCTCCCCTAGCCTGCATAAGTTGTCAGCTGTGTTTCAAAGGTCATTCAGTGCCTGCTCTGTGTGTTATTATGGCTTAATATGGATTGTTCATTTATGCTCTCTAGCCCTTGAGCACTGGCTGTAGGATCATCATCCTACATTTCTCCTGATAGTCACTTGATAAAGGCCTTGCCATGGCCGAAACGTTGTATATTCTGACTTAATACATTCTTTGTATTGAAATCAGTGGAGCCCTGGATCATCTCCTTTTCCATGTTATTTGGACTGCTACAGATAGGCTATCCCTGAACCAGGAGCACTGGTGCTTGCGCAAGTATAATTTATTCTTTTTGCATTTGTTTGCAATGTCTAGGTGTACAGTACATCCACTTACATACGCGTAGGGGAAAACATGTCAGTGTGGTGCACATACAGTTAACCCCTTTAGTCCCAACACGATTTAGGGTTAATCAGCCGGGTATAATGCCGTTATTAGTGGCCTGATTCAACCCTTATCGCCGCAAGTATAAAGAGTGGTACCCAGACACATGCCCGGATACCCTGTACCTAGGATAGGGGTTCAGGCGTGCACTCCAGCTAAGTAATAGAGCTGAGAGTGGTTCATGTGTGTAAAGGTTTTAAAAGTTATTTTTCTAAAGTGTGTCAAGTATGAGGCTAGTGAGCGTAGGTGATATATACACTCATTTCATCCCTGATACCAGAAAAGGGGCATATATTTTACCACACATAAGACAGGACACAGTATATTTCATTCAAAGATTATATTTAATATGTATATGTAATGGTAACCTGTAAATTAACTGTGGGATTTACAAGTCATGAATTCCAAGCAGACAAGATGTCTACCAAACTTGGTGCCTATGGGTCTGTGAGAATCAGGACTTGAAAGCCTCAGGGATGTCAAGGTGTTAGAACAGGAGGCGTACTGCTGTTCTGCGTGAGTACCCACATCTTGGGCTAACAAGGCTATCCAGCCACCATTTGCCCAACCCCAGACTCTGTGGAGCCTGGAAAGCAGGTGGGGTCAGTATGCAAAAAGGCAGATTTGCCAGGTTGGTACATGCCCCTTTACAGACTGAGAAAAGGTGCCCACCCAGCTTTACAATACCGGCAAATTGGTGATTGGCTGGCAGGGAAATTCCCACGCTCTGATAGGCTGTAGATGTTAGTGAAGGAGACACTGAAACCTAAAAGGGGACTTGAAGCCAATCAGGAGCGCAGATTCCAAGCGCCAAACCAACAGTGGCAAATTCAAAGATGCTCTTTACTGAATAGACGTGAGCCGGCTTCTCGGATTCTGAACTTAGAAAAGTTTCTAAGTCCTGCTTTTGAAAACGTAGCAGTCGCGGTCGGCATTGCATGCCGAAATCAGTTCCAGGACTTTCGTGAGTAACTACTAGTCAAGGAAAAGAGCTCCTACAGAGGTCATTTTTGTAAATTTCGTTTTAAAAGTTAGATTTATTTGTTAGCCCCGTTCCCAGTAAGTGTGTTAACCCTGTAAATTGTGTTACATTGTGTGTACAGTATGTCTTTTCCTGAAACAAATTACAATTTATTGTACCACCTTGCTTTGCTCAATCAATGATCCTGGTATAAAAAGGTGTTAATAACCCTGGACCTCCATCCCGTGACATCTGCACACACATAGGCACCAAGCTTGGTAGCCATTTTGTCCCTCGGAATCCATGACTTGGAAATCCCACAGTTCATTCACAGGTTATCAGCATACTGTATATATATATATATATATATATATATATATACCTAGTAAACATAACTCTTGAATAAAATATACTCTGTCCTGTATTTTGTGTGCTAAAAATGTGTAGTCCCTATTCTGGGCAGAGATGGAGTAAGGTTATATATTGCCTACACTCACTAGCCTCATACTTGACACACTCTAGAGATAACTTTTAAACTTTTTACACACAAAACCACTCTCAGATTAATCATATAGCTGGAGCATCCCCTGAACTCCTATACCAGGTTCAGGGTACCTGGGCATGTAGTGAGGCACCCCCCCTTAAACTAGGGATCCACTTTATGGTTGCAGGTATACATTAATTCCTTTTGCCCCATTTACCTTGTTTGGATTATGATGCAGCAGGCATCCTGGCGGTGAGTCGCAAGAACATTTTAAGGGTCCAACTTTGCCTGGAGCAAAGTGCTTAGCTTTATCCGAGAATCTCACTCGATTCCCGGATCCAACTCTTGGGGTATCCCATAACTCCGGAACCCCGATACATAGACACATTCTGTGAAGACTTTCACTGGCAAACCTACCCTGAAACATACAGCCTAGAAATCTCCTGGTCCCAGCACCCCAGGAACGGCAAAACACAGAAAAATCTTTAATGTCACAACATTTTCACAGTCACAGGACCTTGACACATGGATCAGGGGTAACCAAGTGGGCTTAACATTTATTAGTGAGCCTGGGTACCCCTTCACCGTCACACTTGACAAATAGTCACTGATGATATTTATCAATAACATTTTATAGTACTATCGTGGATACAGTTTTGGTATCTTTTTAAAGCATGTTTTGGTCTGTTTGTGTATTTTAACTTATGTTCAGAGGTTACTATTATTTGTGATGTTTGCTATACCATATCATTTTGTCATGGTTCACCTTTGGTTCTGAATAGTGTCAGATTATTTCTCTGTTCTATTTCATCTGCCACAGTGTCAGTAAATATAGGCTTAAAAAGACAATATAGATCTGGTGAGCAACATTGTATGTGTATATAGATACTTTTTTGCATATATTTTAGTTATGTTTGGTGATTTTTTCCCCTGTCTTTGGACTATCCACATACTGCTTCAGTCACCGTGATTGGTTACCCTCGCTAATTACATGTTTTTCAGCTGGAGCAGGGGCGGGGATGGTGTCTTGTTAAGAGCTTGTGGAGTGCCTACATAAGGGGTTGGTTCTGAATATTTAGTCACTCTTTGAAGTGCCGTCGAGGCAGGAAATGCGTCAGAGGACTACCATTTGTTTGTATGTGGTTTGGCTTAGTGTCGATTAAATAATTGACTTTAACCAGCCTCCAGACCGATTTTGTTGCAGTGCTCAACCTTACCTTTTTTTCTATTTACTTTATAAATCACTTTGTTTCTTTTATGTATATTCACTGTGCACATTTCTAGATTCAGTAAATATCAGTGACACATGATATTACATATTGTACGGTAGATTAAGTCTTCACTTATGAAATACAGAGCCTATGAGAGAATGACAAAGCAAAGATTAGCTGTGTAAAAGTCTCTTAACCATGACTTTAACTTATACAATAAAGGATAATGGAGTGGCGCCAATCCTATTTGACAAATGCAATAATTACTTTGAGTCCCGCAGCTGGTGTCCCAGGAGGTAATTCAAACTCCTCCTTATATGTGATATTGTGAAAAATTAAGTTGTCTTCCAGCGCATTGCTCTTTTTCTTCCATATATGTAAAACAAAGAACAGCTCTATATGGAGGTGCTCTGCAGTCACCCATTTTCACATTATGATGTGGATATCTTTCTGATCTTCTGGAGCCACCATACCTTTGGGAAGTGCGGATCACCCAATCAGCATTGCCAGCCAGCAGAGAGGTCGGCGCATGCGCGGTGAGCAGGAACGGACGAGGAGAGACACAACAGACCGTGCACAAGTCTAGGGAAGCCCCTCTCCCGTGGACACAAGCTGATTGTTAGAAGCTGGAAAATGGGTGACTGCAGAGCACCTCCATATAGAGCTACTATACAAGGACACTTGCAGCAACAGAAACCACCACAATTCATGTGGTTGGCCGTTTGTAAGTGTATCTATCACATCTTTTAACAATTTTTTTCAATAAAACAGTATTATGCTATGTCTCTCTCCACTTTTTAAGGCAACAGCAGAAAGAACATAGAGGAGCACACACTACGGGAACAACACACAGGCAAGTGTTAAGTTCTCTACTTCTCTATAGATAAGAATTTGATTGTCGACGCCTATTATACCACTTGTTTGTGGTTTGTTCTTTGTTTTACATACACGGAAGAAAAAGAGCAATAAGACCACGCGCTGGAAGACAACTTTATTTTTCACAATGACTTTAACTTATAGTTGGCTCTTTTTAATTCCCTTTACACATTCCTCCAACAAATGAGAAATTGTGTCAAAGTTCAGTTAATGAGCTTTTTGTCAATTGTTAAGTGACCAGAATTATCAAACATATCAGTGCTAAGTTGAAATGTTACCAACAAACATTTTGTTACAGTGCCACCATAAAATATATATACAGCAAATACAAAGAATAATTTGCTGTATTTATGATAATCATAATCTTTAAATAAACAGTCGATAAATACAATAAGTACTGTATAACTTATAACCATTTTGATTTTTAGATTTTTTATTTTTTGCTACTGTTTCCTAATGCTAATAAAATACAAATACAATCTGTGCAAATCATGAATTTGAACTGAATAATCAAGTGGCTGAACAAAAGATAAGTATTCAGGTATCATACTGTACTTTGTTCCTTTGGGGAAATCAAGCTTGTTTTTCTTTTTTCTTTTCATAAATATGAAGAACTAACATACGCATAAATCAAGTGCAGAATCTTGTTTTAATCTTACATTAAACATATACTACAGCCCAACATCTCAGAAATCATTTATGATGACTCTTGAGTTTTTCATTTTATTTCAGAAACATAAGAATGCTTCTAGGATAATAATCTCAAACTGTGCTAAAAAGAATTAGGTCAAGCACACAGCAGATCCTGTTTTAGGTTACATACTTTGACATTAAGGTTTCCTTCTTCTGAACGGTGTTTGGATATGTTTATTGTGCTTTAGATATACAGTACAATACTATTTACATGGACTCTAAAGGTTATAATTAACAATCTCATTTAAAACAGTTTCAGGATTGAAAAAAATATATGATTTTGTTAGTTATGCATGAAATTTCACTAGAAATGTCACTGGTTTTCAGATGCTCCAGTAATATAGAACACAATCCTTAACAATCCTGGCCCAGTCCAAGATTCATCCAAAAACTCCTTACAAATTCAGATAGCCATTGCATTAAGGATCATTTTGAGTCCAAATTTGAGAGACTTGCACAACATTCTGACAACAAACTAAGTTTGCCTGGTGGGCGAACTCACGCTTCTTATACCTGAGGCACTGAGACTGTGTTGGGGTTTCGGGCCGCGGCCCCTCCCCCTGCCAGAGGCACAGATACAGGCTTCACAGAAAAGGCATCACAAATAAAAGAAAGATAATTTGGAGGGAGAAAACGAGAAAACAAAAACATATGTAACTGTCTACCCTAGAACACAGTAGAGAGAAGTCCCAAATGGGAAGTAATAGCAGTGCACTGCTCGTTAAACCAAGAAAAAGACGGTGGGTGGATCAAAAGGTAGGTAAAATCTATGTACTTTATTGGGTCATCGGACTGCAAAAAACTCACAACTCATGTGAGAGAAACCCTGTCGATATAAGTAGGAGAAACACCCGTCAAATACACCACCCTCTCATGAGGTCATGAACACAGTCCTCCAATCAGAAGCGAAGGAGGGTTGCGTCCAGGAACCCCGAGCAGCGCGATGACGGGAATCACCCATAAACACCTGGCCAACATAAACAAAGTGATAATAAGTAACAAAAAACTGATACAATTTAGAAAAACAGTAAAAACCATGTAACACATCATTGGTGCCAGCAGAAGGGCACCAAATCCATTTGATATGAAAAATCATTGACACTGGTCTATCTGGCACCATGACATAAAAAACAAAAACTTAAAAAAACAAAAATATAAGGCAATAAAAATAACACCATATTCAAATTTATAAATAAGGTAGAGAAAAAAATATATTAATTAATGAAGTCAAATCATGAACACTGTATTAACCCTTGTGTAAAAATATTCTACATACAGTATATAATAAAAACATCATTGTAATAATAACAACACTAGTAATTAAACAGCATAAGGAATGCCATATTTTAATTGATAAATAAATCAGGGGAACATGTTTACAACAATATGCATAATAAAACATACAATAATGTATATAAGAATACATAGTGGACACCAATTGATGGAATAAACTGATGAATTAACATATCCACTTAACATGAATAAAAAGGAAAGGGAAGAGAAAAGTAGGGGAAAGGGGGTGAGGGGAAGGAGAAGGGAGGTGTCACAGGAGACCAAGCTTTTAGACACTTTGCCATCTGGATCCTTTGATTGAATAAAACATGAGATAAAATAAATTGTGATTTATTTACAGGAGAACACACAGCTTGAATTACAAAAATATCATGAATAAATACTTACGGGAACGAGGCAAAACGAAATAAACTGCTTCTAGAATGAAAGTCCACGAAATATAGTCTTTAGGTATCAATTCCCTGAAGCGGGGTTGATACACAGCAAAAGACGCAAAGCAGTCTTTTGGCTAGGGGTGCAGCTTGCGGTCCCTTTATCTTCGCCAAATGAAATAATTTTGATCTGCCCTTGCAGAATAAGTTAACAAGTCCTTAGATCTCATGGAATCCTGAGCGGGGTACAAATCCTTGGTTACGATGAAAATGTATTTTGTTCTGCACGCTATCCTTTCAGATGAAAAAAGAAGAACACTCACCCGACGGCCTGCACGGACTTATAATACCCTCAGGGCATTGGGCAACCAATCTCTGGCGTGGGAAGCAAACTCCCACCTATAGCCAGGTTGCCAATAGTTCTTTCAGCCGGGCAAAGGGCATCACGGCAGGCCAAGGGTCATGCGCTTATGTCACACTTGTCCCGCTTAGCAAACTGGGCCAAACCACCTTTCCCAGCGACAGAATGTCTATCTCCCTTCAGGATGCCTCACCTTATGCTAGGCAAACTGTTTTAATTCACTTTCCAGCACTTCACACTTGGACCGGGTCAGCATCTATTGAAGCTCCGGACCTCTGCAGACATCCTAGCGCCATCTCCACAGGGTGTCTCAAAACTCCGGACCTTCCAGTATGTATGACTCACTCTGGAATAGCTTATCAGAAACTAACCTGGTGCATCCCTAATGTATCCGGGGTCCCGCTGGGCTGACATGTAAATTACCCAACTCACATAACTTATAATATACTCAAACTAGGGCTATTCCCATTTATGCATTTATACACAAGTTACTGCTGCGGCCGAGTTTATTCGAGCATTTGCCCGTTCTCGGCCGCAGCAGTTACCTGGCGCGCGCCGGAGGGTGCCGGGCGCGCGCCGAAGCAGCGGAGGAGAGGCCCGCCGATCACGGCTTCCCCCTCTCCTCTCCGGGTCCGCCGGGTCCCCCGGAACCCCCTGCCGCCGTCCCCCATATCGCGGGACACCAGGGCTCCCTCGGGGAGCCCTGGACGTGCGTGCAGGGGGCGCAGGCACCCGATGACGCGTGACCGCGCATCGGAGACGCGCGGCACGCCGAGGGGCTGCCACTTGCAAGCCGGGAAATCTCCCGGCTTGCGGTACTGGCCACACTGCAATAAAATGTGTCGCCAGTGTACAAATAATACACGTATGTCAGTCGAAATGAGTACTCACTAACACTCTGCATACCAAAAATCAGAGAGCAACGACCTTCCTATCTAAAGTTATACAGTTAATTGGGAGAGGGGTTTGATGTGGTGTATGGTTTAACATTTCCCGGTCTGCGGTCTGCGGTCTGCGGTCTGGGAATTCAATGTAGCAATCCCGTTCCAGATCGATAACCGCAGATGCACTTATCCAATTGACCATAATTGGCTGAGCTAACCACTGCCAACATTGTTACAATTCGGAACCACTTATCTAACCACAAGTCAATTATCCACTTGACTCTGTGGTTACGGCTTTTCCCCTGCTTGTCTTGTGGTTAGCCAGTAAGACAGTGTTACAAATGCCGCTGCTCACCGCTAACCACAAGAGCACTTAATCAATTAACCCCTTTAAACCGTGTTAGGAGCCTCCCCCTCTTTGCTGCACATTTTTAACCTTGTTTATACATTGTCAGGATTGCAGCCAGCATTGGACTGCAGAACTCATACTTTATTGTTACTTTTTTATGACTCAGGGGCACCCAGCCGGGTATCACACCTTTAATTCATGGCATGGGTACCCCTTCACCATCACAGTAGGCAATGGGGTAATGGGGGAGGGGAGGGGAAGGATAAATGGGGGTGTGGCGGTGAAGGGGTAACCAGACCAATAATAAAGGTATTATGCCTGGCTGGTTGCCCCTGAACTTTGTCGGGGATGAAGGGGTTAACGGTATGGTCCCCGTTATGCCATGTTTTCCCTGTATATCAACTGTGATGTCCCCTGGGTAATACCATAGAAATGGAGTGTCAGTTCTGCAGCTCAGAACCTAGCTGCAGTCCTGTTAATATATACTGTATTGTGTAGATTGTGCCCGCTAAGCACAGGGGGCTCCTAGCGCTGTGCAAAGAGTTAATTGAATAAGCGTGCCTGCGGTGAGCGGCTACATTGAAGTCCTGAATCACTTCCTAAACCGCAACCCACTAGGGGAAAGCCTTAACCACAAACTCAAGTGGATAAGTGGCTTGCGGTCTAGTTGAAGTGTCAGAGTGCAACAATGTATCCTGCGGTCTCGTTATCCAATTAAGGTCAATTGGTGAAGTGCTTCTGCGGTTATTGATCCTGACCAGCAATGCTACATTGTATGCCGGCTTCTAACCACAGAACGATTATAAGTCAAACCGCAGACCACATCACAGAGCCCATTCAATTACGGGGCTAACTTGCGTTAGGAAGGAGCTAGCACTCTAATTTTTGAAATGCAGATAGCTAGGGACTAGTAACACACATACATGTTGTTCTACTACCACCAACTCATATAGAAGTCACATTTGAAAATAAAGTGTGTTTTAGGTACAGTATTTTAAAATATGAAGACAGGAACCCTTTCCTGTCAGTCCAGCAGTGAATTCATTAACATGTGCATATGTTTGGGATACATGAGCTGAGGAATTTCCAACTCTGTACTTCAAAGGGCATCCTGCTGTGCAGGTGCCCCAATGTCTAGAGAAGTCCAGAGTTGAAAGCCTCAGAGACCCTAAAGTGTCAGGGTGGGTAGGATACTGTAAAGTACCCTATTGATACGCTTGCGCAAACAAACACACAGGACAAGACCTCGGTACTGAGGTAGGAAGGTTTAGAGCCATACACCAACAGCAGCAGGAGCATGCCCGGAAGGTGGAAGTTAATGTTGCTAGGTCTGCGCAGGAGAGAGAAGGTTAATCCAGCGATACTTGCCGAGTCCAGGGTTATAGAAAGCTGCATTGTTGAAGTCCATAAGCCAAAGGTCTGGGAGTAGAGAGGTACACGTCGTCGAGGGCAAGCCGGGATCAGAAAGCCAGAGAGGGTCCGTAAACAAGCCAGGTCGGTACACGAAGGGTTAACTCTGGTAAACACACTGGAGAGGTTTCACGAACAAGGTTCACACAAAGGCTACACTTGGTTATGCTCAGCAATGCAACTGAGCACTAGCAGGATATTTATACAGGAAGGAAGCCAATAGCACAGGGGGCAGAGCGGGGGCAGGACCCCAGCAGAGAACAGGATAGGTCGCAGGAGACAAGGGCTCGTTAGGGCTTGACTCGCATCTGGTGATCATTGCGCGGCGTCGCGCGTGCACACCGCGCGTGTAGGAGGTGCGGTGTGTCAGAGGGGGCTGAGCCAGGCTCTGTGGTGGCCGCGTAAGAGGAGCGTGTGCGCGCACATTCTGTAACAGGAGCGGGGTTGCGCGCACGAGTGACAAGGGGAGCGGGGGCAGCAGCAGCAGCGGTACTTTGGGTAAGAGAGGAGGAAACACGCTGCAAGGGACGTGTTCCAAGATTCCTCACACCTACTGTATACCGGTGTGAAGTACAGGCTATCAACAAATGGTAGCTGACACCCAGACTTACTGTCGCCAGGTAAGGAGTTGTGTCCTGTATGCTAAACAGCATAGGTGCCAAGTTAGAACATGACAGAAAAACAAATAAGGTAGCGCTATTTTCTAATAATTAATGATATAATATAGTAACTAGCTGGCTGCCTGCGATATAACTCTGACCCCAGGTCAGATAAGTATAGTGAAGGAATATTATATCTCTGGCGCTCGGTGTACACAAAATATACATATATAAAGGATACTGTACATACAACCAGAAGTGATGATGCTGGCTAATCCGATAGGATACTCCACGTGTAGGTGATCAAACATGAACCGAAAATAAATAGAAATACATAGTGTAATACTGTATAACACCTAATTATGTGAACACAATTGGACAAACACAAACAATAAATGCTGAGAGCAAACAGGTGACTAATATAGTTAAATAAAACACATTTAATGTAACACAATAAATCAATACAGTTAATAAACAATATTAAAAAATTGATGTGAGTGATATGGGTCCCACAAGTATTATCCTGCTGTAGCTGAAGTACCCTCTTACCAGAAGATGGTAAATAGCTGGCAGTGGATAATCAGAGGTATCCCCTCTCATCTGTGGCCTATCTGCTCCGTGCGCTCCTCACTGGCATTGGCGGCGTGTTGGTATTGGCGTCGGCTCGAGGTGGAGCAACAGCCCATCTCACGTTGGGACAGACCTCTGTGGCTTTGGGTATCCTACTTCCGCCACTTGTTGCACGTGTGCATGAGAAATGCTACTGTGGACCGCCAGCGCAACAAGCGGCGGAAGTAGGATACCCAAAGCCGGAGAGGTCTGTCCCAGTGTGAGCAGGGCTGTTGCTCCACCTCGAGCCGACGCCAATACCAACACGCCGCCGATGCCAATGAGGAGCGCACGGAGCAGATCGGCCACAGAGGAGAGGGGATACTCTCTGATTATCCACTGCCAGCTATTTATCATCTTCTGGTAAGCGGGTACTTCAGCTACAGCAGGATTATGAGAGTGGAAAACCTCTTGTGGCGCTGAGGAAAGGAGTGGCCTGTGAAGTTCAAATGGACTGTAGAGATTGTCCTGTTCCTTGAATTGTTACCTCAAAAGAAGGGAGACAAAATATGGAGAGACACTACAATAGTGCATTACCCAAGAAACATAAACATTGGATATGTAGACTGAGCAATTAAATAATCCAAAATGGAAAGATAAAAGTGTGTACAACTGTACATCAATTAGTAAAACATCTGAGTGCTGGAGCACTCTGAATAAAACTTTGCTCCGCCGATAGGAATAATTGGAATCCTACTCACCAAAGGTGATGAGGACATACGCCATTAAATAATTGGTCTTTAGCTGATGAACACCGCTCGCAATGAGGTGCAACATGCCAGTGCCTTGAGGAGATCCGCCTTCCGTGCTCAAAGTCCAATACTTCCGGAGTCTCACCGATCGGCTCCTCTGCTGACATCACCGCTAGTGTCCACTGCTACAGTGTCCTTTCTACGCCAAAATTGTCCAACGCGTTTCAAAACTCCTAATTGTGGGTTTCTTTCCTTGCCTTACAGACCTGTGCAGTCCTGGAACACTCCCCCTGATATCTACTGCAGCTGTGCAAGCTATTACTGCAGCCCCAGCCTGGGTTCAGTCATTAGAGCAATGCTGTCACACGCCCTTTCTGCTATTGGTTCGCTGACCTTTAAATACAGCATTCCCACAATGCTTCTCTGCCGAGCTTAATCCTTCTTGGATGTTACCAAGTGTTCCGCCACAAGCCCCTGCTTGTTCTCTCTCGTTACTAACTCTGTCATTGTCCTAGTTCATGTTCCTGGGGCCTGCTGCTCTCCACTGCAAAGGCCATGTCCTGGATCCTGTGCTGAAGCGGTGGATCCCCAGCACTTCCATCAGCTCCCTGTTCCCTGAGGCCTGTTGCCTTTCCCATAGCCAAGGCCTGACTACTGGTTCTTGGGCCCTGCTGCTCTCTCTCTCTATTGCAGAGGCCGTGTCCTGGTTCCTGTGCTGAAGCGGTGGATCCCCAGCGTTTCCTTCAGCTCCCTGTTCCCTGAGGCCTGCTACTGCTGCGACACACTTTATTCGAGCAAATACCCAGTATGTACCTGGCAGATACCTGGAATGCGCCGCTCCTCACCTCAGACAAGCCCCGTTGCGTTTGCCTTCCCAGCCATGGTTCATGCCTGGCTGACGGGCGGCTGATCTGTTAAATGATAATGATTAGGATTTAATAGGCTGCAATGCTTCGCGTGTCTACCAGATGGCATAAATTCATGAATTGTAATGCAGTATATATATATATATATATATACTGTGCAGTATTGCAGCCAGCGGGAATAAAATGCTTCAATCTCTGCCTGGAAAATAACGCAATGCACTCGGGCAGAAAACAGTCACAAACCTCAATACACCCGAGTATACCCGAATTCGTGGGACTAGCCGAGCTCGAATAAAGTGTGTCGCCAGTGTACCTTCCCATAGCAGAGGCCTGCCGTTTAAGTCCTGAGGCCTGCTTCTTCTCTCCTTGCAGAGACCTGCCTTGCACTTCTGTGCTGAAGCACTGGTTTACCAGTGCTACCAGGTGGTGTGCCCACTCTGGTCAACCTTCTCCTTGCTGAGACTGGTACCATGGGCCACGGTCGCCAACCGTGCAGATCCCGCTCCTGCTCTGCAGCTATTACGCTGAAGCGGGACCTACTTGACTACCTGTTGCAGAAACTCCACCTGGATAACGTTCTCCCTAATGTCTCCAATCCTGACCCTGGCTCGTTCACTGACTATGCTGCCTTCTCCAGTCCCGACCCTGCTACGTACGACTAAGAACTGCGCAATCCGGATCTGAATACGTGGTCTCAGGTCGGTGATTATATAACCCCACCTCAGCCCGCGGTCCGGTCCTGGTTTGTGGCGAGCACAACCGTGACCGCCCTGTGGTGAGGGTTGGTATGTTTCTATCTGAAATCCTGTCCAAGCCTGTGGACCAGTCCCAGTTTGAAAACCAGTACCTGTATGAAGGACTGCCCCCGCTTGAAAGTCAGCTCCGTAAAGAAATCCTTACCATGTCCCAGCGCCTTCGAGAGTCAAAACAAACCCTGGCCTCCAATCTTCATACCCTAAACTGGGACACTGCAGATCCTAGGTCACTGGTTCAGGCGCAAGATACGATCCATAAACTGTCCCAAAATTTGGACGATTCCATAAGAGTACAGGACCCTCTCCTCGCTGACCACGCTCTTTCTAATCACTTCCCCTGTACTGCCAGTCCTGTTGCTAAACCTGTGGTGGTACCTACCTCTCAAAAAAATTACCAAACTGTCCCACTATCACTGCCCCCTAAGGTAGAAGCTGCCACGGTCTCTAGCCCTGCTTGCACCTCCCGTTACTTAGACCCCAAGGATATGTCTGTTTTAACCCCTGCTAGTCTGCTTTGTGAGGTCCCCATTGTTAACCCTTGTATTCCGCAGACTAATGTCAGGTCCCTAGGACCAGAGGCTGAGCCCCGTATGACCCCACTTTCAGAGGCTAGCTTCTCTTTTTCTGATTCGCAGGCACAGTTTGACTTAACCATTGAGGTTTTTACCCACTTCAGAGACCAGCACAGTTGTGGTTGCCCCCCTGGTACTGTCTGTGTTCTCCTCTTCTCAAACCCTAGGGTTAAAATCATACAGTGGTTATTATGCCCCTCCTGGGGTTCATGTTGTTGAGTTCCCAGGAATGTTTGCTGACACACTGCTTCCACTCAAAAGTGACGCTTTTTCATATGTGCTAGCTAGAAGCCTGTACACAGTTTCCCCCCTCTCTGAAATTTGCCTTGTCGGTCCCGCTACTCAGAGAGTTAAAATCTTTCCTTCAGATTCGGAATCTCTTTCAATAGAGGCTGTCCTTGCTTTTGGTCCCCCTGATGCCTCTGCCCAAGCAACCCCTCCAGAGATCAGCGTATCTGTCGTCACCCCCTTAGTACAGTCAGAGACCACCCTGCCTACATTACAAATTCTGGTATTTAAATCTGAGCTATTTTGTTTTCCTTCCCTTGCTAAACCTCAGTCCCTTAGCACTGCATCTAAATGTGCTCCAGCAACCGTTGGGTTACTCGGGCTAAAATTAAAACTCCTGTGTTAAAGGGTACTTTCTCACAAATGTCCAGCAAACCTAGAACTTCCGTGATTGATTCTAAGTCACTTACCACTATATCTGATTTTCTCACACCCACCCCCACCACACCACTGACTAGCAGTTCCGTTATCAGAATTTTCGCACTAGTAAACATGCCTATTTCTGATTTTCTTATAAAAATACTTCAGTTGTTAGGGCCCTTGCAGTTTTGGATAAGACTCTCTTTTCTTCTGAGGGTTCTGCTATTAAGAGTTTCCCCAGTTCCAACTTACCGCTTATTGACCCTCTAACTCCTACCATTATTTTCCCAGTGCCCATCACTGATTCCCAGGCACCAGCTCCAGACACTAGTTATCCTCCTACCAGTGTCCCTGCAGTACAGGACGTCCTTGTTACAAATTCTGAGCCTCCAGCTTCAGACTCTAGCCCCCCTCCCTCCACTTCCCCTGCACTGCCTGATTCACAAGTTCCAGATAGTAAAACTCCAAAGCCTTATTCCCACTCCAACTCCTATGACAAGTATGATGCCCTTGGAGATCATTGCAGCAAGTTGACTGCCCCACCCGGTTGTTCAAATCTCTGCAAGTACCTGTATACCTTCCCCAGACTCTGGTGCCATATCTGAAGTAACCCTTGCCACACTCCAAATTCCCGGTGTGGGAGGGCAGTTTCTTTTCATGGATCGTTCTGTGGCCCCTGAAGTACCCCAGAATGACTTTAACTATGGGGGTTCTCTCCCTATTGTCTCTAGAACTCTACACGCTGCCTTGGACTCTATGATCTCCACGTCCCAGACAATACTGTCTCTCACTGAGGGTTCTACAGTATTTGGGAGCTCCGCTACTAGCTTCTCTGCCTCTGCGAATCCATGGTTATCCCTCTCAGAACCTTCTGTTGCGCCTGTTATTTCCTCTGTGTTGGAAATACTCAGTACGTACCCCAAGATTTTGGTCCCTAAGCCTAGTTAACTGGTTGTCTTGTCATCTTCTATAGCAATACCTGGCAATGCACCCACCCTATACCCTCGCTGACCACTACCTGGAAAACCTCTTGAGGAAAAGTTCCTCCCAAATTCCTACGTGCAGATGTCAGCACTGGTATACTCGATCAACTATCGGTGCCGCTTATCCTAAACTCTGGTACCATTACTAGGGACTGGGCTCTCAGCGGGGGTGCTTCTGCGTTTCTGCTCTGGAACCCCCTGGTTCTTCACAGCCTTGGATTTCCAAGCCATTTTGCGTGGCGACCAACGTACCAATGATTTCTCTACCATCACTCTCATATCCTAGAACAGTACTTGCCAAGGAACTGCTCGTTTACAGATCCCCTTCCCGTCTAAAGCACTTTAGGAACAACTCAATGTCCCCGAGACCCATGGATGGCCTTGTCTGGCTGCAGTTCTCACCGGGGGATGGGGGTACGCAAAGGAGTGCCCACGAGTCTCTGGACCATGACTCTACCCCCAATCCTAGACAGTTGAGGAACAATTCCAGGTCCCCCAACTCTATGAGTGGTCATGTTCGCCCGAAGGTCTCACGTGAAGGGTGGGTACAGTAAGGATTCCACACCTCAGTTTACTGCTTACCTTGCCTTACAGACCTGTGCAGTCCTGGAACACTCCCCCTGATATCTACTGCAGCTGTGCAAGCTATTACTGCAGCCCCAGCCTGGGTTCAGTCATTAGAGCAATGCTGTAACACGCCCCTTGTGCTATTGGTTCGCTCACCTTTAAATACAGCACGAGTATAATCCTTCTTGGATGTTACCAAGTGTTCTGCCACAAGCCCCTGCCACAAGACTAACTGTCATTGTCCTAGTTCATGTACCTAGTTCCTGGCACCTGCTGCTCTCTCTCCACTGCAGAGGCCGTGTCCTGGTTCCTGTTCTAAAGCGGTGGTTCCCCAGCGTTTCTGTCAGCTCCCTGTTCCCTGAGGCCTGCTGCCTTTCCCATAGCCGAGGCCTGACTACTGGTTCCTGGGGCCTGCTGCTCTCTCTCCATTGCAGAGGCCATGTCCTGGTTCCTGTGCTAAAGCGGTGGATCCCCAGCTTTTCCTTCAGCTCCCTGTTTCCTGAGGCCTGCTACCTTCCCATAGCAGAGGCCTGCCGTTTACGTCCTGAGGCCTGCTGCTTTCTCTCCTTGCAGAGGCCTGCCTTGCACTTCTGTGCTGAAGCACTGGTTTACCAGTGCTGCCAGGTGGTGTGCCCACTCCGGTCAACCTTCTCCTTGCTGAGACTGGTACCATGGGCCGCGGTCGCCACCCGCGCAGAACCCGCTCCCGCCCTGCAGCTATTACGCTGAAGCGAGACCTACTTGACTACCTGTTGCTGAAACTCCGCCTGGATAACGTTCTCCCTGATGTCTTCAATCCTGACCCTGGCTCGTCCACTGACTATGCTGCTTTCTCCAGTCCCGACCCTGCTACGTACGACTATGAACTGTGCAATCCGGATCCGACTACGTGGTCTCAGGTCGGTGATTATACAACCTGACATTAGCCCTGCGGTCCGGTCCTGGTTTGTGGCGAGCACAACCGTGACAATAACACTATGTATTTCTATTTATTTTTGTTTCATGTTTGATCACCTACACGTGGAGTATCCTATCGGATCAGCCAGCATCATCACTTCTGGTTGTATATCTTTTATAGATGTATGTTTTCTGTGTACGCCGAGCGCCAGAGATATAATATTACTTCACTAAGTTAGCACATGCTTTTTGCAGACCGGGAAGCCACCTCTGTCAGGTTAATGAGCTACTGGCAAGTCTGGGATAGGTGCAAAAATGTTTTTCCCACGGGGGAATTGCCTGTACAGGTTAAGCGGAGGAGTCTTAAGCCTATAAGAATGCATGCAGCCCAGTCTTAGTCAGATTCAAATAAGATTCAGCTAAGAAACATCTTAAGCTTCAACCAAGGTCCATTCCAGCGTCAGCGGTGTTCCGGAGTGTGAGGGGTTAAAACATCGTAACAAAGAATTGCACCCCTCTTCCAGAATTCGTTTGAGCTAAGGATTCCCAAGCTAATCCTGTAAGGACTTAACATAAAGTTTTCCTTCAGCTGAGTTACAGGGGCTGAATACCGCGCCCCTAGCCAAGGACTGTCACAGGGATCTATTCGCGAACCCCCCTCTCTCGTGCAGTGGTGCCTAGAGACTTTGGTTTTGAGTTATTCATTCCGTGGACATTATATTTCATTTCCCCCATCACAGTAAGTGTATTTTGAGTGTAATTGTGAAGAATTGTATGTTAATCTTAAAAGGAAATAAATTATTTATTTTACCCTACTTGTTGTGCTCAATCCACAGTTCCGGTATTAATGTGTTAATAAGACTTGGTCTCCCATGACAGGCTTATTTAGTGGTGTCAGCGGTGGGATGCTGATTGAGCCTATGGTATAGTCTCCCACGGAATTCAATAACATAGTGGGGAAACTCATAGATTGCGAGTTCCCAAGACAATTGGTAACTGATAATATATATATATTTATCAGGGGTGACTCCATTTTGTCTCTTGTATAACCATTTTCTGCTAACACTGATATTCCGCTTAATCATATGATTTAACTAAACCTTTTTCCAACTACCCTGTTTGTGTTTTACACAATGAAAACACCAAGTCACATATATTCTGTTAAACTTCCCGTAGGATGGTTGTTTTCCTGTGGTAATATCACATATACATATATACCAGGAAACATTACAGGGGGGCCCTGTACTCTCACCAGGCTAGGACTTGTGATGTTTTCTGTAGAGCCCGGCCTACATCAAACCAAGATTAAGCGATCGACTATTCCACTTGATGAAAACTGTAACCCAAATGTAATTTTGTTATCAGAAACTGAAATCCTAAGCTTAGCAGTCTCCCTTATTGGAGTACCCGGATTGGCATTGTATTCAGGAAAGGCTATAAGGAAGCTAGCATGTGTTGTAGCTAAAGGGCTAAACCAAACCTCCCAAGCCATAGAAGAATTAATGATAGATTTGAAGGGTACACGTAAGGCAGTTTTGGAAAATCGTGCAGCCATTGATTATCTGCTGCTCAAACACGAACATGGGTGTCAGGATTTTGCGGGAATGTGCTGCTTCAACCTTTCAGACCACTCCAAGTCTGTACAAAATCATATATCAAATATCAAGGAGCTTGTTGCAGGCATTACTGAAAGAGTAGATGAGTTTGATTGGACTTTTGGTTTAGGTCCATGGTTTGGAGAATTGGGAAAGAAAATTATAATGGGACTAATAATTTTTGTTTGTGCTTTTGTGATATTATCTATCCTTGTTACATGCTGCAAAGTGATGGGGTCAGCACTATGCAAACGGATAATGCCATCTGTTAGAACAGTTAATCACACATATGCTGCTCTGAATATAAACGCCCCTGTGTCTGGTCCCGCAACCATGTCCTACCAGTCCAGACTCTTACCCACTAATGCCTCAACCCCGTCAGTAGGTTATCCTTTATTAGATTATGAGAACATGCAATTCGATTTCCAGACCTCCCCAGTATACACTGGCGACACACTTTATTCGAGCTCGGCTAGTCCCACGAATTCGGGTATACCCGGGTGTATTGAGGTTTGTGACTGTTTTCTGCCCGAGTGCATTGAGGTATTTTCCAAGCAGGGATTGAAGCATTTTATTCCCGCTGGCTGCAATATTGCACAGTATATATATATATACTGCATTACAATTCATGAATTTATGCCATCTGGTAGACACGCGAAGCATTGCAGCCTATTAAATCCTAATCATTATCATTTAACAGATCAGCCGCCCGTCAGCCAGGCATGAACCCAGGCTGGGAAGGCAAACGCAACGGGGCTTGTCAGAGGTGAGGAGCGGCGCATTCCAGGTATCTGCCAGGTACATACTGGGTATTTGCTCGAATAAAGTGTGTCGGTGCAGTAAAAGGGGTTGTCATGGTGATGACAAAAGGAGGGACTGATAATATATATATATTTATCAGGGGTGACTCCATTTTGTCTCTTGTATAACCATTTTCTGCTAACACTGATATTCCGCTTAATCATATGATTTAACTAAACCTTTTTCCAACTACCCTGTTTGTGTTTTAATGTTGGCTGAACTTCTGTGTTGAAATAGGAAGTACTGACCAAACAAGGTAGCGAACGGGAAATTAAATACGTCCTCAGCTATTTTATCAGGCGACATGTGATGTACGGTAGTTTCCAAATAAATGATTTAATGACATGTTATGTCTAACATAAGCACAAAATAAGGGAAATGGAAATTGGCAAATAGTCATCTTTGTTTCAAGGCCTATATAACGTGGCTGTAAACGCCTAATAAACAGGAGATATTTTTGATCACACATTGGTGTCAGACTCAATTATTTCTCCTCCGAACGTTCGATTACTTTTCCAGGGCTGTAACAGTGGGAAAAATCCTTCGAAGGTGTTCGATCCGATGTACTGGAGATGATCCCGACATATGCTGAGTCGAGGATGAATTATTAAGAGTAACTTACACATGCTTCACAAGAGCACAATATAGTACAACTCCCCTTTGCCCATAACCCTGTGCTTGCAGTCATAACATGAGTCAATGCTCAGGACGGTTCCGGTCCTGGGACCGAGCTCGGATCGTGGATTGGTGTTCAGGCTATGGACAACCGACAGACGGTCAGTCAAAGGTTCAACTGGAGGAGACTTGGAGAATCATGAAGCCTAAATTGCTTCACCAGAGTGGCCTGGCCCCTTTGCTGCAGTGGCAGCGGACACCAATCATCCTGGGGTGCAACACCAATCATCCTGGGGTGAAGGAGGTTAATCCATCCCTGAAGCTGCAAGAACATGGGGAGGGAGCAGGTGACCACCTGGATATTGGTGGCTTGGCGCCAGGGGGTGCGGAGGAGGTAGTAACTGCGGCTGCCAGACTTGCCGCCTCTTGGCTCACAGCACTCCTTGCTTTATAGGGAGAGAGGGCTACAGCAGCTGAGAGGATTCAGATGCTTGCCGCCTTGCACGGAAAAGCCCATCACTCTCAACTTGTCAACGGGGAACAGGATATTCCCTGGGTGGACCGCCACAGCTTCAGCAAGTTCATGGATGTACATACCAGATTGACGCCTTCTTAAATTACTTTGAGACTCAGTGTCACCGGTATCAGGTACTGCAACAGGACTTGGTTTTGCGATTAAACCCCTTGTTGTCCGGTCTGGCCAAACGGACTTTGCAGGTCATCCCGAGAGAGGATTCTGATGACTACGGTCATTAAAAAGCATGTTGCTCGCCCAGTACTCCCTCACCCCAGAAGCATACTGGGGAAAATTCCGGACTGGAGAAAAGGGCCCCAGGAATCCTATGTTAACAATGGAGCCCGCCTAGGCATTGCATGGGACCCAGTGGATGGAGGGTCGTGGGGTGCCACGGGAGACCAAGACTTATGCACAAATTAATACCGGGATTCTGCACTGAGCACATAAGTTGAGTAAAATTAATTGTAATTTATTTCTTATCAGACAAACACACAAATCTTCACAGTATATACACTTAATACCACACTTGCTGGGATGAGGGAACTAAATCAATTGTCCTTGGAATGAAACAAAGTCTCTGGGCACCACTGCAAGTGGGTGCACAAGAAGGATCCGTGTAGCAGTTCCCGGCTTGGGGCAAAAGTTGCCAACCCTATATTTCCTGATTAAGAAACAAATAGACTGCCCGGAACTTCCTAGTACAATACCACTGCACCACATAGTGGTGGATAAATGGTAAAGCAAATGCTAAAAAAGGAAGAAAATATAAAATATATACATACTGCACCGACACACTTTATTCGAGAAAATACCCAGTATGTACCTGGCAGATACCTGGAATGCGCCGCTCCTCACCTCTGACAAGCCCCGTTGCGTTTGCCTTCCCAGCCTGGGTTCATGCCTGGCTGACGGGCGGCTGATCTGTTAAATGATAATGATTAGGATTTAATAGGCTGCAATGCTTCGCGTGTCTACCAGATGGCATAAATTCATGAATTGTAATGCAGTATATATGTATATACTGTGCAGTATTGCAGCCAGCGGGAATAAAATGCTTCAATCCCTGCATGGAAAATACCTCAATGCACTCGGGCAGAAAACAGTCACAAACCTCAATACACCCGGGTATACCCGAATTCGTGGGACTAGCCGAGCTCGAATAAAGTGTGTCGCCAGTGTATATATAAACAAATAAATAACTATGTCAAAAGCCCATTCAACCTCATAAGGGGAAGCCACAATCCTCTAGAGAACCAGATATGCAAAGGATGAGGGAGTGTGCCCTAGACTGACCAATGGTATTCGGCAGTTGCTTGAAGTGGTGAACTGCCTGCTAGCCAAGCTTGAAAGGGTGGGGAAGAAACAGGATGGGGAGGGGAAACAAAGAAGGGGCTGATGGTCTGGTAGATCAAAACACCTTTAATAAACAAATGCATAAAAAGTCCCCTGAGGGCATACTCACACTTTGTACTGCCAACCAGGACACATAAAAGTATCTTTACAGCAAAGTGCTGACCGGTGTGCGCTTCATCCATCTCTAACAGTCGCTGGCCACGCCCACAAGCGGCCGCTGGGGTTCTCGTGCAGTTTGACTGGAGTCGGCGTCTGACGAAGCAAGTTAACCCTATCTTGCGAAACGCGTTGAGTGGAAGAGGAGAGGAGGAAATCCGTTCCCGGTTGATCGTGACGTCAGACGCTGACTCCAGTCAAACTGCACGAGAACCCCAGCGGCCGCTTGTGGGGATCGCCAGCGACTGTTAGAGATGGATGAAGCGCACACTGGTCAGCACTTTGCTGTAAAGATACTTTAATTTGTCCTGAGTGGCAGTACAAAGTGTGAGTACGCCTTCAGGGGGGCTTTTTATGCATTTGTTTATTAAAGGTGTTTTGATCTACTACACCATCAGCCCCTTCTTTGTTTCCCTTCCCCATCCCGTTTCTTCCCCACCCTTTCAAGCTTGGCTACCAGGCAGTTAACCACTTCAAGCAACTGCCGAATACCATTGATCAGTCTAGGACACACTCTCTCATCCTTTGCGTATCTAACCCTATATTTCCGCAAAAAGGAAAAAGTTTGTTCAGTCCTTACAGGGTTCGTTCGTGAACCCTTAGCTCTAACGAATTACAGAAGAGAGTGATGATCCTTGGTTATGATATTATTAACCCCTCATACTCCGGAACCGCTAATGCTGGAACTTTGTCAAATCTTAGTTGAATCGGGTGAATCTGCTAGGGACTGGCCAGCAGGCATTTGTATAGGGTTGAGGGTCCTATACCTAACATGCATAACCAATCCCGCCTGTGGGAACATTTCTCCCACCTATTGCCGACTTGCCAGTACTTTGCAAAAAGGGCAGAAGTTGCGTCCCGGTTTGCACATAGCAGGCGCTAACCTCAAACCTCAGTTCCTTAGCGTACCGGGTCCAACCCCTTACCTGGCGACACCAAGTCTGGGGTTTGACCACCAAGTGTGAATTACCCATACTTTACACCGGTATCTGGCACTTATAAGTACGTGCCTTAGAAGTACGGAGATGAAAAATCTCTTCTAAAAAATCCCTCAGTTCATTCATCCTTAACATATTTGCATGTTCAAGGATTTATTCCCGGGCTGACAGAAAAAGCTTCCCGTTTTTACATTTAAAACCATCAGTTTATACAGTTTATTAATAAAAGTATGTTCTGCTTATGCAACTACTTTAAACTTTATATGTGTGTATATGGTTTCTTTATTCCCAGCTGCACTCCAAAAATTAGAGTGCTAGCTCACTCCTAGCGCAAGTTAGCTTACTTAATTGAACGGGCTGTGATGTGGTTTGCGGTTTCACCTATTTCCCAAGACAATATACTTTCCCCCTTTCAAGTTAAGAAGCTAACAAGGTAACTGATACATTTTGACTGAAAAGCACTTTAGCTAGACCGCAAACCACTCATTCAATTAACCTTGCGGTTGCGAGGTCTAAGGCTTATATGTGATCCCTATACTTCAAAGCGGCCACCCATACATAGCCACGCTTCTTCTCATCCCGGAGAACAAGACAGCACATTTTTTCTATACATAAAACATATATACTTTTATACACCATGTTAATAAAAATATCACAAAATTCTTCTGTCCCTCGTCCCCTAGGATCTACTGAAAAATGTACACATTCATTTTTAGAGCTCCTTGACTTTCCTATAGAAGTTTGCTAAAAAGTTTCTTCAAATAATGCTTAGATTTAGTTTCAGAGTTGCTTCTTTTGTAACGAAGCTGGACTTAGAAATTATTTCACTCTCAAAACCTCATGGATGGCTGGAGACACTCCGAACCCCTATACTGGGTCTGTGGTTCTGGCAAATACTGGGGGGGGACTCCCACTAAACTAGGGAACCCTGACCATACCGGGGAAACACATATCCCTATGCCATCTTGTACCTTTCTGGTCTGTGCTGAAGCAGGGCATCCTGGCGGTGAGCTGTGCAACGGCTTTCCAGGGAGGACTTAGAGTCCGAAGGTCTGTGTCTACATGTATTTGGGAATCTGATTCGGCTCATGGATACATTTTTGAGGTGGCCAGCACTTCTGGTCCCTGGCTAGCTAGATACAAAATACCTTTACTGCAAAGTCCACCCTGAAACTCATAGCCTGAGAATCTCAACTGATTAGCACTCCTGGAAAGGCAAAAACACATACATATTTAATTTAGCATATTTTACATACAACGCATGGCAGTACATACTGTATGCAACAGTCAGCCCCAAGAGCTGACACTCTAGGACCCCAAACATGGATCAGGGGCAACAAAGTGGGCATGAACTTGATTAGAGAGCCTGGTTACCCCCTCACCATCACACCCATACCCTAGCAAACCCTGCTCGCTGGCATGCCCTGAAAGGGAAAAACACAAAAAATACTTTTATTGCATAAAAGAAATTAATAAAGATACAATATTCCTGGGCCCAAGAGCTAGATCTCTTGGACCGTTGTACACAGATCAGGGGTAACCAAAACAGGCTTAACATTTATTTGAGAGCCTGGTTTCCCCCTACCGCCACATAAGTCCTGCTCTCGGAACCCATCTCTGCGATGAAATCTTTGATAAAACTGCAATTCCAGAACTCCAGAGTTTATGGAGGCTACTATTATAGCGTGATTTTATCAAAATGGCGATTTTTTTGCCTTTTGGCAACTCCTGTTGGGTCAGGAGCCAGAAATCACGAAAAAATGCCTTAACCGTACAATTTGACCAATTTATCGAGGCATTCTGAACTACCTACTGTAGCAAAAGTTTGCGATAGGTGCTCAAAATGCTTGATGAGCTGGTTATCAAAGCTGCTAGAATAGGCCCCTTAGCCATCCATCCTTAACTGAAACAATTAATAATAATACAAATAATAATGTATTTGTAATATTACTGTGGCAGTTACTGTAGGTCTTTGAAATAAAAAAAATATATTGTACAGAGCCAGTTATTTACAAACAACAAAAAAGTTGAACAAATGAAAATAATCACAATATATGCATCATGGTTGCAACCATTTATCCATTGTAATTTACCTATGGTGTCTCCATAATAATTTAGATTGAATTGTGTTTTATGTGTTTTAGTGCCAATAGTTTCCTAATTTAATGCAAATACCAAAAAGTGATTGCTTTTATGCAGATTTTTAAAATGTATCAAGCACAACAATAAAGAGAAGTTAATTGAAGCAATATTGTTTTTGTTAAATTAGATATTTGGCCATTTCACTGCCAGGTAAAAGCATGCCTTAAAACAGAGAAAATCTCTAACAATACATCAAAAACATGAAAAATGAAATGTTATTAAACTCATGACAGATATTGAAAATGATTACACAAGAAAAAAATTCATAGCCTTTTTAATTCTTGCATTTTTAAATGAGCACAGTATTTTTAGTGGGGCTTGTTTTAGGGGCTTGATCACTATCATTTCTAAAGTGACAGATTACTAAATTAATAGTTAACTAATAATCAATATCTGTATTGCAGTTTAGTTGTATTTTTTTTTTCAATTTAATCTTGTTTTCGTATTGAACTTTTTTGATAATCATACTGTACTGTATGTTTATCTGCACATTTTCATAAATACATTTGTAATAAAAATAAAATCATACTGCCACCTAGCCTTTGATCCTGTCCCATTATGTTCAGCTTTTTTCCTATAATATATTATAACTTTATTTAAAGGGAATATTTTTGAAAGATAAGTAATACATCAAAATAAAACACTGTCGGTGAAGTGCTTTTTATTTACTTTTTATTTCTTAAACCTTGCTGCCATTAGCAAATATCACATACAATATTTAAGAGGACATTGTTTTTCAACTGTCCTAGAGCTCCCCACTGTGGTCAACTATTAGACTGACCTATGCCATATTATTTGCATGTTTTTGTTTTCTTTATTCATGGTTGTCCAAGTGTTATGGATACTGTATATAATACAAGATATGGGTGGGGGAAGAAGCAATAGAAAAGTTAAGGGGAATGCAAGGTAGATAATGCAGTTTTATCCCAAGCATATCATTGGTTTTGAGGGAATGTTGGATCACTGGGTAACCATCCCTAGTCTATAGGTAATTTTTGTGTAAACACATTTATTAATTTATTCTTTAATGAGGGGTTGTGATGGTAGGGGGTAACCAGGTTCTCAAATAAAGGTTCAGGATGTTTTGGTACAGTGGCGGCTAGTCTAAATCTAATGCGGCTGCCTCAGCATAAGTAAAATGCTGCCCGTTCAGACGCAGGCTTTTTTTTTTTTTTTGGCACCACAGGCGCCTCCATTGTTCAGTGCATTAGCGCTGAATGGAGAAATGGGGCCTCGCGTGGCCGCAAGATGCGGCTGACGCGCGGCCAATTCCGGCGCCAAAATTGAAATGGCCGGGACAAATGCGGTCAAGCTTTAGATTAAGCTTGGCCGTAGCAGTAACCCCTGATCAGTGTTTAAGGGTTCAAGAGAGTTAGATCTTGGGCAAAGTAACATAGGACCATTTCAATGTGTTTCCCATAATAAAAGTATTTTTGGTATTTTTCCCTTTCCATGCATGCCATCAAGCTGGGTTTGCTAGGCTATGGGATTCATGGGGGGGGGGCGGGTGGTAGGGGGTTGTTGCAGAGGAACCATTGACAAAATGTGCCTAGGAGGTTGGGGTCCGGAGTTGACGGTTCCTCCGTAAATGTACCCGGGAATCATGCCTGATTCTCAGATACATGTAGGCACATTATCCTGGCAATATCTCCCCTTGAAAACGCAAGCGCAACTCACCACTAGGGTACCCTGCTTCAGCACATCCCAGAAAGGAAGATATACAGATGCAGCCACAAGTATTAGAACTCTTGCCTTGGAAATTCTGGGGCAGTCTCACAGTAAATACCTCAACATTGCTGCAACATCGCCTCAACATTTCTGTGAGATTCTTAATGGCCCATCGATTAACACAGCAGGGGTCCTTGTAGTCCCACTCAGATTAATGGGACTGCAGGAAACCCCCGCTGTAATAATCCTATGGGACATTAAGAATCTCACAGAAATGTTGAGGCAATGTTGCAACAAAATTGAGGCATTTACTCTGAGACTGCCCCAGAACCTCCCAGAATTTCCCGGGTACTAATACTAGTGGCTGCATCTGTAGGTACGCTTTTGAGGATATGGATTTTAACTTTGCTCCAATGTCAATAGAGGGGTTAGCTTAATGCATAGGTAAAATCTCAAACAACTGTGAATGGGTGGTGCTCGCAGGGAAAGAATATTGTGGTTACTAAGATAAAGAAGGATCCCCTTAATGTGGCACTGAGAAACACCCTACAGTGTATTTAAAACTTAAACTTTTAATAATTCAATTAAAATATAAGTGTTTAGGATGTGACAATAGATAAACACCAAATATTATTAAAATTAAAAAGCAGAGATTAAATGCGAGAGCGTGATAGTGCTGAGAAATAGTTTAAACTTGGCAGGTAATCAAATATCCACCCTGCCATCAAATACAGCACAGAATAGAATAACCTGATATACTGGCCAGATTCTATAGACTCCAGTCCATTACAAATCCTGTTACTATTTAGTAACTACTGTAGAGTAACAAACTGTTGCTAAAGATGCTGAAATGTATCTTATGTATACATCTTTTGACTGGTTCCTGTCCTTGTGATTCTTAAAGTAGATACAATGTTAATAATTGTCAAGCAAAAGATCTATAGCTACATATACTCTTAATTCTGAGTTTCAGGAATAATGCTGGTGGAAACGTTTCCCTATTTCCCTATACAGTGCCTGAATGATTTGTATCTAAACACACTGGTAGTTCAGTACTCGGTTCCTAAACTTGCACCTAGTAACTTAATATAGTGGGCAGGTATAATCACCTACCGCCCCTAAACAGGAAATTGCTACCCGTTGTGACGGTGAAGAGGTTAATCAGGCACATGAATAAAGGTCAAGCCCACATGTTTACCCCTGACCCGTGTGTGGGGATCCTAGAGTGTCAGCTCTGGAACCCAGATGTTGAAAATGCATTACTGGGACTGTATACTAATTTTGCGACATTAAAGATTTATTTGACTTTTGCCTTTACTGGAGTTCTCGGCTCGGGAGATTTCTAGGCTGTAAATTTCAGGGCGGGGTTGTTGGAGAAAATCTTTACAGAATGTGTCTATGTCTCGGGGTTCCAAAGCAATGGGATACCCCAAAAGTTGTATCTGGAAATTGAGTGAGATTCTCGGATGCAGCCAAGCATATTACTCCGCCAAACGCTGACTCTGAAAACTTTATTGCGGCTCACCGACAGGATCCCTGCTGCAGCATAATCCAGCCAGGATAAATGGGTATGAAGGGGTTAAACTATATCTGCAGCTATACACAGAGTTCCTAGTGTCACAGGGGTTCCCGAATATAGCAGAGATACCCAGATCCTTACCCAGGTACTCTGAACCTAATGTAGAGGTTCAGAGGATGCTCCAGATACGTTTTAAAGCTGAGCATGATCTAAAAGTTTTAAAAGTTATTTTTCTAATGTGTGCCAAGAATGAGGCAAGTGACTGTAAGCAATATATACACTCACTCAATCCCTGACATCAGAATAGGAACTCATATCTTTTAGCACACAGAAAACAGGACACAATATATTTTTATATATGGTTATAGTTTAATGTGTATATATATTGATAACCTGTATATGAACTGAGGGATTTACAAGTCATGGATTCCAGCCAGCCCAGATGTCAACCAAGCTTTGTGCCTCTGTCTGTGCAGAGTCCGTACTTGAAAGTCTCAGGGATGCCAAGGTGTTAGAACATGAGGGGTACTGCAGTTCTGCTCGAGGACCCACATCCTGGGCTAACACATTTGCCCAACCCCAGTCTATGTGGAGCCTGGACAGCGGATGGGCTCAGTATGCAAAGAGGCAGTGGTGCCAGGTTTGCGCATGCCCCTTCTCAACCTGAGAAAAGGTGCCTTCCCGGCATTACAATACCAGCAAATCGGTGATTGGCTGGCAGGAGAAATCCCACGATTTGATAGGCTGCCCAGGTTAGTGAATGAAAGCCTGGAAGCCTTAAGAGAGCTTGCAGACAATTAGGAGCGCAGATTCCAAGCGCCAAACACACAGCAGCAAATTCAAATATGCTATGGACTGAATAGACACGAGTCGGCTTCAAAGATTTTGAACTCAGAAAATTTTCTAAGTCCCGCTTTTGAGAACATAGCGATGGCGTCTGGCATTGCATGTTGAAAACAGTTCCAGGACATTTGTGAGCAACTACCGGTCATTGGAAAGTGCTCTATAAAGGTAATCTTGGTTTATTTCGTTCCAGAAACTGATTTATTCGTTAATTCCGTTCCCAGTAAGTGTTTTAACCTTGTGAATTGTGTTACATTGTGTGTCTGTCTTTTCGTGAAACAAATGACCATTTATTTTACCATCTTGTTTTGCTCAAACAATGATCCGGTAATAAAAAGGTGTTAAGAAACCTGGTCTCCCGTGACAGGCTTTTAACTGGTGGCAGTGGTGGGATAAATTAAGCCTATGTTATAAACTCGGTGGGGTCTTATAACCTGGAGGGAAACTCGAAGATTGCGAGCTCCCAACACAAGCGGTAACTTACACGTTCACAAAAAGGGAAAATACAGGTTCTCTTTACCCCTTAGCTTAGTGCCTGCAGGTGAACATGGACCAGCAAACAGGATGGTAGCAGTCATGGGACCATGCCAGGATTGTGACCCAGTGTAAAAGCTATGGGCTACCTGTCACGATGGATATCAACTTTACCAACACTTATATATTTCTGGGTACTCGATTGAACAGAACAAGTTGCAAAATAAATTGTGATTTATTTCCTTAACAGACAAACACAAGACATTGGCAGAATACACTTAAGACAACCCTTACTGGAATAAGGGAACAAAATAAATTGTCCTTGGAACAAAATAAATTATCCTTTGCTTGCAAGCGCCTAGAAATGCAGTCTTGATTTAAAGGTCCTGTGGCCAGATCGCAAGTTGACGATCTAATATCTCAGCCACCTCAAGGAATTTCGTTAAAATTTGTCAGAATTCGTTCCAGAGTCACCAGGGCTAACGAATTCCAAAGTTTGGGGCCAATCCATGGTTACGTTGTTATTAACCCCATCTCTCCGGGACCGGTTACTGCTGTGCTGGAACAAAGTCTTGCGTCTTTACATCATGGATCGAAAATCACGAATCACCCTGGGGATACCTCGGGAGCCACGGATATAGACTGGCCAAGGCTATCTCTAAGGCCCAGGACATAGTGAAATCAGCGTCGCTGAGGTGGGCTGAGCCACGCTGAACAGATGCACAAAGCCCCTGCATCTGTAATCAGCGCGGCTATAGTTTCTCCCTCCGCATGCGTGCTGATGCGTGCGGAGGCTGAGAAACTTCCCCGAGACAGGCAAGTTTGAAATTTGCCGCTCGGGGAAGTGGAGGAGCGGTCACGTGACCGCTCCCTTACAATGGGGCTGCAGCCGGTCTGGCATTATAACTACAGAGCCACCAAACAAGACAGAGGCAGCACAGAGGTGTGTGTGTGTGTGTATGTGTGTGTGTGTGTGTATGTGTGTGTGTGTGTATGTGTGTGTGTGTGTGTATGTGTGTGTGTGTGTGTATGTGTGTGTGTGTGTATGTGTGTGTGTGTGTATGTGTGTGTGTATGTATGTGTGTGTGTATGTGTGTGTGATGTATGTGTGTGTGATGTATGTGTGTGTGATGTATGTGTGTGTGTGTGTGATGTATGTGTGTGATGTGTGTGTGGTGTGTGTGTGGTGTGTGTGGTGTGTGTGGGGTGTGTGTGGTGTGTGTGGTGTGTGGGTGATGCATGTGTGGTGTATGAGAGTATGTGTATGTGCGTATGTGTGTGCATGTGCGTGCGTGCGTATATATGTGTGTGTGTGTGTGTGTGTGTGTGTGTGATCTATGGTGAAAGGCGGGGTAGCATACGTGTGTGTGTGTGTGTGTGTGTGTG